>NW_026045354.1:0-300000 GCF_943734845.2 Anopheles funestus
AGGTGTCTTGGCTAAGGTGTCTTGGCTAAGGTGTCTTGGGCTAATGTGTCTTGGCTAATGTGTCTTGGCTAAGGTGTCTTGGCTAAGGTGTCTTGGCTAATGTGTCTTGGCTAAGGTGTCTTGGCTAAGGTGTCTTGGCTAAGGGGTCTTGGCTTATGTGTCTTGGCTAATGTGTCTTGGCTAAGGTGTCTTGGCTAAGGTGTTTTGGCTAAGGTGTCTTGGCTAAGGTGTCTTGGCTAAGGTGTCTTGGCTAATGTGTCTGGCTAAGGTGTCTTGGCTAAGGTGTCTTGGCTAAGCTGTCTTGGCTAAGGTGTCTTGGCTAATGTGTCTTGGCTAAGGTGTCTTGGCTAAGGTGTCTTGGCTAATGTGTCTTGGCTAAGGTGTCTTGGCTAAGGTGTCTTGGCTAAGGTGTCTTGGCTAATGTGTCTTGGCTAAGGTGTCTTGGCTAAGGTGTCTTGGCTAAGGTGTCTTGGCTAAGGTGTCTTGGCTAAGGTGTCTTGGCTAATGTGTCTTGGCTAAGGTGTCTTGGCTAAGGTGTCTTGGCTAAGTGTCTTGGCTAAGGTGTCTTGGCTAAGGTGTCTTGGCTAAGGTGTCTTGGCTAATGTGTCTTGGCTAATGTGTCTTGGCTAAGGTGTCTTGGCTAAGGTGTCTTGGCTAAGTGTCTTGGCTAAGGTGTCTTGGCTAAGGTGTCTTGGCTAAGGTGTCTTGGCTTAGGTGTCTTGACTAATGTGTCTTGGCTAATGTGTCTTGGCTAAGGTGTCTTGGCTAAGGTGTCTTGGCTAAGGTGTCTTGGCTAAGGTGTCTTGGCTAAGGTGTCTTGGCTAATGTGTCTTGGCTAAGGTGTCTTGGCTAAGGTGTCTTGGCTAATGTGTCTTGGCTAAGGTGTCTTGGCTAATGTGTCTTGGCTAAGGTGTCTTGGCTAATGTGTCTTGGATAAGGTGTCTTGGCTAATGTGTCTTGGCTAAGGTGTCTTGGCTAAGGTGTCTTGGCTAAGGTGTCTTGGCTAAGGTGTCTTGGCTAAGGTGTCTTGGCTAATGTGTCTTGGCTAAGGTATCTTGGCTAATGTGTCTTGGCTAAGGTGTCTTGGCTAAGGTGTCTTGGCTAATGTGTCTTGGCTAAGGTGTCTTGGCTAAGGTGTCTTGGCTAATGTGTCTTGGCTAAGGTGTCTTGGCTAATGTGTCTTGGCTAAGGTGTCTTGGCTAATGTGTCTTGGATAAGGTGTCTTGGCTAATGTGTCTTGGCTAAGGTGTCTTGGCTAATGTGTCTTGGCTAAGGTGTCCTGGCTAAGGTGTCTTGGCTAATGTGTCTTGGCTAATGTGTCTTGGCTAAGGTGTCTTGGCTAAGGTGTCTTGGCTAAGGTGTCTTGGCTAAGGTGTCTTGGCTAATGTGTCTTGGCTAAGTTGTCTTGGCTAAGGTGTCTTGGCTAAGGTGTCTTGGCTAAGGTGTCTTGGCTAAGGTGTCTTGGCTAAGGTGTCTTGGCTAAGGTGTCTTGGCTAATGTGTCTTGGCTAAGGTGTCTTGGCTAAGGTGTCTTGGCTAAGGTGTCTTGGCTAAGGTGTCTTGGCTAATGTGTCTTGGCTAAGGTGTCTTGGCTAAGGTGTCTTGGCTAAGGTGTCTTGGCTAAGGTGTCTTGGCTAAGGTGTCTTGGCTAAGGTGTCTTGGCTAAGGTGTCTTGGCTAAGGTGTCTTGGCTAAGGTGTCTTGGCTAAGGTGTCTTGGCTAAGGTGTCTTGGCTAAGGTGTCTTGGCTAAGGTGTCTTGGCTAAGGTGTCTTGGCTAATGTGTCTTGGCTAAGGTGTCTTGGCTAAGGTGTCTTGGCTAATGTGTCTTGGCTAAGGTGTCTTGGCTAATGTGTCTTGGCTAAGGTGTCTTGGCTAAGGTGTCTTGGCTAAGGTGTCTTGGCTAAGGTGTCTTGGCTAAGGTGTCTTGGCTAAGGTGTCTTGGCTAAGGTGTCCTAGCTAAGGTGTCTTGGCTAAGGTGTCTTGGCTAAGGTGTCTTGGCTAAGGTGTCTTGGCTAAGGTGTCTTGGCTAATGTGTCTTGGCTAAGGTGTCTTGGCTAAGGTGTCTTGGCTAAGGTGTCTTGGCTAAGGTGTCTTGGCTAAGGTGTCTTGGCTAATGTGTCTTGGCTAAGGTGTCTTGGCTAATGTGTCTTGGCTAAGGTGTCTTGGCTAAGGTGTCTTGGCTAAGGTGTCTTGGCTAATGTGTCTTGGCTAAGGTGTCTTGGCTAAGGTGTCTTGGCTAATGTGTCTTGGCTAAGGTGTCTTGGCTAAGGTGTCTTGGCTAAGTTGTCTTGGCTAAGGTGTCTTGGCTAAGGTGTCTTGGCTAAGGTGTCTTGGCTAATGTGTCTTGGCTAAGGTGTCTTGGCTAATGTGTCTTGGCTAAGGTGTCTTGGCTAATGTGTCTTGACTAAGGTGTCTTGGCTAAGGTGTCTTGGCTAATGTGTCTTGGCTAATGTGTCTTGGCTAAGGTGTCTTGGCTAAGGTGTCTTGGCTAATGTGTCTTGACTAAGGTGTCTTGGCTAAGGTGTCTTGGCTAATGTGTCTTGGCTAATGTGTCTTGGCTAAGGTGTCTTGGCTAAGGTGTCTTGGCTAATGTGTCTTGGCTAAGGTGTCTTGACTAAGGTGTCTTGGCTAAGGTGTCTTGGCTAAGGTGTCTTGGCTAAGGTGTCTTGGCTAAGGTGTCTTGGCTAAGGTGTCTTGGCTAATGTGTCTTGGCTAAGGTGTCTTGGCTAAGGTGTCTTGGCTAATGTGTCTTGGCTAATGTGTCTTCGCTATAGTGTCTTGGCTAATGTGTCTTGGCTAAGGTGTCTTGGCTAAGGTGTCTTGGCTAAGGTGTCTTGGCTAAGGTGTCTTGGCTAAGGTGTCTTGACTAAGGTGTCTTGGCTAAGGTGTCTTGGCTAAGGTGTCTTGGCTAAGGTGTCTTGGCTAATGTGTCTTGGCTAAGGTGTCTTGGCTAAGGTGTCTTGGCTAAGGTGTCTTGGCTAATGTGTCTTTTCTTAGGTGTCTTGGCTAAGGTGTCTTGGCTAAGGTGTCTTGGCTAAGGTGTCTTGGCTTATGTGTCTTGGCTAATGTGTCTTGGCTAAGGTGTCTTGGCTAAGGTGTCTTGGCTCAGGTGTCTTGGCTAAGGTGTCTTGGCTAAGGTGTCTTGGCTAAGGTGTCTTGGCTAAGGTGTCTCGGCTAAGGTGTCTTGGCTAAGGTGTCTTGGCTAAGGTGTCTTGGCTAAGGTGTCTTGGCTAAGGTGTCTTGGCTAAGGTGTCTTGGCTAAGGTGTCTTGGCTAAGGTGTCTTGGCTAATGTGTCTTGGCTAAGGTGTCTTGGCTAAGGTGTCTTGGCTAAGGTGTCTTGGCTAAGGTGTCTTGGCTAATGTGTCTTGGCTAAGGTGTCCTTGGCTAATGTGTCTTGGCTAAGGTGTCTTGGCTAAGGTGTCCTGGCTAAGGTGTCTTGGCTAAGGTGTCTTGGCTAATGTGTCTTGGCTAAGGTGTCTTGGCTAATGTGTCTTGGCTAAGGTGTCTTGGCTAAGGTGTCTTGGCTAAGGTGTCTTGGCTAAGGTGTCTTGGCTAAGGTGTCTTGGCTAATGTGTCTTGGCTAATGTGTCTTGGCTAAGGTGTCTTGGCTAAGGTGTCTTGGCTAATGTGTCTTGGCTAAGGTGTCTTGGCTAATGTGTCTCGGCTAAGGTGTCTTGGCTAAGGTGTCTTGGCTAAGGTGTCTTGGCTAAGGTGTCTTGGCTAAGGTGTCTTGGCTAAGGTGTCTTGGCTAAGGTGTCTTGGCTAAGGTGTCTTGGCTAATGTGTCTTGGCTAAGGTGTCTTGGCTAAGGTGTCTTGGCTAAGGTGTCTTGGCTAAGGTGTCTTGGCTAATGTGTCTTGGCTAAGGTGTCTTGGCTAAGGTGTCTTGGCTAAGGTGTCTTGGCTAAGGTGTCTTGGCTAATGTGTCTTGGCTAATGTGTCTTGGCTAATGTGTCTTGGCTAAGGTGTCTTGGCTAAGGTGTCTTGGCTAAGGTGTCTTGGCTAAGGTGTCTTGGCTAAGATGTCTTGGCTAAGGTGTCTTGGCTAAGGTGTCTTGGCTAATGTGTCCTTGGCTAAGGTGTCCTGGCTAAGGTGTCTTGGCTAATGTGTCTTGGCTAAGGTGTCTTGGCTAAGGTGTCTTGGCTAAGGTGTCTTGGCTAAGGTGTCTTGGCTAAGGTGTCTTGGCTAAGGTGTCTTGGCTAAGGTGTCTTGGCTAAGGTGTCTTGGCTAAGGTGTCTTGACTAAGGTGTCTTGGCTAAGGTGTCTTGGCTAAGGTGTCTTGGCTAAGGTGTCTTGGCTAAGGTGTCTTGGCTAAGGTGTCTTGGCTAAGGTGTCTTGGCTAATGTGTCTTGGCTAAGGTGTCTTGGCTAATGTGTCTTGGCTAAGGTGTCTTGGCTAAGGTGTCCTGGCTAAGGTGTCTTGGCTAAGGTGTCTTGGCTAATGTGTCTTGGCTAAGGTGTCTTGGCTAATGTGTCTTGGCTTAGGTGTCTTGGCTAATGTGTCTTGGCTAAGGTGTCTTGGCTAAGGTGTCTTGGCTAAGGTGTCTTGGCTAAGGTGTCTTGACTAATGTGTCTTGGCTAAGGTGTCTTGGCTAAGGTGTCTTGGCTAAGATGTCTTGGCTAAGGTGTCTTGGCTAATGTGTCTTGGCTAAGGTGTCTTGGCTAAGGTGTCTTGGCCTAAGGTGTCTTGGCTAAGGTGTCTTGGCTAAGGTGTCTTGGCTAAGGTGTCTTGGCTAAGGTGTCTTGACTAAGGTGTCTTGGCTAAGGTGTCTTGGCTAAGGTGTCTTGGCTAAGGTGTCTTGGCTAAGGTGTCTTGGCTAATGTGTCTTGGCTAAGGTGTCTTGGCTAATGTGTCTTGGCTAAGGTGTCTTGGCTAAGGTGTCCTGGCTAAGGTGTCTTGGCTAAGGTGTCTTGGCTAATGTGTCTTGGCTAAGGTGTCTTGGCTAATGTGTCTTGGCTTAGGTGTCTTGGCTAATGTGTCTTGGCTAAGGTGTCTTGGCTAAGGTGTCTTGGCTAATGTGTCTTGGCTAAGGTGTCTTGGCTAATGTGTCTCGGCTAAGGTGTCTTGGCTAAGGTGTCTTGGCTAAGGTGTCTTGGCTAAGGTGTCTTGGCTAATGTGTCTTGGCTAAGGTGTCTTGGCTAAGGTGTCTTGGCTAAGGTGTCTTGGCTAAGGTGTCTTGGCTAAGGTGTCTTGGCTAATGTGTCTTGACTAAGGTGTCTTGGCTAAGGTGTCTTGGCTAATGTGTTTTGGCTAATGTGTCTTGGCTAAGGTGTCTTGGCTAAGGTGTCTTGGCTAATGTGTCTTGGCTAAGGTGTCTTGGCTAATGTGTCTTGGCTAAGGTGTCTTGGCTAAGGTGTCTTGGCTAAGGTGTCTTGGCTAAGGTGTCTTGGCTAAGGTGTCTTGACTAAGGTGTCTTGGCTAAGGTGTCTTGGCTAAGGTGTCTTGGCTAAGGTGTCTTGGCTAAGGTGTCTTGGCTAAGGTGTCTTGGCTAAGGTGTCTTGGCTAAGGTGTCTTGGCTAATGTGTCTTGGCTAAGGTGTCTTGGCTAAGGTGTCTTGGCTAATGTGTCTTGGCTAAGGTGTCTTGGCTAAGGTGTCTTGGCTAATGTGTCTTGGCTAATGTGTCTTGGCTAAGGTGTCTTGGCTAAGGTGTCTTGGCTCAGGTGTCTTGGCTAAGGTGTCTTGGCTAATGTGTCTTGGCTAAGGTGTCTTGGCTAAGGTGTCTTGGCTAAGGTGTCTTGGCTAAGGTGTCTTGGCTAATGTGTCTTGGCTAAGGTGTCTTGACTAAGGTGTCTTGGCTAAGGTGTCTTGGCTAAGGTGTCTTGGCTAAGGTGTCTTGGCTAATGTGTCTTGGCTAAGGTGTCTTGGCTAATGTGTCCTGGCTAAGGTGTCTTGGCTAAGGTGTCCTGGCTAAGGTGTCTTGGCTAATGTGTCTTGGCTAAGGTGTCTTGGCTAATGTGTCTTGGCTAAGGTGTCTTGGCTAAGGTGTCTTGGCTAAGGTGTCTTGGCTAAGGTGTCTTGGCTAATGTGTCTTGGCTAATGTGTCTTGGCTAAGGTGTCTTGGCTAAGGTGTCTTGGCTAATGTGTCTTGGCTAAGGTGTCTTGGCTAATGTGTCTCGGCTAAGGTGTCTTGGCTAAGGTGTCTTGGCTAAGGTGTCTTGGCTAAGGTGTCTTGGCTAATGTGTCTTGGCTAAGGTGTCTTGGCTAAGGTGTCTTGGCTAAGGTGTCTTGGCTAAGGTGTCTTGGCTAATGTGTCTTGACTAAGGTGTCTTGGCTAAGGTGTCTTGGCTAATGTGTCTTGGCTAATGTGTCTTGGCTAAGGTGTCTTGGCTAAGGTGTCTTGGCTAATGTGTCTTGGCTAAGGTGTCTTGGCTAATGTGTCTTGGCTAAGGTGTCTTGGCTAAGGTGTCTTGGCTAATGTGTCTTGGCTAAGGTGTCTTGGCTAAGGTGTCTTGGCTAAGGTGTTCTGGCTAAGGTGTCTTGGCTAAGGTGTCTTGGCTAAGGTGTCTTGGCTAAGGTGTATTGGCTAAGGTGTCTTGGCTAAGGTGTCTTGGCTAATGTGTCTTGGCTAAGGTGTCTTGGCTAAGGTGTCTTGGCTAATGTGTCTTGGCTAATGTGTCTTGGCTAAGGTGTCTTGGCTTAGGTGCTTGGCTAAGGTGTCTTGGCTAATGTGTCTTGGCTAAGGTGTCTTGGCTAAGGTGTCTTGGCTAAGGTGTCTTGGCTAAGGTGTCTTGGCTAAGGTGTCTTGGCTAAGGTGTCTTGGCTAAGGTGTCTTGGCTAAGGTGTCTTGGCTAAGGTGTCTTGGCTAAGGTGTCTTGGCTAAGGTGTCTTGGCTAAGGTGTCTTGACTAAGGTGTCTTGGCTAAGGTGTCTTGGCTAAGGTGTCTTGGCTAAGGTGTCTTGGCTAATGTGTCTTGGCTAAGGTGTCTTGGCTAAGGTGTCTTGGCTAATGTGTCTTGGCTAAGGTGTCTTGGCTAATGTGTCTTGGCTAAGGTGTCTTGGCTAAGGTGTCTTGGCTAATGTGTCTTGGCTAAGGTGTCTTGGCTAAGGTGTCTTGGCTAAGGTGTTCTGGCTAAGGTGTCTTGGCTAAGGTGTCTTGGCTAAGGTGTCTTGGCTAAGGTGTCTTGGCTAAGGTGTCTTGGCTAATGTGTCTTGACTAAGGTGTCTTGGCTAAGGTGTCTTGGCTAAGGTGTCTTGGCTAAGGTGTCTTGGCTAAGGTGTCTTGGCTAAGGTGTCTTGGCTAAGGTGTCTTGGCTAAGGTGTCTTGGCTAAGGTGTCTTGGCTAAGGTGTCTTGGCTAAGGTGTCTTGGCTAAGGTGTCTTGACTAAGGTGTCTTGGCTAAGGTGTCTTGGCTAAGGTGTCTTGGCTAAGGTGTCTTGGCTAATGTGTCTTGGCTAAGGTGTCTTGGCTAAGGTGTCTTGGCTAATGTGTCTTGGCTAAGGTGTCTTGGCTAATGTGTCTTGGCTAAGGTGTCTTGGCTAAGGTGTCTTGGCTAATGTGTCTTGGCTAAGGTGTCTTGGCTAAGGTGTCTTGGCTAAGGTGTTCTGGCTAAGGTGTCTTGGCTAAGGTGTCTTGGCTAAGGTGTCTTGGCTAAGGTGTCTTGGCTAAGGTGTCTTGGCTAATGTGTCTTGACTAAGGTGTCTTGGCTAAGGTGTCTTGGCTAAGGTGTCTTGGCTAAGGTGTCTTGGCTAAGGTGTCTTGGCTAAGGTGTCTTGGCTAATGTGTCTTGGCTAAGGTGTCTTGGCTAAGGTGTCTTGGCTAATGTGTCTTGGCTAAGGTGTCTTGGCTAAGGTGTCTTGGCTAAGGTGTCTTGGCTAAGGTGTCTTGGCTAAGGTGTCTTGGCTAAGGTGTCTTGGCTAAGGTGTCTTGGCTAAGGTGTCTTGGCTAAGGTGTCTTGGCTAAGGTGTCTTGGCTAAGGTGTCTTGGCTAAGGTGTCTTGACTAAGGTGTCTTGGCTAAGGTGTCTTGGCTAAGGTGTCTTGGCTAAGGTGTCTTGGCTAATGTGTCTTGGCTAAGGTGTCTTGGCTAAGGTGTCTTGGCTAAGGTGTCTTGGCTAAGGTGTCTTGGCTAATGTGTCTTTTCTAAGGTGTCTTGGCTAAGGTGTCTTGGCTAAGGTGTCTTGGCTAAGGTGTCTTGGCTAAGGTGTCTTGGCTAATGTGTCTTGGCTAAGGTGTCTTGGCTAATGTGTCTTGGCTAAGGTGTCTTGGCTAATGTGTCTTGGCTAAGGTGTCTTGGCTAATGTGTCTTGGCTAAGGTGTCTTGGCTAAGGTGTCTTGGCTAAGGTGTCTTGGCTAATGTGTCTTGGCTAATGTGTCTTGGCTAAGGTGTATTGGCTAAGGTGTCTTGGCTAAGGTGTCTTGGCTAAGGCGTCTTGGCTAAGGTGTCTTGGCTAAGGTGTCTTGGCTAATGTGTCTTGGCTAAGGTGTCTTGGCTAATGTGTCTTGGCTAAGGTGTCTTGGTCTAAGGTGTCTTGGCTAAGGTGTCTTGGCTAAGGTGTCTTGGCTAATGTGTCTTGGCTAAGGTGTCTTAGCTAATGTGTCTTGGCTAAGGTGTCTTGGCTAAGGTGTCTTGGCTAAGGAGTCTTGGCTAATGTGTCTTGGCTAAGGTGTCTTGGCTAAGGTGTCTTGGCTAATGTGTCTTGGCTAATGTGTCTTGGCTAAGGTGTCTTGGCTAATGTGTCTTGGCTAAGGTGTCTTGGCTAAGGTGTCTTGGCTAATGTGTCTTGGCTAGAGTGTCTTGGCTAAGGTGTCTTGGCTAAGGAGTCTTGGCTAATGTGTCTTGGCTAAGTTGTCTTGGCTAATGTGTCTTGGCTAATGTGTCTTGGCTAAGGTGTCTTGGCTAAGGTGTCTTGGCTAAGGTGTCTTGGCTAATGTGTCTTGGCTAAGGTGTCTTGGCTAAGGTGTCTTGGCTAATGTGTCTTGGCTAATGTGTCTTGGCTAAGGTGTCTTGGCTTAGGTGTCTTGGCTAAGGTGTCTTGGCTAAGGTGTCTTGGCTAATGTGTCTTGGCTAGAGCGTCTTGGCTAAGGTGTCTTGGCTAAGGAGTCTTGGCTAAGGTGTCTTGGCTAAGGTGTCTTGGCTAAGGTGTCTTGGCTAATGTGTCTTGGCTAATGTGTCTTGGCTAAGGTGTCTTGGCTAAGGTGTCTTGGCTAAGGTGTCTTGGCTAAGGTGTCTTGGCTAAGGTGTCTTGGCTAATGTGTCTTGGCTAAGGTGTCTTGGCTAAGGTGTCTTGGCTAAGGTGTCTTGGCTAAGGTGTCTTGGCTAAGGTGTCTTGGCTAATGTGTCTTGGCTAAGGTGTCTTAGCTAATGTGTCTTGGCTAAGGTGTCTTAGCTAATGTGTCTTGGCTAAGGTGTCTTGGCTAATGTGTCTTGGCTAGAGCGTCTTGGCTAAGGTGTCTTGGCTAATGTGTCTTGGCTAAGGTGTCTTGGCTAAGGTGTCTTGGCTAAGGTGTCTTGGCTAAGGTGTCTTGGCTAAGGTGTCTTGGCTAAGGTGTCTTGGCTAAGGTGTCTTGGCTAAGGTGTCTTGGCTAAGGTGTCTTGGCTAAGGTGTCTTGGCTAAGGTGTCTTGACTAAGGTGTCTTGGCTAAGGTGTCTTGGCTAAGGTGTCTTGGCTAAGGTGTCTTGGCTAATGTGTCTTGGCTAAGGTGTCTTGGCTAAGGTGTCTTGGCTAATGTGTCTTGGCTAAGGTGTCTTGGCTAATGTGTCTTGGCTAAGGTGTCTTGGCTAAGGTGTCTTGGCTAATGTGTCTTGGCTAAGGTGTCTTGGCTAAGGTGTCTTGGCTAAGGTGTTCTGGCTAAGGTGTCTTGGCTAAGGTGTCTTGGCTAAGGTGTCTTGGCTAAGGTGTCTTGGCTAAGGTGTCTTGGCTAATGTGTCTTGACTAAGGTGTCTTGGCTAAGGTGTCTTGGCTAAGGTGTCTTGGCTAAGGTGTCTTGGCTAAGGTGTCTTGGCTAAGGTGTCTTGGCTAAGGTGTCTTGGCTAAGGTGTCTTGGCTAAGGTGTCTTGGCTAAGGTGTCTTGGCTAAGGTGTCTTGGCTAAGGTGTCTTGACTAAGGTGTCTTGGCTAAGGTGTCTTGGCTAAGGTGTCTTGGCTAAGGTGTCTTGGCTAATGTGTCTTGGCTAAGGTGTCTTGGCTAAGGTGTCTTGGCTAATGTGTCTTGGCTAAGGTGTCTTGGCTAATGTGTCTTGGCTAAGGTGTCTTGGCTAAGGTGTCTTGGCTAATGTGTCTTGGCTAAGGTGTCTTGGCTAAGGTGTCTTGGCTAAGGTGTTCTGGCTAAGGTGTCTTGGCTAAGGTGTCTTGGCTAAGGTGTCTTGGCTAAGGTGTCTTGGCTAAGGTGTCTTGGCTAATGTGTCTTGACTAAGGTGTCTTGGCTAAGGTGTCTTGGCTAAGGTGTCTTGGCTAAGGTGTCTTGGCTAAGGTGTCTTGGCTAAGGTGTCTTGGCTAATGTGTCTTGGCTAAGGTGTCTTGGCTAAGGTGTCTTGGCTAATGTGTCTTGGCTAAGGTGTCTTGGCTAAGGTGTCTTGGCTAAGGTGTCTTGGCTAAGGTGTCTTGGCTAAGGTGTCTTGGCTAATGTGTCTTGGCTAAGGTGTCTTGGCTAAGGTGTCTTGGCTTAGGTGTCTTGGCTAAGGTGTCTTGGCTAAGGTGTCTTGGCTAATGTGTCTTGGCTAGAGCGTCTTGGCTAAGGTGTCTTGGCTAAGGAGTCTTGGCTAAGGTGTCTTGGCTAAGGTGTCTTGGCTAAGGTGTCTTGGCTAATGTGTCTTGGCTAATGTGTCTTGGCTAAGGTGTCTTGGCTAAGGTGTCTTGGCTAAGGTGTCTTGGCTAAGGTGTCTTGGCTAAGGTGTCTTGGCTAAGGTGTCTTGGCTAATGTGTCTTGGCTAAGGTGTCTTGGCTAAGGTGTCTTGGCTAAGGTGTCTTGGCTAAGGTGTCTTGGCTAAGGTGTCTTGGCTAATGTGTCTTGGCTAAGGTGTCTTAGCTAATGTGTCTTGGCTAAGGTGTCTTAGCTAATGTGTCTTGGCTAAGGTGTCTTGGCTAATGTGTCTTGGCTAGAGCGTCTTGGCTAAGGTGTCTTGGCTAATGTGTCTTGGCTAAGGTGTCTTGGCTAAGGTGTCTTGGCTAAGGTGTCTTGGCTAAGGTGTCTTGGCTAAGGTGTCTTGGCTAAGGTGTCTTGGCTAAGGTGTCTTGGCTAAGGTGTCTTGGCTAAGGTGTCTTGGCTAAGGTGTCTTGGCTAAGGTGTCTTGGCTAAGGTGTCTTGACTAAGGTGTCTTGGCTAAGGTGTCTTGGCTAAGGTGTCTTGGCTAAGGTGTCTTGGCTAATGTGTCTTGGCTAAGGTGTCTTGGCTAAGGTGTCTTGGCTAATGTGTCTTGGCTAAGGTGTCTTGGCTAATGTGTCTTGGCTAAGGTGTCTTGGCTAAGGTGTCTTGGCTAATGTGTCTTGGCTAAGGTGTCTTGGCTAAGGTGTCTTGGCTAAGGTGTTCTGGCTAAGGTGTCTTGGCTAAGGTGTCTTGGCTAAGGTGTCTTGGCTAAGGTGTCTTGGCTAAGGTGTCTTGGCTAATGTGTCTTGACTAAGGTGTCTTGGCTAAGGTGTCTTGGCTAAGGTGTCTTGGCTAAGGTGTCTTGGCTAAGGTGTCTTGGCTAAGGTGTCTTGGCTAAGGTGTCTTGGCTAAGGTGTCTTGGCTAAGGTGTCTTGGCTAAGGTGTCTTGGCTAAGGTGTCTTGGCTAAGGTGTCTTGACTAAGGTGTCTTGGCTAAGGTGTCTTGGCTAAGGTGTCTTGGCTAAGGTGTCTTGGCTAATGTGTCTTGGCTAAGGTGTCTTGGCTAAGGTGTCTTGGCTAATGTGTCTTGGCTAAGGTGTCTTGGCTAATGTGTCTTGGCTAAGGTGTCTTGGCTAAGGTGTCTTGGCTAATGTGTCTTGGCTAAGGTGTCTTGGCTAAGGTGTCTTGGCTAAGGTGTTCTGGCTAAGGTGTCTTGGCTAAGGTGTCTTGGCTAAGGTGTCTTGGCTAAGGTGTCTTGGCTAAGGTGTCTTGGCTAATGTGTCTTGACTAAGGTGTCTTGGCTAAGGTGTCTTGGCTAAGGTGTCTTGGCTAAGGTGTCTTGGCTAAGGTGTCTTGGCTAAGGTGTCTTGGCTAAGGTGTCTTGGCTAATGTGTCTTGGCTAAGGTGTCTTGGCTAAGGTGTCTTGGCTAATGTGTCTTGGCTAAGGTGTCTTGGCTAAGGTGTCTTGGCTAAGGTGTCTTGGCTAAGGTGTCTTGGCTAAGGTGTCTTGGCTAAGGTGTCTTGGCTAAGGTGTCTTGGCTAAGGTGTCTTGGCTAAGGTGTCTTGGCTAAGGTGTCTTGGCTAAGGTGTCTTGGCTAAGGTGTCTTGACTAAGGTGTCTTGGCTAAGGTGTCTTGGCTAAGGTGTCTTGGCTAAGGTGTCTTGGCTAATGTGTCTTGGCTAAGGTGTCTTGGCTAAGGTGTCTTGGCTAAGGTGTCTTGGCTAAGGTGTCTTGGCTAATGTGTCTTTTCTAAGGTGTCTTGGCTAAGGTGTCTTGGCTAAGGTGTCTTGGCTAAGGTGTCTTGGCTAAGGTGTCTTGGCTAATGTGTCTTGGCTAAGGTGTCTTGGCTAATGTGTCTTGGCTAAGGTGTCTTGGCTAATGTGTCTTGGCTAAGGTGTCTTGGCTAATGTGTCTTGGCTAAGGTGTCTTGGCTAAGGTGTCTTGGCTAAGGTGTCTTGGCTAATGTGTCTTGGCTAATGTGTCTTGGCTAAGGTGTATTGGCTAAGGTGTCTTGGCTAAGGTGTCTTGGCTAAGGCGTCTTGGCTAAGGTGTCTTGGCTAAGGTGTCTTGGCTAATGTGTCTTGGCTAAGGTGTCTTGGCTAATGTGTCTTGGCTAAGGTGTCTTGGTCTAAGGTGTCTTGGCTAAGGTGTCTTGGCTAAGGTGTCTTGGCTAATGTGTCTTGGCTAAGGTGTCTTAGCTAATGTGTCTTGGCTAAGGTGTCTTGGCTAAGGTGTCTTGGCTAAGGAGTCTTGGCTAATGTGTCTTGGCTAAGGTGTCTTGGCTAAGGTGTCTTGGCTAATGTGTCTTGGCTAATGTGTCTTGGCTAAGGTGTCTTGGCTAATGTGTCTTGGCTAAGGTGTCTTGGCTAAGGTGTCTTGGCTAATGTGTCTTGGCTAGAGTGTCTTGGCTAAGGTGTCTTGGCTAAGGAGTCTTGGCTAATGTGTCTTGGCTAAGTTGTCTTGGCTAATGTGTCTTGGCTAATGTGTCTTGGCTAAGGTGTCTTGGCTAAGGTGTCTTGGCTAAGGTGTCTTGGCTAATGTGTCTTGGCTAAGGTGTCTTGGCTAAGGTGTCTTGGCTAATGTGTCTTGGCTAATGTGTCTTGGCTAAGGTGTCTTGGCTTAGGTGTCTTGGCTAAGGTGTCTTGGCTAAGGTGTCTTGGCTAATGTGTCTTGGCTAGAGCGTCTTGGCTAAGGTGTCTTGGCTAAGGAGTCTTGGCTAAGGTGTCTTGGCTAAGGTGTCTTGGCTAAGGTGTCTTGGCTAATGTGTCTTGGCTAATGTGTCTTGGCTAAGGTGTCTTGGCTAAGGTGTCTTGGCTAAGGTGTCTTGGCTAAGGTGTCTTGGCTAAGGTGTCTTGGCTAAGGTGTCTTGGCTAATGTGTCTTGGCTAAGGTGTCTTGGCTAAGGTGTCTTGGCTAAGGTGTCTTGGCTAAGGTGTCTTGGCTAAGGTGTCTTGGCTAATGTGTCTTGGCTAAGGTGTCTTAGCTAATGTGTCTTGGCTAAGGTGTCTTAGCTAATGTGTCTTGGCTAAGGTGTCTTGGCTAAGGTGTCTTGGCTAATGTGTCTTGGCTAAGGTGTCTTGGCTAATGTGTCTTTGCTAATGTGTCTTGGCTAAGGTGTCTTGGCTAAGGTGTCTTGGCTAAGGTGTCTTGGCTAAGGTGTCTTGGCTAAGGTGTCTTGGCTAATGTGTCTTGGCTAAGGTGTCTTGGCTAAGGTGTCTTGGCTAATGTGTCTTGGCTAAGGTGTCTTGGCTAAGGTGTCTTGGCTAATGTGTCTTGGCTAAGGTGTCTTGGCTAAGGTGTCTTGGCTAATGTGTCTTGGCTAATGTGTCTTGGCTAAGGTGTCTTGGCTAAGGTGTCTTGGCTAAGGTGTCTTGGCTAAGGTGTCTTGGCTAAGGTGTCGTGGCTAATGTGTCTTGGCTAATGTGTCTTGGCTAAGGTGTCTTGGCTAAGGTGTCTTGGCTAATGTGTCTTGGCTAAGGTGTCTTGGCTAAGGTGTCTTGGCTAAGGTGTCTTGGCTAAGGTGTCTTGGCTAAGGTGTCTTGGCTAATGTGTCTTGGCTAAGGTGTCTTGGCTAATGTGTCTTGGCTAAGGTGTCTTGGCTAAGGTGTCTTGGCTAATGTGTCTTTTCTAAGGTGTCTTGGCTAAGGTGTCTTGGCTAAGGTGTCTTGGCTAATGTGTCTTGGCTAATGTGTCGTGGCTAAGGTGTCTTGGCTAATGTGTCTTGGCTAAGATGTCTTGGCTAAGGTGTCTTGGCTAATGTGTCTTGGCTAAGGTGTCTTGGCTAAGGTGTCTTGGCTAAGGTGTTCTGGCTAAGGTGTCTTGGCTAAGGTGTCTTGGCTAAGGTGTCTTGGCTAAGGTGTATTGGCTAAGGTGTCTTGGCTAAGGTGTCTTGGCTAATGTGTCTTGGCTAAGGTGTCTTGGCTAAGGTGTCTTGGCTAATGTGTCTTGGCTAATGTGTCTTGGCTAAGGTGTCTTGGCTTAGGTGTCTTGGCTAAGGTGTCTTGGCTAAGGTGTCTTGGCTAATGTGTCTTGGCTAAGGTGTCTTGGCTAAGGTGTCTTGGCTAAGGTGTCTTGGCTAAGGTGTCCTGGCTAAGGTGTCTTGGCTAAGGTGTCTTGGCTAATGTGTCTTGGCTCAGGTGTCTTGGCTAAGGTGTCTTGGCTAATGTGTCTTGGCTAAGGTGTCTTGGCTAAGGTGTCTTGGCTAAGGTGTCTTGGCTAAGGTGTCTTGGCTAAGGTGTCTTGGCTAAGGTGTCTTGGCTAATGTGTCTTGGCTAAGGTGTCTTGGCTAAGGTGTCTTGGCTAAGGTGTCTTGGCTAATGTGTCTTGGCTAAGGTGTCTTGGCTAAGGTTTCTTGGCTAATGTGTCTTGGCTAAGGTGTCTTGGCTAAGGTGTCTTGGCTAAGGTGTCTTGGCTAATGTGTCTTGGCTAAGGTGTCTTGGCTAAGGTGTCTTGGCTAATGTGTCTTGGCTAAGGTGTCTTGGCTAAGGTGTCTTGGCTAAGGTGTCTTGGCTAAGGTGTCTTGGCTAAGGTGTCTTGGCTAAGGTGTCTTGGCTACTGTGTCTTGGCTAATGTGTCTTGGCTAATGTGTCTTGGCTAAGGTGTCTTGGCTAAGGTGTCTTGGCTAAGGTGTCTTGGCTAAGGTGTCTTGGCTAAGGTGTCTTGGCTAATGTGTCTTGGCTAAGGTGTCTTGGCTAATGTGTCTTGGCTAAGGTGTCTTGGCTAAGGTGTCTTGGCTAATGTGTCTTGGCTAAGGTGTCTTGGCTAAGGTGTCTTGGCTAATGTATCTTGGCTAAGGCGTCCTGTCTAAGGTGTCTTGGCTAAGGTGTCTTGGCTAATGTGTCTTGGCTAATGTGTCTTGGCTAAGGTGTCTTGGCTAATGTGTCTTGGCTAATGTGTCTTGGCTAAGGTGTCTTGGCTAATGTGTCTTGGCTAAGGTGTCTTGGCTAAGGTGTCTTGGCTAATGTGTCTTGGCTAAGGTGTCTTGGCTAAGGTGTCTTGGCTAATGTATCTTGGCTAAGGCGTCTTGTCTAAGGTGTCTTGGCTAAGGTGTCTTGGCTAAGGTGTCTTGGCTAAGGTGTCTTGGCTAAGGTGTCTTGGCTAAGGTGTCTTGGCTAAGGTGTCTTGGCTACTGTGTCTTGGCTAATGTGTCTTGGCTAATGTGTCTTGGCTAAGGTGTCTTGGCTAAGGTGTCTTGGCTAAGGTGTCTTGGCTAAGGTGTCTTGGCTAAGGTGTCTTGGCTAATGTGTCTTGGCTAAGGTGTCTTGGCTAATGTGTCTTGGCTAAGGTGTCTTGGCTAAGGTGTCTTGGCTAATGTGTCTTGGCTAATGTGTCTTGGCTAAGGTGTCTTGGCTAAGGTGTCTTGGCTAAGGTGTCTTGGCTAAGGTGTCTTGGCTAAGGTGTCTTGGCTAAGGTGTCTTGGCTAATGTGTCTTGGCTAAGGTGTCTTGGCTAAGGTGTCTTGGCTAAGGTGTCTTGGCTAATGTGTCTTGGCTAAGGTGTCTTGGCTAATGTGTCTCGGCTTAGGTGTCTTGGCTAATGTGTCTTGGCTAATGTGTCTTGGCTAATGTGTCTTGGCTAAGGTGTCTTGGCTAAGGTGTCTTGGCTAATGTGTCTTGGCTAAGGTGTCTTGGCTAAGGTGTCTTGGCTAATGTATCTTGGCTAAGGCGTCTTGTCTAAGGTGTCTTGGCTAAGGTGTCTTGGCTAAGGTGTCTTGGCTAATGTGTCTTGGCTAATGTGTCTTGGCTAAGGTGTCTTGGCTAATGTGTCTTGGCTAATGTGTCTTGGCTAAGGTGTCTTGGCTAAGGTGTCTTGGCTAATGTGTCTTGGTTCAGGTGTCTTGGCTAAGGTGTCTTGGCTAAGGTGTATTGGCTAATGTGTCTTGGCTAAGGTGTCTTGGCTAAGGTGTCTTGGCTAAGGTGTCTTGGCTAAGGTGTCTTGGCTAATGTGTCTCGGCTAAGGTGTCTTGGCTTATGTGTCTTGGCTAAGGTGTCTTGGCTAATGTGTCTTGGCTAAGGTGTCTTGGCTAAGGTGTCTTGGCTAAGGTGTCTTGGCTAAGGTGTCTTGGCTAAGGTGTCTTGGCTAATGTGTCTCGGCTAAGGTGTCTCGGCTAAGGTGTCTTGGCTAAGGTGTCTTGGCTAATGTGTCTTGGCTAATGTGTCTTGGCTAAGGTGTCTTGGCTAAGGTGTCTTGGCTAAGGTGTCTTGGCTAAGGTGTCTTGGCTAAGGTGTGTTGGCTAAGGTGTCTTGGCTAAGGTGTCTTGGCTAATGTGTCTTGGCTAAGGTGTCTTGGCTAAGGTGTCTTGGCTAATGTGTCTTGGCTAAGGTGTCTTGGCTAAGGTGTCTTGGCTAATGTATCTTGGCTAAGGCGTCTTGTCTAAGGTGTCTTGGCCAAGGTGTCTTGGCTAAGGTGTCTTGGCTAATGTGTCTTGGCTAATGTGTCTTGGCTAAGGTGTCTTGGCTAATGTGTCTTGGCTAATGTGTCTTGGCTAAGGTGTCTTGGCTAAGGTGTCTTGGCTAATGTGTCTTGGTTCAGGTGTCTTGGCTAAGGTGTCTTGGCTAAGGTGTATTGGCTAATGTGTCTCGGCTAAGGTGTCTTGGCTAAGGTGTCTTGGCTAAGGTGTCTTGGCTAAGGTGTCTTGGCTAATGTGTCTCGGCTAAGGTGTCTTGGCTTATGTGTCTTGGCTAAGGTGTCTTGGCTAATGTGTCTTGGCTAAGGTGTCTTGGCTAAGGTGTCTTGGCTAAGGTGTCTTGGCTAAGGTGTCTTGGCTAAGGTGTCTTGGCTAATGTGTCTCGGCTAAGGTGTCTCCGCTAAGGTGTCTTGGCTAAGGTGTCTTGGCTAATGTGTCTTGGCTAATGTGTCTTGGCTAATGTGTCTTGGCTAAGGTGTCTTGGCTAACGTGTCTTGGCTAAGGTGTCTTGGCTAAGGTGTGTTGGCTAAGGTGTCTTGGCTAAGGTGTCTTGGCTAAGGTGTCTTGGCTAAGGTGTCTTGGCTAAGGTGTCTTGGCTAAGGTGTCTTGGCTAAGGTGTCTTGGCTAAGGTGTCTTGGCTAATGTGTCTCGGCTAAGGTGTCTTGGCTAAGGTGTCTCGGCTAATGTGTCTTGGCTAAAGTGTCTTGGCTAAGGTGTCTTGGCTAAGGTGTCTTGGCTAAGGTGTCTTGGCTAAGGTGTCTCGGCTAAGGTGTCTTGGCTAATGTGTCTTGGCTAATGTGTCTTGGCTAATGTGTCTTGGCTAAGGTGTCTTGGCTAAGGTGTCTTGGCTAAGGTGTCTTAGCTAAGGTGTCTTGGCTAAGGTGTCTTGGCTAAGGTGTCTTGGCTAATGTGTCTCGGCTAATGTGTCTTGGCTAATGTGTCTTGGCTAATGTGTCTTGGCTAATGTGTCTCGGCTAAGGTGTCTTGGCTAAGGTGTCTTGGCTAAGGTGTCTTGGCTAATGTGTCTCGGCTAAGGTGTCTTGGCTAATGTGTCTTGGCTAAGGTGTCTTGGCTAAGGTGTCTTGGCTAAGGTGTCTTGGCTAAGGTGTCTTGGCTAATGTGTCTTGGCTAAGGTGTCTTGGCTAAGGTGTCTTGGCTAATGTGTCTAAGCTAATGTGTCTTGGCTAATGTGTCTTGGCTAATGTGTCTTGGCTAATGTGTCTTGGCTAATGTGTCTCGGCTAAGGTGTCTTGGCTAAGGTGTCTTGGCTAAGGTGTCTTGGCTAATGTGTCTCGGCTAAGGTGTCTTGGCTAATGTGTCTTGGCTAAGGTGTCTTGGCTAAGGTGTCTTGGCTAAGGTGTCTTGGCTAATGTGTCTTGGCTAAGGTGTCTTGGCTAATGTGTCTTGGCTAATGTGTCTTGGCTAATGTGTCTCGGCTAAGGTGTCTTGGCTAAGGTGTCTTGGCTAAGGTGTCTTGGCTAATGTGTCTTGGCTAAGGTGTCTTGGCTAATGTGTCTTGGCTAAGGTGTCTTGGCTAAGGTGTCTTGGCTAATGTGTCTCGGCTAAGGTGTCTTGGCTAATGTGTCTTGGCTAAGGTGTCTTGGCTAAGGTGTCTTGGCTAAGGTGTCTTGGCTAATGTGTCTTGGCTAAGGTGTCTTGGCTAATGTGTCTTGGCTAATGTGTCTTGGCTAATGTGTCTCGGCTAAGGTGTCTTGGCTAAGGTGTCTTGGCTAAGGTGTCTTGGCTAATGTGTCTCGGCTAAGGTGTCTTGGCTAATGTGTCTTGGCTAAGGTGTCTTGGCTAAGGTGTCTTGGCTAAGGTGTCTTGGCTAAGGTGTCTTGGCTAAGGTGTCTTGGCTAAGGTGTCTTAGCTAAGGTGTCTTGGCTAAGGTGTCTTGGCTAAGGTGTCTAAGCTAATGTGTCTTGGCTAATGTGTCTTGGCTAATGTGTCTTGGCTAATGTGTCTTGGCTAATGTGTCTCGGCTAAGGTGTCTTGGCTAAGGTGTCTTGGCTAAGGTGTCTTGGCTAATGTGTCTCGGCTAAGGTGTCTTGGCTAATGTGTCTTGGCTAAGGTGTCTTGGCTAAGGTGTCTTGGCTAAGGTGTCTTGGCTAAGGTGTCTTGGCTAATGTGTCTTGGCTAAGGTGTCTTGGCTAAGGTGTCTTGGCTAAGGTGTCTTGGCTAATGTGTCTCGGCTTAGGTGTCTTGGCTAAGGTGTCTTGGCTAAGGTGTCTTGGCTAAGGTGTCTTGGCTAAGGTGTCTTGGCTAAGGTGTCTTGGCTAAGGTGTCTTGGCTAATGTGTCTCGGCTAAGGTGTCTTGGCTAAGGTGTCTCGGCTAATGTGTCTTGGCTAAAGTGTCTTGGCTAAGGTGTCTTGGCTAAGGTGTCTTGGCTAAGGTGTCTCGGCTAAGGTGTCTTGGCTAATGTGTCTTGGCTAATGTGTCTTGGCTAATGTGTCTTGGCTAAGGTGTCTTGGCTAAGGTGTCTTGGCTAAGGTGTCTTAGCTAAGGTGTCTTGGCTAAGGTGTCTTGGCTAAGGTGTCTTGGCTAATGTGTCTCGGCTAAGGTGTCTTGGCTAAGGTGTCTTGGCTAAGGTGTCTTGGCTAAGGTGTCTTGGCTAATGTGTCTCGGCTAAGGTGTCTTGGCTAAGGTGTCTTGGCTAAGGTGTCTTGGCTAATGTGTCTTGGCTAAGGTGTCTTGGCTAAGGTGTCTTGGCTAAGGTGTCTTGGCTAAGGTGTCTTGGCTAATGTGTCCAGGCTAAGGTGTCTTGGCTAAGGTGTCTTGGCTAATGTGTCTTGGCTTAGGTGTCTTGGCTAATGTGTCTCGGCTATGGTGTCTTGGCTAATGTGTCTCGGCTAAGGTGTCTCGGCTAAGGTGTTTTATCTAAGGTGTCTTGGCTAATGTGTCTTGGCTAAGGTGTCTTGGCTAAGGTGTCTTGGCTAAGGTGTCTTGGCTAAGGTGTCTTGGCTTATGTGTCTTGGCTAAGGTGTCTCGGCTATGGTGTCTTGGCTAATGTGTCTTGGCTAAGGTGTCTTAGCTAAGGTGTCTTGGCTAAGGTGTCTTGGCTAAGGTGTCTTGGCTAATGTGTCTCGGCTAAGGTGTCTTGGCTAAGGTGTCTTGGCTAAGGTGTCTTGGCTAAGGTGTCTTGGCTAATGTGTCTCGGCTAAGGTGTCTTGGCTAATGTGTCTTGGCTAAGGTGTCTTGGCTAAGGTGTCTTGGCTAATGTGTCTTGGCTAAGGTGTCTTGGCTAAGGTGTCTTGGCTAAGGTGTCTTGGCTAAGGTGTCTTGGCTAATGTGTCTCGGCTAAGGTGTCTTGGCTAAGGTGTCTTGGCTAATGTGTCTTGGCTTAGGTGTCTTGGCTAATGTGTCTCGGCTATGGTGTCTTGGCTAATGTGTCTCGGCTAAGGTGTCTCGGCTAAGGTGTCTTGGCTAAGGTGTCTTGGCTAATGTGTCTTGGCTAAGGTGTCTTGGCTAAGGTGTCTTGGCTAAGGTGTCTTGGCTAAGGTGTCTTGGCTTATGTGTCTTGGCTAAGGTGTCTCGGCTATGGTGTCTTGGCTAATGTGTCTTGGCTAAGGTGTCTTGGCTAAGGTGTCTTGGCTAAGGTGTCTTGGCTAAAGTGTCTTGGCTAATGTGTCTTGGCTAAGGTGTCTTGGCTAAGGTGTCTTGGCTAAGGTGTCTTGGCTAATGTGTCTTGGCTAAGGTGTCTTGGCTAAGGTGTCTTGGCTAATGTGTCTTGGCTAAAGTGTCTTGGCTTAGGTGTCTTGGCTAATGTGTCTTGGCTAAGGTGTCTTGGCTAAGGTGTCTTGGCTAAGGTGTCTTGGCTAAAGTGTCTTGGCTAATGTGTCTTGGCTAAGGTGTCTTGGCTAATGTGTCTTGGCTAAGGTGTCTTGGCTAAGGTGTCTTGGCTAATGTGTCTTGGCTAAAGTGTCTTGGCTAATGTGTCTTGGCTAAGGTGTCTTGGCTAAGGTGTCTTGGCTAAGGTGTCTTGGCTAAGGTGTCTTGGCTAAGGTGTCTTGGCTAAGGTGTCTTGGCTAAGGTGTCTTGGCTAATGTGTCTCGGCTAAAGTGTCTTGGCTAAGGTGTCTTGGCTAATGTGTCTTGGCTAAGGTGTCTTGGCTAAGGTGTCTTGGCTAAGGTGTCTTGGCTAATGTGTCTCGGCTAAGGTGTCTTGGCTAATGTGTCTTGGCTAATGTGTCTTGGCTAATGTGTCTTGGCTAAGGTGTCTTGGCTAAGGTGTCTTGGCTAAGGTGTCTTAGCTAAGGTGTCTTGGCTAAGGTGTCTTGGCTAAGGTGTCTTGGCTAAGGTGTCTTGGCTAATGTGTCTCGGCTAAGGTGTCTCGGCTAAGGTGTCTTGGCTAAGGTGTCTTGGCTAATGTGTCTTGGCTAAGGTGTCTTGGCTAAGGTGTCTTGGCTAATGTGTCTTGGCTAAAGTGTCTTGGCTTAGGTGTCTTGGCTAATGTGTCTCGGCTTAGGTGTCTTGGCTAAGGTGTCTTGGCTAAGGTGTCTTGGCTAAGGTGTCTTGGCTTATGTGTCTTGGCTAATGTGTCTCGGCTAATGTGTCTTGGCTAAGGTGTCTTGGCTAATGTGTCTCGGCTAAGGTGTCTTGGCTAAGGTGTCTTGGCTAAGGTGTCTTGGCTAATGTGTCTCGGCTAATGTGTCTTGGCTAAGGTGTCTTGGCTAAGGTGTCTTGGCTAATGTGTCTTGGCTAAAGTGTCTTGGCTAAGGTGTCTTGGCTAATGTGTCTCGGCTAAGGTGTCTTTGCTAAAGTGTCTTGGCTAAAGTGTCTTGGCTAAGGTGTCTTGGCTAATGTGTCTTGGCTAATGTGTCTCGGCTAAGGTGTCTCGGCTAATGTGTCTTGGCTAAGGTGTCTTGGCTAATGTGTCTTGGCTAAAGTGTCTTGGCTAATGTGTCTTGGCTAAGGTGTCTTGGCTAAGGTGTCTTGGCTAAGGTGTCTTGGCTAATGTGTCTCGGCTAAGGTGTCTTGGCTTATGTGTCTTGGCTAAGGTGTCTTGGCTAAGGTGTCTTGGCTAAGGTGTCTTGGCTTATGTGTCTTGGCTAATGTGTCTTGGCTAATGTGTCTTGGCTAAGGTGTCTTGGCTAAGGTATCTTGGCTAAGGTGTCTTGGCTAAGGTGTCTCGGCTAAAGTGTCTTGGCTAATGTGTCTCGGCTTAGGTGTCTTGGCTAAGGTGTCTTGGCTAAGGTGTCTTGGCTAAGGTGTCTTGGCTAATGTGTCTTGGCTAAGGTGTCTTGGCTAATGTGTCTCGGCTAAGGTGTCTTGGCTAAGGTGTCTTGGCTAAGGTGTCTTGGCTAAGGTGTCTTGGCTAAGGTGTCTTGGCTAATGTGTCTTGGCTAATGTGTCTCGATTAAGGTGTCTTGGCTTATGTGTCTTGGCTAATGTGTCTTGGCTAATGTGTCTTGGCTAAGGTGTCTTGGCTAAGGTGTCTTGGCTAAGGTGTCTTGGCTAAGGTGTCTTGGCTAAGGTGTCTCGGCTAAAGTGTCTTGGCTAATGTGTCTCGGCTTAGGTGTCTTGGCTAAGGTGTCTTGGCTAAGGTGTCTTGGCTAAGGTGTCTTGGCTAAGGTGTCTTGGCTAAGGTGTCTTGGCTAAGGTGTCTTGGCTAAAGTGTCTTGGCTTAGGTGTCTTGGCTAATGTGTCTCGGCTAAGGTGTCTTGGCTAAGGTGTCTTGGCTAATGTGTCTTGGCTAAAGTGTCTTGGCTAATGTGTCTTGGCTAAGGTGTCTTGGCTAATGTGTCTCGGCTAAGGTGTCTTGGCTAAGGTGTCTTGGCTAAGGTGTCTTGGCTAATGTGTCTCGGCTAAGGTGTCTTGGCTAATGTGTCTTGGCTAAGGTGTCTTGGCTAAGGTGTCTTGGCTAAGGTGTCTTGGCTAATGTGTCTCGGCTAATGTGTCTTGGCTAAGGTGTCTTGGCTAAGGTGTCTTGGCTAATGTGTCTTGGCTAAAGTGTCTTGGCTAAGGTGTCTTGGCTAATGTGTCTCGGCTAAGGTGTCTTTGCTAAAGTGTCTTGGCTAAAGTGTCTTGGCTAAGGTGTCTTGGCTAATGTGTCTTGGCTAATGTGTCTTGGCTAAAGTGTCTTGGCTAAGGTGTCTTGGCTAATGTGTCTCGGCTAAGGTGTCTTTGCTAAAGTGTCTTGGCTAAAGTGTCTTGGCTAAGGTGTCTTGGCTAATGTGTCTTGGCTAATGTGTCTCGGCTAAGGTGTCTCGGCTAATGTGTCTTGGCTAAGGCGTCTTGGCTAATGTGTCTTGGCTAAAGTGTCTTGGCTAATGTGTCTTGGCTAAGGTGTCTTGGCTAAGGTGTCTTGGCTAAGGTGTCTTGGCTAATGTGTCTCGGCTAAGGTGTCTTGGCTTATGTGTCTCGGCTAAAGTGTCTTGGCTAAGGTGTCTTGGCTAAGGTGTCTTGGCTAATGTGTCTTGGCTTAGGTGTCTTGGCTAATGTGTCTCGGCTAAGGTGTCTTGGCTAATGTGTCTTGGCTAAGGTGTCTTGGCTAAGGTGTCTTGGCTAAGGTGTCTTGGCTAAGGTGTCTTGGCTAATGTGTCTCGGCTAAAGTGTCTTGGCTAAGGTGTCTTGGCTAAGGTGTCTTGGCTAAGGTGTCTTGGCTAATGTGTCTTGGCTTAGGTGTCTTGGCTAATGTGTCTCGGCTATGGTGTCTTGGCTAATGTGTCTTGGCTAAGGTGTCTTGGCTAATGTGTCTTGGCTAAGGTGTCTTGGCTAAGGTGTCTTGGCTAAGGTGTCTTGGCTAAGGTGTCTTGGCTAAGGTGTCTTGGCTAATGTGTCTTGGCTAAGGTGTCTTATCTAAGGTGTCTTGGCTAAGGTGTCTTGGCTAAGGTGTCTCGGCTAAGGTGTCTTGGCTAATGTGTCTTGGCTAATGTGTCTTGGCTAATGTGTCTTGGCTAAGGTGTCTTGGCTAAGGTGTCTTGGCTAAGGTGTCTTAGCTAAGGTGTCTTGGCTAAGGTGTCTTGGCTAAGGTGTCTTGGCTAAGGTGTCTTGGCTAATGTGTCTCGGCTAAGGTGTCTTGGCTAAGGTGTCTTGGCTAAGGTGTCTTGGCTAATGTGTCTCGGCTAAGGTGTCTTGGCTAATGTGTCTTGGCTAAGGTGTCTTGGCTAAGGTGTCTTGGCTAAGGTGTCTTGGCTAAGGTGTCTTGGCTAATGTGTCTTGGCTAAGGTGTCTTGGCTAAGGTGTCTTGGCTAAGGTGTCTTGGCTAAGGTGTCTTGGCTAAGGTGTCTTGGCTAAGGTGTCTTGGCTAAGGTGTCTTGGCTAATGTGTCTCGGCTAAGGTGTCTTGGCTAATGTGTCTTGGCTAAGGTGTCTTGGCTTATGTGTCTTGGCTAAGGTGTCTTGGCTAAGGTGTCTTGGCTAAGGTGTCTTGGCTAAGGTGTCTTGGCTAAGGTGTCTTGGCTAATGTGTCTTTTCTAAGGTGTCTTGGCTAAGGTGTCTTGGCTAAGGTGTCTTGGCTAAGGTGTCTTGGCTAAGGTGCCTTGGCTAATGTGTCTTGGCTAAGGTGTCTTGGCTAAGGTGTCTTGGCTAATGTGTCTTGGCTAAGGTGTCTTGGCTAAGGTGTCTTGGCTAAGGTGTCTTGGCTAATGTGTCTTGGCTAAGGTGTCTTGGCTAAGGTGTCTTGGCTAATGTGTCTTGGCTTATGTGTCTTGGCTAAGGTGTCTTGGCTAAGGTGTCTTGGCTAAGGTGTCTTGGCTAAGGTGTCTTGGCTAATGTGTCTTTTCTAAGGTGTCTTGGCTAAGGTGTCTTGGCTAAGGTGTCTTGGCTAAGGTGTCTTGGCTAAGGTGCCTTGGCTAATGTGTCTTGGCTAAGGTGTCTTGGCTAAGGTGTCTTGGCTAATGTGTCTTGGCTAAGGTGTCTTGGCTAAGGTGTCTTGGCTAAGGTGTCTTGGCTAATGTGTCTTGGCTAAGGTGTCTTGGCTAAGGTGTCTTGGCTTAAGTGTCTTGGCTAAGGTGTCTTGGCTAATGTGTCTTGGCTAAGGTGTCTTGGCTAATGTGTCTTGGCTAAGGTGTCTTGGCTAAGGTGTCTTGGCTAATGTGTCTTGGCTAAGGTGTCTTGGCTAAGGTGTCTTGGCTAAGGTGTCTTGGCTAAGGTGTCTTGGCTAATGTGTCTTGGCTAAGGTGTCTTGGCTAAGGTGTCTTGGCTAAGGTGTCTTGGCTAAGGTGTCTTGGCTAAGGTGTCTTGGCTAAGGTGTCTTGGCTACTGTGTCTTGGCTAATGTGTCTTGGCTAATGTGTCTTGGCTAAGGTGTCTTGGCTAAGGTGTCTTGGCTAAGGTGTCTTGGCTAAGGTGTCTTGGCTAAGGTGTCTTGGCTAAGGTGTCTTGGCTAAGGTGTCTTGGCTAAGGTGTCTTGGCTAAGGTGTCTTGGCTAAGGTGTCTTGGCTAAGGTGTCTTGGCTAAGGTGTCTTGGCTAAGATGTCTTGGCTAAGGTGTCTTGGCTAATGTGTCTTGGCTAAGGTGTCTTGGCTAAGGTGTCTTGGCTAATGTGTCTTGGCTAAGGTGTCTTGGCTAAGGTGTCTTGGCTAAGATGTCTTGGCTAAGGTGTCTTGGCTAATGTGTCTTGGCTAAGGTGTCTTGGCTAAGGTGTCTTGGCTAAGGTGTCTTGGCTAAGGTGTCTTGGCTAAGGTGTCTTGGCTAAGGTGTCTTGGCTAAGGTATCTTGGCTAAGGTGTCTTGACTAAGGTGTCTTGGCTAAGGTGTCTTGGCTAAGGTGTCTTGGCTAAGGTGTCTTGGCTAAGGTGTCTTGGCTAAGGTGTCTTGGCTAAGGTGTCTTGGCTAATGTGTCTTGGCTAAGGTGTCTTGGCTAATGTGTCTTGGCTAAGGTGTCTTGGCTAAGGTGTCCTGGCTAAGGTGTCTTGGCTAAGGTGTCTTGGCTAATGTGTCTTGGCTAAGGTGTCTTGGCTAATGTGTCTTGGCTTAGGTGTCTTGGCTAATGTGTCTTGGCTAAGGTGTCTTGGCTAAGGTGTCTTGGCTAAGATGTCTTGGCTAAGGTGTCTTGGCTAAGGTGTCTTGGCTAATGTGTCTTGGCTAAGGTGTCTTGGCTAAGGTGTCTTGGCTAAGATGTCTTGGCTAAGGTGTCTTGGCTAATGTGTCTTGGCTAAGGTGTCTTGGCTAAGGTGTCTTGGCTAAGGTGTCTTGGCTAAGGTGTCTTGGCTAAGGTGTCTTGGCTAAGGTGTCTTGACTAAGGTGTCTTGGCTAATGTGTCTTGGCTAAGGTGTCTTGGCTAAGGTGTCCTGGCTAAGGTGTCTTGGCTAAGGTGTCTTGGCTAATGTGTCTTGGCTAAGGTGTCTTGGCTAATGTGTCTTGGCTTAGGTGTCTTGGCTAATGTGTCTTGGCTAAGGTGTCTTGGCTAAGGTGTCTTGGCTAATGTGTCTTGGCTAAGGTGTCTTGGCTAATGTGTCTCGGCTAAGGTGTCTTGGCTAAGGTGTCTTGGCTAAGGTGTCTTGGCTAAGGTGTCTTGGCTAATGTGTCTTGGCTAAGGTGTCTTGGCTAAGGTGTCTTGGCTAAGGTGTCTTGGCTAAGGTGTCTTGGCTAAGGTGTCTTGGCTAAGGTGTCTTGGCTAATGTGTCTTGACTAAGGTGTCTTGGCTAAGGTGTCTTGGCTAATGAGTCTTGGCTAATGTGTCTTGGCTAAGGTGTCTTGGCTAAGGTGTCTTGGCTAATGTGTCTTGGCTAAGGTGTCTTGGCTAATGTGTCTTGGCTAAGGTGTCTTGGCTAAGGTGTCTTGGCTAAGGTGTCTTGGCTAAGGTGTCTTGGCTAAGGTGTCTTGACTAAGGTGTCTTGGCTAAGGTGTCTTGGCTAAGGTGTCTTGGCTAAGGTGTCTTGGCTAAGGTGTCTTGGCTAAGGTGTCTTGGCTAAGGTGTCTTGGCTAAGGTGTCTTGGCTAAGGTGTCTTGGCTAATGTGTCTCGGCTAAGGTGTCTTGGCTAAGGTGTCTTGGCTAATGTGTCTTGGCTAAGGTGTCTTGGCTAAGGTGTCTTGGCTAATGTGTCTTGGCTAATGTGTCTTAGCTAAGGTGTCTTGGCTAAGGTGTCTTGGCTCAGGTGTCTTGGCTAAGGTGTCTTGGCTAATGTGTCTTGGCTAAGGTGTCTTGGCTAAGGTGTCTTGGCTAAGGTGTCTTGGCTAAGGTGTCTTGGCTAATGTGTCTTGGCTAAGGTGTCTTGACTAAGGTGTCTTGGCTAAGGTGTCTTGGCTAAGGTGTCTTGGCTAAGGTGTCTTGGCTAAGGTGTCTTGGCTAAGGTGTCTTGGCTAATGTGTCTTGGCTAAGGTGTCTTGGCTAATGTGTCCTGGCTAAGGTGTCTTGGCTAAGGTGTCCTGGCTAAGGTGTCTTGGCTAAGGTGTCTTGGCTAATGTGTCTTGGCTAAGGTGTCTTGGCTAATGTGTCTTGGCTAAGGTGTCTTGGCTAAGGTGTCTTGGCTAAGGTGTCTTGGCTAAGGTGTCTTGGCTAAGGTGTCTTGGCTAATGTGTCTTGGCTAATGTGTCTTGGCTAAGGTGTCTTGGCTAAGGTGTCTTGGCTAATGTGTCTTGGCTAAGGTGTCTTGGCTAATGTGTCTCGGCTAAGGTGTCTTGGCTAAGGTGTCTTGGCTAAGGTGTCTTGGCTAAGGTGTCTTGGCTAATGTGTCTTGGCTAAGGTGTCTTGGCTAAGGTGTCTTGGCTAAGGTGTCTTGGCTAAGGTGTCTTGGCTAATGTGTCTTGACTAAGGTGTCTTGGCTAAGGTGTCTTGGCTAATGTGTCTTGGCTAATGTGTCTTGGCTAAGGTGTCTTGGCTAAGGTGTCTTGGCTAATGTGTCTTGGCTAAGGTGTCTTGGCTAATGTGTCTTGGCTAAGGTGTCTTGGCTAAGGTGTCTTGGCTAAGGTGTCTTGGCTAAGGTGTCTTGGCTAAGGTGTCTTGGCTAAGGTGTCTTGGCTAAGGTGTCTTGGCTAAGGTGTCTTGACTAAGGTGTCTTGGCTAAGGTGTCTTGGCAAAGGTGTCTTGGCTAAGGTGTCTTGGCTAATGTGTCTTGGCTAAGGTGTCTTGGCTAAGGTGTCTTGGCTAAGGTGTCTTGGCTAAGGTGTCTTGGCTAATGTGTCTTTTCTAAGGTGTCCTGGCTAAGGTGTCTTGGCTAAGGTGTCTTGGCTAAGGTGTCTTGGCTAATGTGTCTTGGCTAAGGTGTCTTGGCTAATGTGTCTTGGCTAAGGTGTCTTGGCTAATGTGTCTTGGCTAAGGTGTCTTGGCTAATGTGTCTTGGCTAAGGTGTCTTGGCTAAGGTGTCTTGGCTAAGGTGTCTTGGCTAATGTGTCTTGGCTAATGTGTCTTGGCTAAGGTGTATTGGCTAAGGTGTCTTGGCTAAGGTGTCTTGGCTAAGGTGTTTTGGCTAAGGTGTCTTGGCTAAGGTGTCTCGGCTATGGTGTCTTGGCTAATGTGTCTTGGCTAAGGTGTCTTAGCTAAGGTGTCTTGGCTAATGTGTCTTGGCTAAGGTGTCTTGGCTAAGGTGTCTTGGCTAAGGTGTCTTGGCTAAGGTGTCTTGGCTAAGGTGTCTTGGCTAAGGTGTCTTGGCTAAGGTGTCTTGGCTTAGGTGTCTTGACTAAGGTGTCTTGGCTAAGGTGTCTTGGCAAAGGTGTCTTGGCTAAGGTGTCTTGGCTAATGTGTCTTGGCTAAGGTGTCTTGGCTAAGGTGTCTTGGCTAAGGTGTCTTGGCTAAGGTGTCTTGGCTAATGTGTCTTTTCTAAGGTGTCTTGGCTAAGGTGTCTTGGCTAAGGTGTCTTGGCTAAGGTGTCTTGGCTAATGTGTCTTGGCTAAGGTGTCTTGGCTAATGTGTCTTGGCTAAGGTGTCTTGGCTAATGTGTCTTGGCTAAGGTGTCTTGGCTAATGTGTCTTGGCTAAGGTGTCTTGGCTAAGGTGTCTTGGCTAAGGTGTCTTGGCTAATGTGTCTTGGCTAATGTGTCTTGGCTAAGGTGTATTGGCTAAGGTGTCTTGGCTAAGGTGTCTTGGCTAAGGTGTTTTGGCTAAGGTGTCTTGGCTAAGGTGTCTCGGCTATGGTGTCTTGGCTAATGTGTCTTGGCTAAGGTGTCTTAGCTAAGGTGTCTTGGCTAAGGTGTCTTTGCTAAGGTGTCTTGGCTAATGTGTCTTGGCTAAGGTGTCTTGGTCTAAGGTGTCTTGGCTAAGGTGTCTTGGCTAAGGTGTCTTGGCTAATGTGTCTTGGCTAAGGTGTCTTAGCTAATGTGTCTTGGCTAAGGTGTCTTGGCTAAGGTGTCTTGGCTAAGGAGTCTTGGCTAATGTGTCTTGGCTAAGGTGTCTTGGCTAAGGTGTCTTGGCTAATGTGTCTTGGCTAATGTGTCTTGGCTAAGGTGTCTTGGCTTAGGTGTCTTGGCTAAGGTGTCTTGGCTAAGGTGTCTTGGCTAATGTGTCTTGGCTAGAGTGTCTTGGCTAAGGTGTCTTGGCTAAGGAGTCTTGGCTAATGTGTCTTGGCTAAGTTGTCTTGGCTAATGTGTCTTGGCTAAGGTGTCTTGGCTAATGTGTCTCGGCTAAGGTGTCTTGGCTAAGGTGTCTTGGCTAATGTGTCTTGGCTAAGGTGTCTTGGCTAAGGTGTCTTGGCTAATGTGTCTTGGCTAATGTGTCTTGGCTAAGGTGTCTTGGCTTAGGTGTCTTGGCTAAGGTGTCTTGGCTAAGGTGTCTTGGCTAATGTGTCTTGGCTAGAGTGTCTTGGCTAAGGTGTCTTGGCTAAGGAGTCTTGGCTAAGGTGTCTTGGCTAAGGTGTCTTGGCTAAGGTGTCTTGGCTAATGTGTCTTGGCTAAGGTGTCTTGGCTAAGGTGTCTTGGCTAATGTGTCTTGGCTAAGGTGTCTTGGCTAAGGTGTCTTAGCTAATGTGTCTTGGCTAAGGTGTCTTGGCTAAGGTGTCTTTGCTAATGTGTCTTGGCTAAGGTGTCTTGGCTAATGTGTCTTGGCTAATGTGTCTTGGCTAAGGTGTCTTGGCTAAGGTGTCCTGGCTAAGGTGTCTTGGCTAAGGTGTCTTGGCTAAGGTGTCTTGGCTAAGGTTTCTTGGCTAATGTGTCTTGGCTAAGGTGTCTTGGCTAAGGTGTCTTGGCTAATGTGTCTTGGCTAAGGTGTCTTGGCTAAGGTGTCTTGGCTAATGTGTCTTGGCTAAGGTGTCTTGGCTAAGGTGTCTTGGCTAATGTGTCTTGGCTAATGTGTCTTGGCTTAGGTGTCTTGGCTAAGGTGTCTTGGCTAAGGTGTCTTGGCTAAGGTGTCTTGGCTAAGGTGTCTTGGCTAAGGTGTCGTGGCTAATGTGTCTTGGCTAATGTGTCTTGGCTAAGGTGTCTTGGCTAAGGTGTCTTGGCTAATGTGTCTTGGCTAAGGTGTCTTGGCTAAGGTGTCTTGGCTAATGTGTCTTGGCTAAGGTGTCTTGGCTAATGTGTCTTTTCTAAGGTGTCTTGGCTAAGGTGTCTTGGCTAAGGTGTCTTGGCTAATGTGTCTTGGCTAATGTGTCTTGGCTAAGGTGTCTTGGCTAATGTGTCTTGGCTAAGATGTCTTGGCTAAGGTGTCTTGGCTAATGTGTCTTGGCTAAGGTGTCTTGGCTAAGGTGTCTTGGCTAAGGTGTTCTGGCTAAGGTGTCTTGGCTAAGGTGTCGTGGCTAATGTGTCTTGGCTAATGTGTCTTGGCTAAGGTGTCTTGGCTAAGGTGTCTTGGCTAATGTGTCTTGGCTAAGGTGTCTTGGCTAAGGTGTCTTGGCTAATGTGTCTTGGCTAAGGTGTCTTGGCTAATGTGTCTTTTCTAAGGTGTCTTGGCTAAGGTGTCTTGGCTAAGGTGTCTTGGCTAATGTGTCTTGGCTAATGTGTCTTGGCTAAGGTGTCTTGGCTAATGTGTCTTGGCTAAGATGTCTTGGCTAAGGTGTCTTGGCTAATGTGTCTTGGCTAAGGTGTCTTGGCTAAGGTGTCTTGGCTAAGGTGTCTTGGCTAAGGTGTCTTGGCTAAGGTGTCGTGGCTAATGTGTCTTGGCTAATGTGTCTTGGCTAAGGTGTCTTGGCTAAGGTGTCTTGGCTAATGTGTCTTGGCTAAGGTGTCTTGGCTAATGTGTCTTGGCTAAGGTGTCTTGGCTAAGGTGTCTTGGCTAATGTGTCTTTTCTAAGGTGTCTTGGCTAAGGTGTCTTGGCTAAGGTGTCTTGGCTAATGTGTCTTGGCTAATGTGTCTTGGCTAAGGTGTCTTGGCTAATGTGTCTTGGCTAAGATGTCTTGGCTAAGGTGTCTTGGCTAATGTGTCTTGGCTAAGGTGTCTTGGCTAAGGTGTCTTGGCTAAGGTGTTCTGGCTAATGTGTCTTGGCTAAGGTGTCTTGGCTAAGGTGTCTTGGCTAATGTGTCTTGGCTAAGGTGTCTTGGCTAAGGTGTCTTGGCTAATGTGTCTTGGCTAAGGTGTCTTGGCTAATGTGTCTTTTCTAAGGTGTCTTGGCTAAGGTGTCTTGGCTAAGGTGTCTTGGCTAATGTGTCTTGGCTAATGTGTCTTGGCTAAGGTGTCTTGGCTAATGTGTCTTGGCTAAGATGTCTTGGCTAAGGTGTCTTGGCTAATGTGTCTTGGCTAAGGTGTCTTGGCTAAGGTGTCTTGGCTAAGGTGTTCTGGCTAAGGTGTCTTGGCTAAGGTGTCGTGGCTAATGTGTCTTGGCTAATGTGTCTTGGCTAAGGTGTCTTGGCTAAGGTGTCTTGGCTAATGTGTCTTGGCTAAGGTGTCTTGGCTAAGGTGTCTTGGCTAATGTGTCTTGGCTAAGGTGTCTTGGCTAATGTGTCTTTTCTAAGGTGTCTTGGCTAAGGTGTCTTGGCTAAGGTGTCTTGGCTAATGTGTCTTGGCTAAGGTGTCTTGGCTAAGGTGTCTTGGCTAATGTGTCTTGGCTAAGATGTCTTGGCTAAGGTGTCTTGGCTAAGGTGTCTTGGCTAAGGTGTCTTGGCTAAGGTGTCGTGGCTAATGTGTCTTGGCTAATGTGTCTTGGCTAAGGTGTCTTGGCTAAGGTGTCTTGGCTAATGTGTCTTGGCTAAGGTGTCTTGGCTAATGTGTCTTGGCTAAGGTGTCTTGGCTAAGGTGTCTTGGCTAATGTGTCTTTTCTAAGGTGTCTTGGCTAAGGTGTCTTGGCTAAGGTGTCTTGGCTAATGTGTCTTGGCTAATGTGTCTTGGCTAAGGTGTCTTGGCTAATGTGTCTTGGCTAAGATGTCTTGGCTAAGGTGTCTTGGCTAATGTGTCTTGGCTAAGGTGTCTTGGCTAAGGTGTCTTGGCTAAGGTGTTCTGGCTAAGGTGTCTTGGCTAATGTGTCTTTTCTAAGGTGTCTTGGCTAAGGTGTCTTGGCTAAGGTGTCTTGGCTAATGTGTCTTGGCTAAGGTGTCTTGGCTAAGGTGTCTTGGCTAAGGTGTCTTGGCTAAGGTGTCTTGGCTAATGTGTCTTGGCTAAGGTGTCTTGGCTAAGGTGTCTTGGCTAATGTGTCTTGGCTAAGGTGTCTTGGCTAAGGTGTCTTGGCTAATGTGTCTTGGCTAAGGTGTCTTGGCTAAGGTGTCTTGGCTAATGTGTCTTGGCTAAGGTGTCTTGGCTAAGGTGTCTTGGCTAAGGTGTCTTGGCTAAGGTGTCTTGGCTAATGTGTCTTGGCTAAGGTGTCTTGGCTAAGGTGTCTTGGCTAATGTGTCTTGGCTAAGGTGTCTTGGCTAATGTGTCTTGGCTAAGGTGTCTTGGCTAAGGTGTCTTGGCTAATGTGTCTTTTCTAAGGTGTCTTGGCTAAGGTGTCTTGGCTAAGGTGTCTTGGCTAATGTGTCTTGGCTAATGTGTCTTGGCTAAGGTGTCTTGGCTAATGTGTCTTGGCTAAGGTGTCTTGGCTAAGGTGTCTTGGCTAATGTGTCTTGGCTAAGGTGTCTTGGCTAATGTGTCTTGGCTAAGGTGTCTTGGCTAAGGTGTCTTGGCTAATGTGTCTTTTCTAAGGTGTCTTGGCTAAGGTGTCTTGGCTAAGGTGTCTTGGCTAATGTGTCTTGGCTAAGGTGTCTTGGCTAAGGTGTCTTGGCTAAGGTGTCTTGGCTAAGGTGTCTTGGCTAATGTGTCTTGGCTAAGGTGTCTTGGCTAAGGTGTCTTGGCTAATGTGCCTTGGCTAAGGTGTCTTGGCTAAGGTGTCTTGGCTAATGTGTCTTGGCTAAGGTGTCTTGGCTAAGGTGTCTTGGCTAATGTGTCTTGGCTAATGTGTCTTGGCTTAGGTGTCTTGGCTAAGGTGTCTTGGCTAAGGTGTCTTGGCTAAGGTGTCTTGGCTAAGGTGTCTTGGCTAAGGTGTCGTGGCTAATGTGTCTTGGCTAATGTGTCTTGGCTAAGGTGTCTTGGCTAAGGTGTCTTGGCTAATGTGTCTTGGCTAAGGTGTCTTGGCTAAGGTGTCTTGGCTAATGTGTCTTGGCTAAGGTGTCTTGGCTAAGGTGTCTTGGCTAAGGTGTCGTGGCTAATGTGTCTTGGCTAATGTGTCTTGGCTAATGTGTCGTGGCTAATGTGTCTTGGCTAATGTGTCTTGGCTAAGGTGTCTTGGCTAATGTGTCTTGGCTAAGGTGTCTTGGCTAAGGTGTCTTGGCTAATGTGTCTTTTCTAAGGTGTCTTGGCTAAGGTGTCTTGGCTAAGGTGTCTTGGCTAAGGTGTCTTGGCTAAGGTGTCTTGGCTAATGTGTCTTGGCTAAGGTGTCTTGGCTAAGGTGTCTTGGCTAATGTGTCTTGGCTAAGGTGTCTTGGCTAAGGTGTCTTGGCTAATGTGTCTTGGCTAAGGTGTCTTGGCTAAGGTGTCTTGGCTAATGTGTCTTGGCTAAGGTGTCTTGGCTAAGGTGTCTTGGCTAATGTGTCTTGGCTAATGTGTCTTGGCTTAGGTGTCTTGGCTAAGGTGTCTTGGCTAAGGTGTCTTGGCTAAGGTGTCGTGGCTAATGTGTCTTGGCTAATGTGTCTTGGCTAAGGTGTCTTGGCTAAGGTGTCTTGGCTAATGTGTCTTGGCTAATGTGTCTTGGCTTAGGTGTCTTGGCTAAGGTGTCTTGGCTAAGGTGTCTTGGCTAAGGTGTCTTGGCTAAGGTGTCTTGGCTAAGGTGTCGTGGCTAATGTGTCTTGGCTAATGTGTCTTGGCTAAGGTGTCTTGGCTAAGGTGTCTTGGCTAATGTGTCTTGGCTAAGGTGTCTTGGCTAAGGTGTCTTGGCTAATGTGTCTTGGCTAATGTGTCTTGGCTAATGTGTCTTTTCTAAGGTGTCTTGGCTAAGGTGTCTTGGCTAAGGTGTCTTGGCTAATGTGTCTTGGCTAATGTGTCTTGGCTAAGGTGTCTTGGCTAATGTGTCTTGGCTAAGATGTCTTGGCTAAGGTGTCTTGGCTAATGTGTCTTGGCTAAGGTGTCTTGGCTAAGGTGTCTTGGCTAAGGTGTTCTGGCTAAGGTGTCTTGGCTAAGGTGTCGTGGCTAATGTGTCTTGGCTAATGTGTCTTGGCTAAGGTGTCTTGGCTAAGGTGTCTTGGCTAAGATGTCTTGGCTAAGGTGTCTTGGCTAAGGTGTCTTGGCTAATGTGTCTTGGCTAATGTGTCTTGGCTAAGGTGTCTTGGCTAAGGTGTCTTGGCTAAGATGTCTTGGCTAAGGTGTCTTGGCTAATGTGTCTTGGCTAAGGTGTCTTGGCTAAGGTGTCTTGGCTAAGGTGTCTTGGCTAAGGTGTCGTGGCTAATGTGTCTTGGCTAAGGTGTCTTGGCTAAGGTGTCTTGGCTAAGGTGTCGTGGCTAATGTGTCTTGGCTAATGTGTCTTGGCTAAGGTGTCTTGGCTAAGGTGTCTTGGCTAATGTGTCTTGGCTAATGTGTCTTGGCTTAGGTGTCTTGGCTAAGGTGTCTTGGCTAAGGTGTCTTGGCTAAGGTGTCTTGGCTAAGGTGTCGTGGCTAATGTGTCTTGGCTAATGTGTCTTGGCTAAGGTGTCTTGGCTAAGGTGTCTTGGCTAATGTGTCTTGGCTAAGGTGTCTTGGCTAAGGTGTCTTGGCTAATGTGTCTTGGCTAAGGTGTCTTGGCTAATGTGTCTTTTCTAAGGTGTCTTGGCTAAGGTGTCTTGGCTAAGGTGTCTTGGCTAATGTGTCTTGGCTAATGTGTCTTGGCTAAGGTGTCTTGGCTAATGTGTCTTGGCTAAGATGTCTTGGCTAAGGTGTCTTGGCTAATGTGTCTTGGCTAAGGTGTCTTGGCTAAGGTGTCTTGGCTAAGGTGTTCTGGCTAAGGTGTCTTGGCTAAGGTGTCGTGGCTAATGTGTCTTGGCTAATGTGTCTTGGCTAAGGTGTCTTGGCTAAGGTGTCTTGGCTAATGTGTCTTGGCTAAGGTGTCTTGGCTAAGGTGTCTTGGCTAATGTGTCTTGGCTAAGGTGTCTTGGCTAATGTGTCTTTTCTAAGGTGTCTTGGCTAAGGTGTCTTGGCTAAGGTGTCTTGGCTAATGTGTCTTGGCTAATGTGTCTTGGCTAAGGTGTCTTGGCTAATGTGTCTTGGCTAAGATGTCTTGGCTAAGGTGTCTTGGCTAATGTGTCTTGGCTAAGGTGTCTTGGCTAAGGTGTCTTGGCTAAGGTGTCTTGGCTAAGGTGTCTTGGCTAAGGTGTCGCGGCTAATGTGTCTTGGCTAATGTGTCTTGGCTAAGGTGTCTTGGCTAAGGTGTCTTGGCTAATGTGTCTTGGCTAAGGTGTCTTGGCTAATGTGTCTTGGCTAAGGTGTCTTGGCTAAGGTGTCTTGGCTAATGTGTCTTTTCTAAGGTGTCTTGGCTAAGGTGTCTTGGCTAAGGTGTCTTGGCTAAGGTGTCTTGGCTAATGTGTCTTGGCTAATGTGTCTTGGCTAAGGTGTCTTGGCTAATGTGTCTTGGCTAAGGTGTCTTGGCTAATGTGTCTTGGCTAAGGTGTCTTGGCTAAGGTGTCTTGGCTAAGGTGTCTTGGCTAAGGTGTCTTGGCTAAGGTGTCTTGGCTAAGGTGTCTTGGCTAAGGTGTCTTGACTAAGGTGTCTTGGCTAAGGTGTCTTGGCAAAGGTGTCTTGGCTAAGGTGTCTTGGCTAATGTGTCTTGGCTAAGGTGTCTTGGCTAAGGTGTCTTGGCTAAGGTGTCTTGGCTAAGGTGTCTTGGCTAATGTGTCTTTTCTAAGGTGTCTTGGCTAAGGTGTCTTGGCTAAGGTGTCTTGGCTAAGGTGTCTTGGCTAATGTGTCTTGGCTAAGGTGTCTTGGCTAATGTGTCTTGGCTAAGGTGTCTTGGCTAATGTGTCTTGGCTAAGGTGTCTTGGCTAATGTGTCTTGGCTAAGGTGTCTTGGCTAAGGTGTCTTGGCTAAGGTGTCTTGGCTAATGTGTCTTGGCTAATGTGTCTTGGCTAAGGTGTATTGGCTAAGGTGTCTTGGCTAAGGTGTCTTGGCTAATGTGTCTTTGCTAAGGTGTCTTGGCTAATGTGTCTTGGCTAAGGTGTCTTGGTCTAAGGTGTCTTGGCTAAGGTGTCTTGGCTAAGGTGTCTTGGCTAATGTGTCTTGGCTAAGGTGTCTTAGCTAATGTGTCTTGGCTAAGGTGTCTTGGCTAAGGTGTCTTGGCTAAGGAGTCTTGGCTAATGTGTCTTGGCTAAGGTGTCTTGGCTAAGGTGTCTTGGCTAATGTGTCTTGGCTAATGTGTCTTGGCTAAGGTGTCTTGGCTTAGGTGTCTTGGCTAAGGTGTCTTGGCTAAGGTGTCTTGGCTAATGTGTCTTGGCTAGAGTGTCTTGGCTAAGGTGTCTTGGCTAAGGAGTCTTGGCTAATGTGTCTTGGCTAAGTTGTCTTGGCTAATGTGTCTTGGCTAATGTGTCTTGGCTAAGGTGTCTTGGCTAAGGTGTCTTGGCTAAGTTGTCTTGGCTAATGTGTCTTGGCTAAGGTGTCTTGGCTAAGGTGTCTTGGCTAATGTGTCTTGGCTAATGTGTCTTGGCTAAGGTGTCTTGGCTTAGGTGTCTTGGCTAAGGTGTCTTGGCTAAGGTGTCTTGGCTAATGTGTCTTGGCTAGAGTGTCTTGGCTAAGGTGTCTTGGCTAAGGAGTCTTGGCTAAGGTGTCTTGGCTAAGGTGTCTTGGCTAAGGTGTCTTGGCTAATGTGTCTTGGCTAATGTGTCTTGGCTAAGGTGTCTTGGCTAAGGTGTCTTGGCTAAGGTGTCTTGGCTAATGTGTCTTGGCTAAGGTGTCTTGGCTAAGGTGTCTTGGCTAATGTGTCTTGGCTAAGGTGTCTTGGCTAAGGTGTCTTGGCTAAGGTGTCTTGGCTAAGGTGTCTTGGCTAAGGTGTCTTGGCTAATGTGTCTTGGCTAAGGTGTCTTAGCTAATGTGTCTTGGCTAAGGTGTCTTAGCTAATGTGTCTTGGCTAAGGTGTCTTGGCTAAGGTGTCTTTGCTAATGTGTCTTGGCTAAGGTGTCTTGGCTAATGTGTCTTGGCTAATGTGTCTTGGCTAAGGTGTCTTGGCTAAGGTGTCTTGGCTAAGGTGTCTTGGCTAAGGTGTCTTGGCTAAGGTGTCTTGGCTAAGGTTTCTTGGCTAATGTGTCTTGGCTAAGGTGTCTTGGCTAAGGTGTCTTGGCTAATGTGTCTTGGCTAAGGTGTCTTGGCTAAGGTGTCTTGGCTAATGTGTCTTGGCTAAGGTGTCTTGGCTAAGGTGTCTTGGCTAATGTGTCTTGGCTAATGTGTCTTGGCTTAGGTGTCTTGGCTAAGGTGTCTTGGCTAAGGTGTCTTGGCTAAGGTGTCTTGGCTAAGGTGTCTTGGCTAAGGTGTCGTGGCTAATGTGTCTTGGCTAATGTGTCTTGGCTAAGGTGTCTTGGCTAAGGTGTCTTGGCTAATGTGTCTTGGCTAAGGTGTCTTGGCTAAGGTGTCTTGGCTAATGTGTCTTGGCTAAGGTGTCTTGGCTAATGTGTCTTTTCTAAGGTGTCTTGGCTAAGGTGTCTTGGCTAAGGTGTCTTGGCTAATGTGTCTTGGCTAATGTGTCTTGGCTAAGGTGTCTTGGCTAATGTGTCTTGGCTAAGATGTCTTGGCTAAGGTGTCTTGGCTAATGTGTCTTGGCTAAGGTGTCTTGGCTAAGGTGTCTTGGCTAAGGTGTTCTGGCTAAGGTGTCTTGGCTAAGGTGTCGTGGCTAATGTGTCTTGGCTAATGTGTCTTGGCTAAGGTGTCTTGGCTAAGGTGTCTTGGCTAATGTGTCTTGGCTAAGGTGTCTTGGCTAAGGTGTCTTGGCTAATGTGTCTTGGCTTATGTGTCTTGGCTAATGTGTCTTTTCTAAGGTGTCTTGGCTAAGGTGTCTTGGCTAAGGTGTCTTGGCTAATGTGTCTTGGCTAATGTGTCTTGGCTAAGGTGTCTTGGCTAACGTGTCTTGGCTAAGATGTCTTGGCTAAGGTGTCTTGGCTAATGTGTCTTGGCTAAGGTGTCTTGGCTAAGGTGTCTTGGCTAAGGTGTCTTGGCTAAGGTGTCTTGGCTAAGGTGTCGTGGCTAATGTGTCTTGGCTAATGTGTCTTGGCTAAGGTGTCTTGGCTAAGGTGTCTTGGCTAATGTGTCTTGGCTAAGGTGTCTTGGCTAATGTGTCTTGGCTAAGGTGTCTTGGCTAAGGTGTCTTGGCTAATGTGTCTTTTCTAAGGTGTCTTGGCTAAGGTGTCTTGGCTAAGGTGTCTTGGCTAATGTGTCTTGGCTAATGTGTCTTGGCTAAGGTGTCTTGGCTAATGTGTCTTGGCTAAGATGTCTTGGCTAAGGTGTCTTGGCTAATGTGTCTTGGCTAAGGTGTCTTGGCTAAGGTGTCTTGGCTAAGGTGTTCTGGCTAATGTGTCTTGGCTAAGGTGTCTTGGCTAAGGTGTCGTGGCTAATGTGTCTTGGCTAATGTGTCTTGGCTAAGGTGTCTTGGCTAAGGTGTCTTGGCTAATGTGTCTTGGCTAAGGTGTCTTGGCTAAGGTGTCTTGGCTAATGTGTCTTGGCTAAGGTGTCTTGGCTAATGTGTCTTTTCTAAGGTGTCTTGGCTAAGGTGTCTTGGCTAAGGTGTCTTGGCTAATGTGTCTTGGCTAATGTGTCTTGGCTAAGGTGTCTTGGCTAAGGTGTCTTGGCTAATGTGTCTTGGCTAAGATGTCTTGGCTAAGGTGTCTTGGCTAATGTGTCTTGGCTAAGGTGTCTTGGCTAAGGTGTCTTGGCTAAGGTGTTCTGGCTAAGGTGTCTTGGCTAAGGTGTCGTGGCTAATGTGTCTTGGCTAATGTGTCTTGGCTAAGGTGTCTTGGCTAAGGTGTCTTGGCTAATGTGTCTTGGCTAAGGTGTCTTGGCTAAGGTGTCTTGGCTAATGTGTCTTGGCTAAGGTGTCTTGGCTAATGTGTCTTTTCTAAGGTGTCTTGGCTAAGGTGTCTTGGCTAAGGTGTCTTGGCTAATGTGTCTTGGCTAATGTGTCTTGGCTAAGGTGTCTTGGCTAATGTGTCTTGGCTAAGATGTCTTGGCTAAGGTGTCTTGGCTAATGTGTCTTGGCTAAGGTGTCTTGGCTAAGGTGTCTTGGCTAAGGTGTCTTGGCTAAGGTGTCTTGGCTAAGGTGTCGTGGCTAATGTGTCTTGGCTAATGTGTCTTGGCTAAGGTGTCTTGGCTAAGGTGTCTTGGCTAATGTGTCTTGGCTAAGGTGTCTTGGCTAATGTGTCTTGGCTAAGGTGTCTTGGCTAAGGTGTCTTGGCTAATGTGTCTTTTCTAAGGTGTCTTGGCTAAGGTGTCTTGGCTAAGGTGTCTTGGCTAATGTGTCTTGGCTAATGTGTCTTGGCTAAGGTGTCTTGGCTAATGTGTCTTGGCTAAGGTGTCTTGGCTAAGGTGTCTTGGCTAATGTGTCTTGGCTAAGGTGTCTTGGCTAAGGTGTCTTGGCTAAGGTGTTCTGGCTAAGGTGTCTTGGCTAATGTGTCTTTTCTAAGGTGTCTTGGCTAAGGTGTCTTGGCTAAGGTGTCTTGGCTAATGTGTCTTGGCTAAGGTGTCTTGGCTAAGGTGTCTTGGCTAAGGTGTCTTGGCTAAGGTGTCTTGGCTAATGTGTCTTGGCTAAGGTGTCTTGGCTAAGGTGTCTTGGCTAATGTGTCTTGGCTAAGGTGTCTTGGCTAAGGTGTCTTGGCTAATGTGTCTTGGCTAAGGTGTCTTGGCTAAGGTGTCTTGGCTAATGTGTCTTGGCTAAGGTGTCTTGGCTAAGGTGTCTTGGCTAAGGTGTCTTGGCTAAGGTGTCTTGGCTAATGTGTCTTGGCTAAGGTGTCTTGGCTAAGGTGTCTTGGCTAATGTGTCTTGGCTAAGGTGTCTTGGCTAATGTGTCTTGGCTAAGGTGTCTTGGCTAAGGTGTCTTGGCTAATGTGTCTTTTCTAAGGTGTCTTAGCTAATGTGTCTTGGCTAAGGTGTCTTGGCTAAGGTGTCTTGGCTAATGTGTCTTTTTCAAAGGTGTCTTGGCTAATGTGTCTTTTTCTAAGGTGTCTTGGCTAAGGTGTCTTGGCTAAGGTGTCTTGGCTAATGTGTCTTGGCTAAGGTGTCTTGGCTAATGTGTCTTGGCTAAGGTGTCTTGGCTAAGGTGTCTTGGCTAAGGTGTCTTGGCTAAGGTGTCTTGGCTAAGGTGTCTTGGCTAATGTGTCTTGGCTAAGGTGTCTTAGCTAATGTGTCTTGGCTAAGGTGTCTTAGCTAATGTGTCTTGGCTAAGGTGTCTTGGCTAAGGTGTCTTGGCTAATGTGTCTTGGCTAAGGTGTCTTGGCTAATGTGTCTTGGCTAATGTGTCTTGGCTAAGGTGTCTTGGCTAAGGTGTCTTGGCTAAGGTGTCTTGGCTAATGTGTCTTGGCTAAGGTGTCTTGGCTAAGGTGTCTTGGCTAAGGTGTCTTGGCTAAGGTGTCTTGGCTAATGTGTCTTGGCTAATGTGTCTTGGCTAAGGTGTCTTGGCTAAGGTGTCTTGGCTAATGTGTCTTGGCTAAGGTGTCTTGGCTAAGGTGTCTTGGCTAATGTGTCTTGGCTAAGGTGTCTTGGCTAAGGTGTCTTGGCTAAGGTGTCTTGGCTAAGGTGTCTTGGCTGAGGTGTCTTGGCTGAGGTGTCTTGGCTAATGTGTCTTGGCTAAGGTGTCTTGGCTAAGGTGTCTTGGCTAATGTGTCTTGGCTAAGGTGTCTTGGCTAAGGTGTCTTGGCTAAGGTGTCTTGGCTAAGGTGTCTTGGCTAAGGTGTCTTGGCTAAGGTGTCGTGGCTAATGTGTCTTGGCTAATGTGTCTTGGCTAAGGTGTCTTGGCTAAGGTGTCTTGGCTAATGTGTCTTGGCTAAGGTGTCTTGGCTAAGGTGTCTTGGCTAAGGTGTCTTGGCTAAGGTGTCTTGGCTAAGGTGTCTTGGCTAAGGTGTCTTGGCTAATGTGTCTTGGCTAAGGTGTCTTGGCTAAGGTGTCTTGGCAAGGTGTCTTGGCTAATGTGTCTTTTCTAAGGTGTCTTGGCTAAGGTGTCTTGGCTAAGGTGTCTTGGCTAATGTGTCTTGGCTAATGTGTCTTGGCTAAGGTGTCTTGGCTAATGTGTCTTGGCTAAGGTGTCTTGGCTAAGGTGTCTTGGCTAAGGTGTCTTGGCTAAGGTGTCTTGGCTAAGGTGCCTTGGCTAATGTGTCTTGGCTAAGGTGTCTTGGCTAAGGTGTCTTGGCTAAGGTGTATTGGCTTAGGTGTCTTGGCTAAGGTGTCTTGGCTAATGTGTCTTGGCTAAGGTGTCTTGTCTAAGGTGTCTTGGCTAAGGTGTCTTGGCTAAGGTGTCTTGGCTTATGTGTCTTGGCTAAGGTGTCTTGGCTGAGGTGTCTTGGCTAATGTGTCTTGGCTAAGGTGTCTTGGCTAAGGTGTCTTGGCTAAGGTGTCTTGGCTAATGTGTCTTGGCTAATGTGTCTTGGCTAAGGTGTCTTGGCTAAGGTGTCTTGGCTAATGTGTCTTGGCTAAGGTGTCTTGGCTAAGGTGTCTTGGCTAAGGGGTCTTGGCTTATGTGTCTTGGCTAATGTGTCTTGGCTAAGGTGTCTTGGCTAAGGTGTTTTGGCTAAGGTGTCTTGGCTAAGGTGTCTTGGCTAAGGTGTCTTGGCTAATGTGTCTTGGCTAAGGTGTCTTGGCTAATGTGTCTTGGCTAAGGTGTCTTGGCTAAGGTGTCTTGGCTAATGTGTCTTGGCTAAGGTGTCTTGGCTAAGGTGTCTTGGCTAATGTGTCTTGGCTAAGGTGTCTTGGCTAAGGTGTCTTGGCTAAGGTGTCTTGGCTAATGTGTCTTGGCTAAGGTGTCTTGGCTTAGGTGTCTTGGCTAAGGTGTCTTGGCTAAGGTGTCTTGGCTAATGTGTCTTGGCTAATGTGTCTTGGCTAAGGTGTCTTGGCTAAGGTGTCTTGGCTAATGTGTCTTGGCTAAGGTGTCTTGGCTAAGGTGTCTTGGCTAAGGTGTCTTGGCTAATGTGTCTTGGCTAATGTGTCTTGGCTAAGGTGTCTTGGCTAAGGTGTCTTGGCTAAGGTGTCTTGGCTAAGGTGTCTTGGCTAAGGTGTCTTGGCTAAGGTGTCTTGGCTTAGGTGTCTTGACTAATGTGTCTTGGCTAATGTGTCTTGGCTAAGGTGTCTTGGCTAAGGTGTCTTGGCTAAGGTGTCTTGGCTAAGGTGTCTTGGCTAAGGTGTCTTGGCTAATGTGTCTTGGCTAAGGTGTCTTGGCTAAGGTGTCTTGGCTAATGTGTCTTGGCTAAGGTGTCTTGGCTAATGTGTCTTGGCTAAGGTGTCTTGGCTAATGTGTCTTGGATAAGGTGTCTTGGCTAATGTGTCTTGGCTATGGTGTCTTGGCTAAGGTGTCTTGGCTAAGGTGTCTTGGCTAAGGTGTCTTGGCTAAGGTGTCTTGGCTAATGTGTCTTGGCTAAGGTATCTTGGCTAATGTGTCTTGGCTAAGGTGTCTTGGCTAAGGTGTCTTGGCTAATGTGTCTTGGCTAAGGTGTCTTGGCTAAGGTGTCTTGGCTAATGTGTCTTGGCTAAGGTGTCTTGGCTAATGTGTCTTGGCTAAGGTGTCTTGGCTAATGTGTCTTGGATAAGGTGTCTTGGCTAATGTGTCTTGGCTAAGGTGTCTTGGCTAATGTGTCTTGGCTAAGGTGTCCTGGCTAAGGTGTCTTGGCTAATGTGTCTTGGCTAATGTGTCTTGGCTAAGGTGTCTTGGCTAAGGTGTCTTGGCTAAGGTGTCTTGGCTAAGGTGTCTTGGCTAATGTGTCTTGGCTAAGGTGTCTTGGCTAAGGTGTCTTGGCTAAGGTGTCTTGGCTAAGGTGTCTTGGCTAAGGTGTCTTGGCTAAGGTGTCTTGGCTAAGGTGTCTTGGCTAATGTGTCTTGGCTAAGGTGTCTTGGCTAAGGTGTCTTGGCTAAGGTGTCTTGGCTAAGGTGTCTTGGCTAATGTGTCTTGGCTAAGGTGTCTTGGCTAAGGTGTCTTGGCTAAGGTGTCTTGGCTAAGGTGTCTTGGCTAAGGTGTCTTGGCTAAGGTGTCTTGGCTAAGGTGTCTTGGCTAAGGTGTCTTGGCTAAGGTGTCTTGGCTAAGGTGTCTTGGCTAAGGTGTCTTGGCTAAGGTGTCTTGGCTAAGGTGTCTTGGCTAAGGTGTCTTGGCTAATGTGTCTTGGCTAAGGTGTCTTGGCTAAGGTGTCTTGGCTAATGTGTCTTGGCTAAGGTGTCTTGGCTAATGTGTCTTGGCTAAGGTGTCTTGGCTAAGGTGTCTTGGCTAAGGTGTCTTGGCTAAGGTGTCTTGGCTAAGGTGTCTTGGCTAAGGTGTCTTGGCTAAGGTGTCCTAGCTAAGGTGTCTTGGCTAAGGTGTCTTGGCTAAGGTGTCTTGGCTAAGGTGTCTTGGCTAAGGTGTCTTGGCTAATGTGTCTTGGCTAAGGTGTCTTGGCTAAGGTGTCTTGGCTAAGGTGTCTTGGCTAAGGTGTCTTGGCTAAGGTGTCTTGGCTAATGTGTCTTGGCTAAGGTGTCTTGGCTAATGTGTCTTGGCTAAGGTGTCTTGGCTAAGGTGTCTTGGCTAAGGTGTCTTGGCTAATGTGTCTTGGCTAAGGTGTCTTGGCTAAGGTGTCTTGGCTAATGTGTCTTGGCTAAGGTGTCTTGGCTAAGGTGTCTTGGCTAAGTTGTCTTGGCTAAGGTGTCTTGGCTAAGGTGTCTTGGCTAAGGTGTCTTGGCTAATGTGTCTTGGCTAAGGTGTCTTGGCTAATGTGTCTTGGCTAAGGTGTCTTGGCTAATGTGTCTTGACTAAGGTGTCTTGGCTAAGGTGTCTTGGCTAATGTGTCTTGGCTAATGTGTCTTGGCTAAGGTGTCTTGGCTAAGGTGTCTTGGCTAATGTGTCTTGACTAAGGTGTCTTGGCTAAGGTGTCTTGGCTAATGTGTCTTGGCTAATGTGTCTTGGCTAAGGTGTCTTGGCTAAGGTGTCTTGGCTAATGTGTCTTGGCTAAGGTGTCTTGACTAAGGTGTCTTGGCTAAGGTGTCTTGGCTAAGGTGTCTTGGCTAAGGTGTCTTGGCTAAGGTGTCTTGGCTAAGGTGTCTTGGCTAATGTGTCTTGGCTAAGGTGTCTTGGCTAAGGTGTCTTGGCTAATGTGTCTTGGCTAATGTGTCTTCGCTATAGTGTCTTGGCTAATGTGTCTTGGCTAAGGTGTCTTGGCTAAGGTGTCTTGGCTAAGGTGTCTTGGCTAAGGTGTCTTGGCTAAGGTGTCTTGACTAAGGTGTCTTGGCTAAGGTGTCTTGGCTAAGGTGTCTTGGCTAAGGTGTCTTGGCTAATGTGTCTTGGCTAAGGTGTCTTGGCTAAGGTGTCTTGGCTAAGGTGTCTTGGCTAATGTGTCTTTTCTTAGGTGTCTTGGCTAAGGTGTCTTGGCTAAGGTGTCTTGGCTAAGGTGTCTTGGCTTATGTGTCTTGGCTAATGTGTCTTGGCTAAGGTGTCTTGGCTAAGGTGTCTTGGCTCAGGTGTCTTGGCTAAGGTGTCTTGGCTAAGGTGTCTTGGCTAAGGTGTCTTGGCTAAGGTGTCTCGGCTAAGGTGTCTTGGCTAAGGTGTCTTGGCTAAGGTGTCTTGGCTAAGGTGTCTTGGCTAAGGTGTCTTGGCTAAGGTGTCTTGGCTAAGGTGTCTTGGCTAAGGTGTCTTGGCTAATGTGTCTTGGCTAAGGTGTCTTGGCTAAGGTGTCTTGGCTAAGGTGTCTTGGCTAAGGTGTCTTGGCTAATGTGTCTTGGCTAAGGTGTCTTGGCTAATGTGTCTTGGCTAAGGTGTCTTGGCTAAGGTGTCCTGGCTAAGGTGTCTTGGCTAAGGTGTCTTGGCTAATGTGTCTTGGCTAAGGTGTCTTGGCTAATGTGTCTTGGCTAAGGTGTCTTGGCTAAGGTGTCTTGGCTAAGGTGTCTTGGCTAAGGTGTCTTGGCTAAGGTGTCTTGGCTAATGTGTCTTGGCTAATGTGTCTTGGCTAAGGTGTCTTGGCTAAGGTGTCTTGGCTAATGTGTCTTGGCTAAGGTGTCTTGGCTAATGTGTCTCGGCTAAGGTGTCTTGGCTAAGGTGTCTTGGCTAAGGTGTCGTGGCTAATGTGTCTTGGCTAATGTGTCTTGGCTAAGGTGTCTTGGCTAAGGTGTCTTGGCTAATGTGTCTTGGCTAAGGTGTCTTGGCTAATGTGTCTTGGCTAAGGTGTCTTGGCTAAGGTGTCTTGGCTAATGTGTCTTTTCTAAGGTGTCTTGGCTAAGGTGTCTTGGCTAAGGTGTCTTGGCTAATGTGTCTTGGCTAATGTGTCTTGGCTAAGGTGTCTTGGCTAATGTGTCTTGGCTAAGATGTCTTGGCTAAGGTGTCTTGGCTAATGTGTCTTGGCTAAGGTGTCTTGGCTAAGGTGTCTTGGCTAAGGTGTTCTGGCTAATGTGTCTTGGCTAAGGTGTCTTGGCTAAGGTGTCGTGGCTAATGTGTCTTGGCTAATGTGTCTTGGCTAAGGTGTCTTGGCTAAGGTGTCTTGGCTAATGTGTCTTGGCTAAGGTGTCTTGGCTAAGGTGTCTTGGCTAATGTGTCTTGGCTAAGGTGTCTTGGCTAATGTGTCTTTTCTAAGGTGTCTTGGCTAAGGTGTCTTGGCTAAGGTGTCTTGGCTAATGTGTCTTGGCTAATGTGTCTTGGCTAAGGTGTCTTGGCTAAGGTGTCTTGGCTAATGTGTCTTGGCTAAGATGTCTTGGCTAAGGTGTCTTGGCTAATGTGTCTTGGCTAAGGTGTCTTGGCTAAGGTGTCTTGGCTAAGGTGTTCTGGCTAAGGTGTCTTGGCTAAGGTGTCGTGGCTAATGTGTCTTGGCTAATGTGTCTTGGCTAAGGTGTCTTGGCTAAGGTGTCTTGGCTAATGTGTCTTGGCTAAGGTGTCTTGGCTAAGGTGTCTTGGCTAATGTGTCTTGGCTAAGGTGTCTTGGCTAATGTGTCTTTTCTAAGGTGTCTTGGCTAAGGTGTCTTGGCTAAGGTGTCTTGGCTAATGTGTCTTGGCTAATGTGTCTTGGCTAAGGTGTCTTGGCTAATGTGTCTTGGCTAAGATGTCTTGGCTAAGGTGTCTTGGCTAATGTGTCTTGGCTAAGGTGTCTTGGCTAAGGTGTCTTGGCTAAGGTGTCTTGGCTAAGGTGTCTTGGCTAAGGTGTCGTGGCTAATGTGTCTTGGCTAATGTGTCTTGGCTAAGGTGTCTTGGCTAAGGTGTCTTGGCTAATGTGTCTTGGCTAAGGTGTCTTGGCTAATGTGTCTTGGCTAAGGTGTCTTGGCTAAGGTGTCTTGGCTAATGTGTCTTTTCTAAGGTGTCTTGGCTAAGGTGTCTTGGCTAAGGTGTCTTGGCTAATGTGTCTTGGCTAATGTGTCTTGGCTAAGGTGTCTTGGCTAATGTGTCTTGGCTAAGATGTCTTGGCTAAGGTGTCTTGGCTAATGTGTCTTGGCTAAGGTGTCTTGGCTAAGGTGTCTTGGCTAAGGTGTTCTGGCTAAGGTGTCTTGGCTAATGTGTCTTTTCTAAGGTGTCTTGGCTAAGGTGTCTTGGCTAAGGTGTCTTGGCTAATGTGTCTTGGCTAAGGTGTCTTGGCTAAGGTGTCTTGGCTAAGGTGTCTTGGCTAAGGTGTCTTGGCTAATGTGTCTTGGCTAAGGTGTCTTGGCTAAGGTGTCTTGGCTAATGTGTCTTGGCTAAGGTGTCTTGGCTAAGGTGTCTTGGCTAATGTGTCTTGGCTAAGGTGTCTTGGCTAAGGTGTCTTGGCTAATGTGTCTTGGCTAAGGTGTCTTGGCTAAGGTGTCTTGGCTAAGGTGTCTTGGCTAAGGTGTCTTGGCTAATGTGTCTTGGCTAAGGTGTCTTGGCTAAGGTGTCTTGGCTAATGTGTCTTGGCTAAGGTGTCTTGGCTAATGTGTCTTGGCTAAGGTGTCTTGGCTAAGGTGTCTTGGCTAATGTGTCTTTTCTAAGGTGTCTTGGCTAAGGTGTCTTGGCTAAGGTGTCTTGGCTAATGTGTCTTGGCTAATGTGTCTTGGCTAAGGTGTCTTGGCTAATGTGTCTTGGCTAAGGTGTCTTGGCTAAGGTGTCTTGGCTAATGTGTCTTGGCTAAGGTGTCTTGGCTAATGTGTCTTGGCTAAGGTGTCTTGGCTAAGGTGTCTTGGCTAATGTGTCTTTTCTAAGGTGTCTTGGCTAAGGTGTCTTGGCTAAGGTGTCTTGGCTAATGTGTCTCGGCTAAGGTGTCTTGGCTAAGGTGTCTTGGCTAAGGTGTCTTGGCTAAGGTGTCTTGGCTAATGTGTCTTGGCTAAGGTGTCTTGGCTAAGGTGTCTTGGCTAATGTGTCTTGGCTAAGGTGTCTTGGCTAAGGTGTCTTGGCTAATGTGTCTTGGCTAAGGTGTCTTGGCTAAGGTGTCTTGGCTAATGTGTCTTGGCTAATGTGTCTTGGCTTAGGTGTCTTGGCTAAGGTGTCTTGGCTAAGGTGTCTTGGCTAAGGTGTCTTGGCTAAGGTGTCTTGGCTAAGGTGTCGTGGCTAATGTGTCTTGGCTAATGTGTCTTGGCTAAGGTGTCTTGGCTAAGGTGTCTTGGCTAATGTGTCTTGGCTAAGGTGTCTTGGCTAAGGTGTCTTGGCTAATGTGTCTTGGCTAAGGTGTCTTGGCTAAGGTGTCTTGGCTAAGGTGTCGTGGCTAATGTGTCTTGGCTAATGTGTCTTGGCTAAGGTGTCTTGGCTAAGGTGTCTTGGCTAATGTGTCTTGGCTAAGGTGTCTTGGCTAATGTGTCTTGGCTAAGGTGTCTTGGCTAAGGTGTCTTGGCTAATGTGTCTTTTCTAAGGTGTCTTGGCTAAGGTGTCTTGGCTAAGGTGTCTTGGCTAAGGTGTCTTGGCTAAGGTGTCTTGGCTAATGTGTCTTGGCTAAGGTGTCTTGGCTAAGGTGTCTTGGCTAATGTGTCTTGGCTAAGGTGTCTTGGCTAAGGTGTCTTGGCTAATGTGTCTTGGCTAAGGTGTCTTGGCTAAGGTGCCTTGGCTAATGTGTCTTGGCTAAGGTGTCTTGGCTAAGGTGTCTTGGCTAATGTGTCTTGGCTAATGTGTCTTGGCTTAGGTGTCTTGGCTAAGGTGTCTTGGCTAAGGTGTCTTGGCTAAGGTGTCGTGGCTAATGTGTCTTGGCTAATGTGTCTTGGCTAAGGTGTCTTGGCTAAGGTGTCTTGGCTAATGTGTCTTGGCTAATGTGTCTTGGCTTAGGTGTCTTGGCTAAGGTGTCTTGGCTAAGGTGTCTTGGCTAAGGTGTCTTGGCTAAGGTGTCTTGGCTAAGGTGTCGTGGCTAATGTGTCTTGGCTAATGTGTCTTGGCTAAGGTGTCTTGGCTAAGGTGTCTTGGCTAAGGTGTCTTGGCTAAGGTGTCTTGGCTAAGGTGTCTTGGCTAATGTGTCTTGGCTAAGGTGTCTTGGCTAATGTGTCTTTTCTAAGGTGTCTTGGCTAAGGTGTCTTGGCTAAGGTGTCTTGGCTAATGTGTCTTGGCTAATGTGTCTTGGCTAAGGTGTCTTGGCTAATGTGTCTTGGCTAAGATGTCTTGGCTAAGGTGTCTTGGCTAATGTGTCTTGGCTAAGGTGTCTTGGCTAAGGTGTCTTGGCTAAGGTGTTCTGGCTAAGGTGTCTTGGCTAAGGTGTCGTGGCTAATGTGTCTTGGCTAATGTGTCTTGGCTAAGGTGTCTTGGCTAAGGTGTCTTGGCTAAGATGTCTTGGCTAAGGTGTCTTGGCTAAGGTGTCTTGGCTAATGTGTCTTGGCTAATGTGTCTTGGCTAAGGTGTCTTGGCTAATGTGTCTTGGCTAAGATGTCTTGGCTAAGGTGTCTTGGCTAATGTGTCTTGGCTAAGGTGTCTTGGCTAAGGTGTCTTGGCTAAGGTGTCTTGGCTAAGGTGTCGTGGCTAATGTGTCTTGGCTAAGGTGTCTTGGCTAAGGTGTCTTGGCTAAGGTGTCGTGGCTAATGTGTCTTGGCTAATGTGTCTTGGCTAAGGTGTCTTGGCTAAGGTGTCTTGGCTAATGTGTCTTGGCTAATGTGTCTTGGCTTAGGTGTCTTGGCTAAGGTGTCTTGGCTAAGGTGTCTTGGCTAAGGTGTCTTGGCTAAGGTGTCTTGGCTAAGGTGTCGTGGCTAATGTGTCTTGGCTAATGTGTCTTGGCTAAGGTGTCTTGGCTAAGGTGTCTTGGCTAATGTGTCTTGGCTAAGGTGTCTTGGCTAAGGTGTCTTGGCTAATGTGTCTTGGCTAAGGTGTCTTGGCTAATGTGTCTTTTCTAAGGTGTCTTGGCTAAGGTGTCTTGGCTAAGGTGTCTTGGCTAATGTGTCTTGGCTAATGTGTCTTGGCTAAGGTGTCTTGGCTAATGTGTCTTGGCTAAGATGTCTTGGCTAAGGTGTCTTGGCTAATGTGTCTTGGCTAAGGTGTCTTGGCTAAGGTGTCTTGGCTAAGGTGTTCTGGCTAAGGTGTCTTGGCTAAGGTGTCGTGGCTAATGTGTCTTGGCTAATGTGTCTTGGCTAAGGTGTCTTGGCTAAGGTGTCTCGGCTAATGTGTCTTGGCTAAGGTGTCTTGTCTAAGGTGTCTTGGCTAATGTGTCTTGGCTAAGGTGTCTTGGCTAATGTGTCTTTTCTAAGGTGTCTTGGCTAAGGTGTCTTGGCTAAGGTGTCTTGGCTAATGTGTCTTGGCTAATGTGTCTTGGCTAAGGTGTCTTGGCTAATGTGTCTTGGCTAAGATGTCTTGGCTAAGGTGTCTTGGCTAATGTGTCTTGGCTAAGGTGTCTTGGCTAAGGTGTCTTGGCTAAGGTGTCTTGGCTAAGGTGTCTTGGCTAAGGTGTCGTGGCTAATGTGTCTTGGCTAATGTGTCTTGGCTAAGGTGTCTTGGCTAAGGTGTCTTGGCTAATGTGTCTTGGCTAAGGTGTCTTGGCTAATGTGTCTTGGCTAAGGTGTCTTGGCTAAGGTGTCTTGGCTAATGTGTCTTTTCTAAGGTGTCTTGGCTAAGGTGTCTTGGCTAAGGTGTCTTGGCTAAGGTGTCTTGGCTAATGTGTCTTGGCTAATGTGTCTTGGCTAAGGTGTCTTGGCTAATGTGTCTTGGCTAAGATGTCTTGGCTAAGGTGTCTTGGCTAATGTGTCTTGGCTAAGGTGTCTTGGCTAAGGTGTCTTGGCTAAGGTGTTCTGGCTAATGTGTCTTGGCTAAGGTGTCTTGGCTAAGGTGTCGTGGCTAATGTGTCTTGGCTAATGTGTCTTGGCTAAGGTGTCTTGGCTAAGGTGTCTTGGCTAATGTGTCTTGGCTAAGGTGTCTTGGCTAAGGTGTCTTGGCTAATGTGTCTTGGCTAAGGTGTCTTGGCTAATGTGTCTTTTCTAAGGTGTCTTGGCTAAGGTGTCTTGGCTAAGGTGTCTTGGCTAATGTGTCTTGGCTAATGTGTCTTGGCTAAGGTGTCTTGGCTAATGTGTCTTGGCTAAGATGTCTTGGCTAAGGTGTCTTGGCTAATGTGTCTTGGCTAAGGTGTCTTGGCTAAGGTGTCTTGGCTAAGGTGTTCTGGCTAAGGTGTCTTGGCTAAGGTGTCTTGGCTAAGGTGTCTTGGCTAAGGTGTCTTGGCTTAGGTGTCTTGGCTAAGGTGTCTTGGCTAAGGTGTCTTGGCTAAGGTGTCTTGGCTAATGTGTCTTGGCCAAGGTGTCTTGGCTAATGTGTCTTGGCTAAGATGTCTTGGCTAAGGTGTCTTGGCTAATGTGTCTTGGCTAATGTGTCTTGGCTAAGGTGTTCTGGCTAAGGTGTCTTGGCTAAGGTGTCTTGGCTAAGGTGTCTTGGCTAAGGTGTATTGGCTAAGGTGTCTTGGCTAAGGTGTCTTGGCTAATGTGTCTTGGCTAAGGTGTCTTGGCTAAGGTGTCTTGGCTAATGTGTCTTGGCTAATGTGTCTTGGCTAAGGTGTCTTGGCTTAGGTGTCTTGGCTAAGGTGTCTTGGCTAAGGTGTCTTGGCTAATGTGTCTTGGCTAAGGTGTCTTGGCTAAGGTGTCTTGGATAAGGTGTCTTGGCTAATGTGTCTTGGCTAATGTGTCTTGGCTAAGGTGTCTTGGCTAAGGTGTCTTGGCTAAGGTGTCTTGGCTAAGGTGTCTTGGCTAATGTGTCTTGGCTAAGGTGTCTTGGCTTATGTGTCTTGGCTAAGGTGTCTTGGCTAAGGTGTCTTGGCTAAGGTGTCTTGGCTAATGTGTCTTGGCTAAGGTGTCTTGGCTTATGTGTCTTGGCTAATGTGTCTTGGCTAAGGTGTGTTGGCTAAGGTGTGTTGGCTAAGGTGTCTTGGCTAAGGTGTCTTGGCTAAGGTGTCTTGGCTAAGGTGTCTTGGCTAAGGTGTCTTGGCTAAGGTGTCTTGGCTAAGGTGTCTTGGCTAATGTGTCTCGGCTAAGGTGTCTTGGCTAAGGTGTCTCGGCTAATGTGTCTTGGCTAAAGTGTCTTGGCTAAGGTGTCTTGGCTAAGGTGTCTTGGCTAAGGTGTCTTGGCTAAGGTGTCTCGGCTAAGGTGTCTTGGCTAATGTGTCTTGGCTAATGTGTCTTGGCTAATGTGTCTTGGCTAAGGTGTCTTGGCTAAGGTGTCTTGGCTAAGGTGTCTTAGCTAAGGTGTCTTGGCTAAGGTGTCTTGGCTAAGGTGTCTTGGCTAATGTGTCTCGGCTAATGTGTCTTGGCTAATGTGTCTTGGCTAATGTGTCTTGGCTAATGTGTCTCGGCTAAGGTGTCTTGGCTAAGGTGTCTTGGCTAAGGTGTCTTGGCTAATGTGTCTCGGCTAAGGTGTCTTGGCTAATGTGTCTTGGCTAAGGTGTCTTGGCTAAGATGTCTTGGCTAAGGTGTCTTGGCTAATGTGTCTTGGCTAAGGTGTCTTGGCTAAGGTGTCTTGGCTAAGGTGTCTTGGCTAATGTGTCTAAGCTAATGTGTCTTGGCTAATGTGTCTTGGCTAATGTGTCTTGGCTAATGTGTCTTGGCTAATGTGTCTCGGCTAAGGTGTCTTGGCTAAGGTGTCTTGGCTAAGGTGTCTTGGCTAATGTGTCTCGGCTAAGGTGTCTTGGCTAATGTGTCTTGGCTAAGGTGTCTTGGCTAAGGTGTCTTGGCTAAGGTGTCTTGGCTAAGGTGTCTTGGCTAATGTGTCTTGGCTAATGTGTCTTGGCTAATGTGTCTTGGCTAATGTGTCTTGGCTAATGTGTCTCGGCTAAGGTGTCTTGGCTAAGGTGTCTTGGCTAAGGTGTCTTGGCTAATGTGTCTCGGCTAAGGTGTCTTGGCTAATGTGTCTTGGCTAAGGTGTCTTGGCTAAGGTGTCTTGGCTAAGGTGTCTTGGCTAAGGTGTCTTGGCTAAGGTGTCTTGGCTAAGGTGTCTTAGCTAAGGTGTCTTGGCTAAGGTGTCTTGGCTTATGTGTCTAAGCTAATGTGTCTTGGCTAATGTGTCTTGGCTAATGTGTCTTGGCTAATGTGTCTTGGCTAATGTGTCTCGGCTAAGGTGTCTTGGCTAAGGTGTCTTGGCTAAGGTGTCTCGGCTAAGGTGTCTTGGCTAATGTGTCTTGGCTAAGGTGTCTTGGCTAAGGTGTCTTGGCTAAGGTGTCTTGGCTAAGGTGTCTTGGCTAATGTGTCTTGGCTAAGGTGTCTTGGCTAAGGTGTCTTGGCTAAGGTGTCTTGGCTAATGTGTCTCGGCTTAGGTGTCTTGGCTAAGGTGTCTTGGCTAAGGTGTCTTGGCTAAGGTGTCTTGGCTAAGGTGTCTTGACTAAGGTGTCTTGGCTAAGGTGTCTTGGCTAATGTGTCTCGGCTAAGGTGTCTTGGCTAAGGTGTCTCGGCTAATGTGTCTTGGCTTAAGTGTCTTGGCTAAGGTGTCTTGGCTAAGGTGTCTTGGCTAAGGTGTCTCGGCTAAGGTGTCTTGGCTAATGTGTCTTGGCTAATGTGTCTTGGCTAATGTGTCTTGGCTAAGGTGTCTTGGCTAAGGTGTCTTGGCTAAGGTGTCTTAGCTAAGGTGTCTTGGCTAAGGTGTCTTGGCTAAGGGGTCTTGGCTAATGTGTCTCGGCTAAGGTGTCTTGGCTAAGGTGTCTTGGCTAAGGTGTCTTGGCTAAGGTGTCTTGGCTAAGGTGTCTTGGCTAATGTGTCTCGGCTAAGGTGTCTTGGCTAATGTGTCTTGGCTAAGGTGTCTTGGCTAAGGTGTCTTGGCTAATGTGTCTTGGCTAAGGTGTCTTGGCTAAGGTGTCTTGGCTAAGGTGTCTTGGCTAAGGTGTCTTGGCTAATGTGTCTCGGCTAAGGTGTCTTGGCTAAGGTGTCTTGGCTAATGTGTCTTGGCTTAGGTGTCTTGGCTAATGTGTCTCGGCTATGGTGTCTTGGCTAATGTGTCTCGGCTAAGGTGTCTCGGCTAAGGTGTCTTGGCTAAGGTGTCTTGGCTAATGTGTCTTGGCTAAGGTGTCTTGGCTAAGGTGTCTTGGCTAAGGTGTCTTGGCTAAGGTGTCTTGGCTTATGTGTCTTGGCTAAGGTGTCTCGGCTATGGTGTCTTGGCTAATGTGTCTTGGCTAAGGTGTCTTGGCTAAGGTGTCTTGGCTAAAGTGTCTTGGCTAATGTGTCTTGGCTAAGGTGTCTTGGCTAAGGTGTCTTGGCTAAGGTGTCTTGGCTAATGTGTCTCGGCTAAGGTGTCTTGGCTAAGGTGTCTTGGCTTATGTGTCTTGGCTAAGGTGTCTTGGCTAATGTGTCTCGGCTAAGGTGTCTTGGCTAAGGTGTCTTGGCTAATGTGTCTTGGCTTAGGTGTCTTGGCTAAGGTGTCTTGGCTAATGTGTCTTGGCTAAAGTGTCTTGGCTTAGGTGTCTTGGCTAATGTGTCTCGGCTAAGGTGTCTTGGCTAAGGTGTCTTGGCTAATGTGTCTTGGCTAAAGTGTCTTGGCTAATGTGTCTTGGCTAAGGTGTCTTGGCTAAGGTGTCTTGGCTAAGGTGTCTTGGCTAAGGTGTCTTGGCTAAGGTGTCTTGGCTAAGGTGTCTTGGCTAAGGTGTCTTGGCTAATGTGTCTCGGCTAAAGTGTCTTGGCTAAGGTGTCTTGGCTAAGGTGTCTTGGCTAATGTGTCTTGGCTAAGGTGTCTTGGCTAAGGTGTCTTGGCTAAGGTGTCTTGGCTAATGTGTCTCGGCTAAGGTGTCTTGGCTAATGTGTCTTGGCTTATGTGTCTTGGCTAAGGTGTCTTGGCTAAGGTGTCTTGGCTAAGGTGTCTTAGCTAAGGTGTCTTGGCTAAGGTGTCTTGGCTAAGGTGTCTTGGCTAAGGTGTCTTGGCTAATGTGTCTCGGCTAAGGTGTCTCGGCTAAGGTGTCTTGGCTAAGGTGTCTTGGCTAATGTGTCTTGGCTAAGGTGTCTTGGCTAAGGTGTCTTGGCTAATGTGTCTTGGCTAAAGTGTCTTGGCTTAGGTGTCTTGGCTAATGTGTCTCGGCTTAGGTGTCTTGGCTAAGGTGTCTTGGCTAAGGTGTCTTGGCTAAGGTGTCTTGGCTTATGTGTCTTGGCTAATGTGTCTCGGCTAATGTGTCTTGGCTAAGGTGTCTTGGCTAATGTGTCTCGGCTAAGGTGTCTTGGCTAAGGTGTCTTGGCTAAGGTGTCTTGGCTAATGTGTCTCGGCTAATGTGTCTTGGCTAAGGTGTCTTGGCTAAGGTGTCTTGGCTAATGTGTCTTGGCTAAAGTGTCTTGGCTAAGGTGTCTTGGCTAATGTGTCTCGGCTAAGGTGTCTTTGCTAAAGTGTCTTGGCTAAAGTGTCTTGGCTAAGGTGTCTTGGCTAATGTGTCTTGGCTAATGTGTCTCGGCTAAGGTGTCTCGGCTAATGTGTCTTGGCTAAGGTGTCTTGGCTAATGTGTCTTGGCTAAAGTGTCTTGGCTAATGTGTCTTGGCTAAGGTGTCTTGGCTAAGGTGTCTTGGCTAAGGTGTCTTGGCTAATGTCTCTCGGCTAAGGTGTCTTGGCTTATGTGTCTTGGCTAAGGTGTCTTGGCTAAGGTGTCTTGGCTAAGGTGTCTTGGCTTATGTGTCTCGGCTAAGGTGTCTTGGCTAAGGTGTCTTGGCTAAGGTGTCTTGGCTAATGTGTCTCGGCTAATGTGTCTTGGCTAAGGTGTCTTGGCTAAGGTGTCTTGGCTAATGTGTCTTGGCTAAAGTGTCTTGGCTAAGGTGTCTTGGCTAATGTGTCTCGGCTAAGGTGTCTTTGCTAAAGTGTCTTGGCTAAAGTGTCTTGGCTAAGGTGTCTTGGCTAATGTGTCTTGGCTAATGTGTCTCGGCTAAGGTGTCTCGGCTAATGTGTCTTGGCTAAGGTGTCTTGGCTAATGTGTCTTGGCTAAAGTGTCTTGGCTAATGTGTCTTGGCTAAGGTGTCTTGGCTAAGGTGTCTTGGCTAAGGTGTCTTGGCTAATGTCTCTCGGCTAAGGTGTCTTGGCTTATGTGTCTTGGCTAAGGTGTCTTGGCTAAGGTGTCTTGGCTAAGGTGTCTTGGCTTATGTGTCTTGGCTAATGTGTCTTGGCTAATGTGTCTTGGCTAAGGTGTCTTGGCTAAGGTATCTTGGCTAAGGTGTCTTGGCTAAGGTGTCTCGGCTAAAGTGTCTTGGCTAATGTGTCTCGGCTTAGGTGTCTTGGCTAAGGTGTCTTGGCTAAGGTGTCTTGGCTAAGGTGTCTTGGCTAATGTGTCTTGGCTAAGGTGTCTTGGCTAATGTGTCTCGGCTAAGGTGTCTTGGCTAAGGTGTCTTGGCTAAGGTGTCTTGGCTAAGGTGTCTTGGCTAAGGTGTCTTGGCTAATGTGTCTTGGCTAATGTGTCTCGATTAAGGTGTCTTGGCTTATGTGTCTTGGCTAATGTGTCTTGGCTAATGTGTCTTGGCTAAGGTGTCTTGGCTAAGGTGTCTTGGCTAAGGTGTCTTGGCTAAGGTGTCTTGGCTAAGGTGTCTCGGCTAAAGTGTCTTGGCTAATGTGTCTCGGCTTAGGTGTCTTGGCTAAGGTGTCTTGGCTAAGGTGTCTTGGCTAAGGTGTCTTGGCTAAGGTGTCTTGGCTAAGGTGTCTTGGCTAAAGTGTCTTGGCTTAGGTGTCTTGGCTAATGTGTCTCGGCTAAGGTGTCTTGGCTAAGGTGTCTTGGCTAAGGTGTCTTGGCTAAAGTGTCTTGGCTAATGTGTCTTGGCTAAGGTGTCTTGGCTAATGTGTCTCGGCTAAGGTGTCTTGGCTAAGGTGTCTTGGCTAAGGTGTTTTGGCTAATGTGTCTCGGCTAAGGTGTCTTGGCTAATGTGTCTTGGCTAAGGTGTCTTGGCTAAGGTGTCTTGGCTAAGGTGTCTTGGCTAATGTGTCTCGGCTAAGGTGTCTTGGCTAAGGTGTCTTGGCTAATGTGTCTTGGCTAAGGTGTCTTGGCTAAGGTGTCTTGGCTAAGGTGTCTTGGCTAAGGTGTCTTGGCTAAGGTGTCTTGGCTAAGGTGTCTTGGCTAAGGTGTCTTGGCTAATGTGTCTTGGCTAAGGTGTCTTGGCTAAGGTGTCTTGGCTAAGGTGTCTTGGCTAATGTGTCTCGGCTAAAGTGTCTTGGCTAAGGTGTCTTGGCTAAGGTGTCTTGGCTAATGTGTCTTGGCTTAGGTGTCTTGGCTAATGTGTCTCGGCTAAGGTGTCTTGGCTAATGTGTCTTGGCTAAGGTGTCTTGGCTAAGGTGTCTTGGCTAAGGTGTCTTGGCTAAGGTGTCTTGGCTAAGGTGTCTCGGCTAAAGTGTCTTGGCTAATGTGTCTCGGCTTAGGTGTCTTGGCTAAGGTGTCTTGGCTAAGGTGTCTTGGCTAAGGTGTCTTGGCTAAGGTGTCTTGGCTAAGGTGTCTTGGCTAAGGTGTCTTGGCTACTGTGTCTTGGCTAATGTGTCTTGGCTAATGTGTCTTGGCTAAGGTGTCTTGGCTAAGGTGTCTTGGCTAAGGTGTCTTGGCTAAGGTGTCTTGGCTAATGTGTCTTGGCTAAGGTGTCTTGGCTAATGTGTCTTGGCTAAGGTGTCTTGGCTAAGGTGTCTTGGCTAATGTGTCTTGGCTAATGTGTCTTGGCTAAGGTGTCTTGGCTAAGGTGTCTTGGCTAAGGTGTCTTGGCTAAGGTGTCTTGGCTAAGGTGTCTTGGCTAAGGTGTCTTGGCTATTGTGTCTTGGCTAATGTGTCTTGGCTAAGGTGTCTTGGCTAAGGTGTCTTGGCTAATGTGTCTTGGCTAAGGTGTCTTGGCTAATGTGTCTCGGCTAAGGTGTCTTGGCTAATGTGTCTTGGCTAATGTGTCTTGGCTAATGTGTCTTGGCTAAGGTGTCTTGGCTAAGGTGTCTTGGCTAATGTGTCTTGGCTAAGGTGTCTTGGCTAAGGTGTCTTGGCTAATGTATCTTGGCTAAGGCGTCTTGTCTAAGGTGTCTTGGCTAAGGTGTCTTGGCTAAGGTGTCTTGGCTAATGTGTCTTGGCTAATGTGTCTTGGCTAAGGTGTCTTGGCTAATGTGTCTTGGCTAATGTGTCTTGGCTAAGGTGTCTTGGCTAAGGTGTCTTGGCTAATGTGTCTTGGTTCAGGTGTCTTGGCTAAGGTGTCTTGGCTAAGGTGTATTAGCTAATGTGTCTTGGCTAAGGTGTCTTGGCTAAGGTGTCTTGGCTAAGGTGTCTTGGCTAAGGTGTCTTGGCTAATGTGTCTCGGCTAAGGTGTCTTGGCTTATGTGTCTTGGCTAAGGTGTCTTGGCTAATGTGTCTTGGCTAAGGTGTCTTGGCTAAGGTGTCTTGGCTAAGGTGTCTTGGCTAATGTGTCTCGGCTAAGGTGTCTCGGCTAAGGTGTCTTGGCTAAGGTGTCTTGGCTAATGTGTCTTGGCTAATGTGTCTTGGCTAATGTGTCTTGGCTAAGGTGTCTTGGCTAAGGTGTCTTGGCTAAGGTGTCTTGGCTAAGGTGTCTTGGCTAAGGTGTGTTGGCTAAGGTGTCTTGGCTAAGGTGTCTTGGCTAATGTGTCTTGGCTAAGGTGTCTTGGCTAAGGTGTCTTGGCTAAGGTGTCTTGGCTAAGGTGTCTTGGCTAAGGTGTCTTGGCTAAGGTGTCTTGGCTAATGTATCTTGGCTAAGGCGTCTTGTCTAAGGTGTCTTGGCTAAGGTGTCTTGGCTAAGGTGTCTTGGCTAATGTGTCTTGGCTAATGTGTCTTGGCTAAGGTGTCTTGGCTAATGTGTCTTGGCTAATGTGTCTTGGCTAAGGTGTCTTGGCTAAGGTGTCTTGGCTAATGTGTCTTGGTTCAGGTGTCTTGGCTAAGGTGTCTTGGCTAAGGTGTATTGGCTAATGTGTCTCGGCTAAGGTGTCTTGGCTAAGGTGTCTTGGCTAAGGTGTCTTGGCTAAGGTGTCTTGGCTAATGTGTCTCGGCTAAGGTGTCTTGGCTTATGTGTCTTGGCTAAGGTGTCTTGGCTAATGTGTCTTGGCTAAGGTGTCTTGGCTAAGGTGTCTTGGCTAAGGTGTCTTGGCTAAGGTGTCTTGGCTAAGGTGTCTTGGCTAATGTGTCTCGGCTAAGGTGTCTCGGCTAAGGTGTCTTGGCTAAGGTGTCTTGGCTAATGTGTCTTGGCTAATGTGTCTTGGCTAATGTGTCTTGGCTAATGTGTCTTGGCTAAGGTGTCTTGGCTAAGGTGTCTTGGCTAAGGTGTCTTGGCTAAGGTGTGTTGGCTAAGGTGTCTTGGCTAAGGTGTCTTGGCTAAGGTGTCTTGGCTAAGGTGTCTTGGCTAAGGTGTCTTGGCTAAGGTGTCTTGGCTAAGGTGTCTTGGCTAAGGTGTCTTGGCTAATGTGTCTCGGCTAAGGTGTCTTGGCTAAGGTGTCTCGGCTAATGTGTCTTGGCTAAAGTGTCTTGGCTAAGGTGTCTTGGCTAAGGTGTCTTGGCTAAGGTGTCTTGGCTAAGGTGTCTCGGCTAAGGTGTCTTGGCTAATGTGTCTTGGCTAATGTGTCTTGGCTAATGTGTCTTGGCTAAGGTGTCTTGGCTAAGGTGTCTTGGCTAAGGTGTCTTAGCTAAGGTGTCTTGGCTAAGGTGTCTTGGCTAAGGTGTCTTGGCTAATGTGTCTCGGCTAATGTGTCTTGGCTAATGTGTCTTGGTTCAGGTGTCTTGGCTAAGGTGTCTTGGCTTAGGTGTCTTGGCTAATGTGTCTCGGCTAAGGTGTCTTGGCTAAGGTGTCTTGGCTAATGTGTCTTGGCTAATGTGTCTTGGCTAAGGTGTCTTGGCTAAGGTGTCTTGGCTTAGGTGTCTTGGCTAATGTGTCTCGGCTAAGGTGTCTTGGCTAAGGTGTCTTGGCTAAGGTGTCTTGGCTAATGTGTCTCGGCTAAGGTGTCTTGGCTAATGTGTCTTGGCTAATGTGTCTTGGCTAAGGTGTCTTGGCTAAGGTGTCTTGGCTAAGGTGTCTTGGCTAAGGTGTCTTGGCTAAGGTGTCTTGGCTAAGGTGTCTTGGCTAATGTGTCTCGGCTAAGGTGTCTTGGCTAAGGTGTCTCGGCTAATGTGTCTTGGCTAAAGTGTCTTGGCTAAGGTGTCTTGGCTAAGGTGTCTTGGCTAAGGTGTCTTGGCTAAGGTGTCTCGGCTAAGGTGTCTTGGCTAATGTGTCTTGGCTAATGTGTCTTGGCTAATGTGTCTTGGCTAAGGTGTCTTGGCTAAGGTGTCTTGGCTAAGGTGTCTTAGCTAAGGTGTCTTGGCTAAGGTGTCTTGGCTAAGGTGTCTTGGCTAATGTGTCTCGGCTAATGTGTCTTGGCTAATGTGTCTTGGTTCAGGTGTCTTGGCTAAGGTGTCTTGGCTTAGGTGTCTTGGCTAATGTGTCTCGGCTAAGGTGTCTTGGCTAAGGTGTCTTGGCTAATGTGTCTTGGCTAATGTGTCTTGGCTAAGGTGTCTTGGCTAAGGTGTCTTGGCTTAGGTGTCTTGGCTAATGTGTCTCGGCTAAGGTGTCTTGGCTAAGGTGTCTTGGCTAAGGTGTCTTGGCTAATGTGTCTCGGCTAAGGTGTCTTGGCTAATGTGTCTTGGCTAATGTGTCTTGGCTAAGGTGTCTTGGCTAAGGTGTCTTGGCTAATGTGTCTTGGCTAAGGTGTCTTGGCTAAGGTGTCTTGGCTAAGGTGTCTTGGCTAATGTGTCTAAGCTAATGTGTCTTGGCTAATGTGTCTTGGCTAATGTGTCTTGGCTAATGTGTCTTGGCTAATGTGTCTCGGCTAAGGTGTCTTGGCTAAGGTGTCTTGGCTAAGGTGTCTTGGCTAATGTGTCTCGGCTAAGGTGTCTTGGCTAATGTGTCTTGGCTAAGGTGTCTTGGCTAAGGTGTCTTGGCTAAGGTGTCTTGGCTAATGTGTCTTGGCTAATGTGTCTTGGCTAATGTGTCTTGGCTAATGTGTCTTGGCTAATGTGTCTCGGCTAAGGTGTCTTGGCTAAGGTGTCTTGGCTAAGGTGTCTTGGCTAATGTGTCTCGGCTAAGGTGTCTTGGCTAATGTGTCTTGGCTAAGGTGTCTTGGCTAAGGTGTCTTGGCTAAGGTGTCTTGGCTAAGGTGTCTTGGCTAAGGTGTCTTGGCTAAGGTGTCTTAGCTAAGGTGTCTTGGCTAAGGTGTCTTGGCTAAGGTGTCTAAGCTAATGTGTCTTGGCTAATGTGTCTTGGCTAATGTGTCTTGGCTAATGTGTCTTGGCTAATGTGTCTCGGCTAAGGTGTCTTGGCTAAGGTGTCTTGGCTAAGGTGTCTCGGCTAAGGTGTCTTGGCTAATGTGTCTTGGCTAAGGTGTCTTGGCTAAGGTGTCTTGGCTAAGGTGTCTTGGCTAAGGTGTCTTGGCTAATGTGTCTTGGCTAAGGTGTCTTGGCTAAGGTGTCTTGGCTAAGGTGTCTTGGCTAATGTGTCTCGGCTTAGGTGTCTTGGCTAAGGTGTCTTGGCTAAGGTGTCTTGGCTAAGGTGTCTTGGCTAAGGTGTCTTGGCTAAGGTGTCTTGGCTAAGGTGTCTTGGCTAATGTGTCTCGGCTAAGGTGTCTTGGCTAAGGTGTCTCGGCTAATGTGTCTTGGCTTAAGTGTCTTGGCTAAGGTGTTCTGGCTAATGTGTCTTGGCTAAGGTGTCTTGGCTAAGGTGTCTCGGCTAAGGTGTCTTGGCTAATGTGTCTTGGCTAATGTGTCTTGGCTAATGTGTCTTGGCTAAGGTGTCTTGGCTAAGGTGTCTTGGCTAAGGTGTCTTAGCTAAGGTGTCTTGGCTAAGGTGTCTTGGCTAAGGTGTCTTGGCTAATGTGTCTCGGCTAAGGTGTCTTGGCTAAGGTGTCTTGGCTAAGGTGTCTTGGCTAAGGTGTCTTGGCTAATGTGTCTCGGCTAAGGTGTCTTGGCTAATGTGTCTTGGCTAAGGTGTCTTGGCTAAGGTGTCTTGGCTAATGTGTCTTGGCTAAGGTGTCTTGGCTAAGGTGTCTTGGCTAAGGTGTCTTGGCTAAGGTGTCTTGGCTAATGTGTCTCGGCTAAGGTGTCTTGGCTAAGGTGTCTTGGCTAATGTGTCTTGGCTTAGGTGTCTTGGCTAATGTGTCTCGGCTATGGTGTCTTGGCTAATGTGTCTCGGCTAAGGTGTCTCGGCTAAGGTGTCTTGGCTAAGGTGTCTTGGCTAATGTGTCTTGGCTAAGGTGTCTTGGCTAAGGTGTCTTGGCTAAGGTGTCTTGGCTAAGGTGTCTTGGCTTATGTGTCTTGGCTAAGGTGTCTCGGCTATGGTGTCTTGGCTAATGTGTCTTGGCTAAGGTGTCTTGGCTAAGGTGTCTTGGCTAAAGTGTCTTGGCTAATGTGTCTTGGCTGAGGTGTCTTGGCTAAGGTGTCTTGGCTAAGGTGTCTTGGCTAATGTGTCTCGGCTAAGGTGTCTTGGCTAAGGTGTCTTGGCTTATGTGTCTTGGCTAAGGTGTCTTGGCTAATGTGTCTCGGCTAAGGTGTCTTGGCTAAGGTGTCTTGGCTAATGTGTCTTGGCTTAGGTGTCTTGGCTAAGGTGTCTTGGCTAATGTGTCTTGGCTAAAGTGTCTTGGCTTAGGTGTCTTGGCTAATGTGTCTCGGCTAAGGTGTCTTGGCTAAGGTGTCTTGGCTAATGTGTCTTGGCTAAAGTGTCTTGGCTAATGTGTCTTGGCTAAGGTGTCTTGGCTAAGGTGTCTTGGCTAAGGTGTCTTGGCTAAGGTGTCTTGGCTAAGGTGTCTTGGCTAAGGTGTCTTGGCTAAGGTGTCTTGGCTAATGTGTCTCGGCTAAAGTGTCTTGGCTAAGGTGTCTTGGCTAAGGTGTCTTGGCTAATGTGTCTTGGCTAAGGTGTCTTGGCTAAGGTGTCTTGGCTAAGGTGTCTTGGCTAATGTGTCTCGGCTAAGGTGTCTTGGCTAATGTGTCTTGGCTAATGTGTCTTGGCTAATGTGTCTTGGCTAAGGTGTCTTGGCTAAGGTGTCTTGGCTAAGGTGTCTTAGCTAAGGTGTCTTGGCTAAGGTGTCTTGGCTAAGGTGTCTTGGCTAAGGTGTCTTGGCTAATGTGTCTCGGCTAAGGTGTCTCGGCTAAGGTGTCTTGGCTAAGGTGTCTTGGCTAATGTGTCTTGGCTAAGGTGTCTTGGCTAAGGTGTCTTGGCTAATGTGTCTTGGCTAAAGTGTCTTGGCTTAGGTGTCTTGGCTAATGTGTCTCGGCTTAGGTGTCTTGGCTAAGGTGTCTTGGCTAAGGTGTCTTGGCTAAGGTGTCTTGGCTTATGTGTCTTGGCTAATGTGTCTCGGCTAATGTGTCTTGGCTAAGGTGTCTTGGCTAATGTGTCTCGGCTAAGGTGTCTTGGCTAAGGTGTCTTGGCTAAGGTGTCTTGGCTAATGTGTCTCGGCTAATGTGTCTTGGCTAAGGTGTCTTGGCTAAGGTGTCTTGGCTAATGTGTCTTGGCTAAAGTGTCTTGGCTAAGGTGTCTTGGCTAATGTGTCTCGGCTAAGGTGTCTTTGCTAAAGTGTCTTGGCTAAAGTGTCTTGGCTAAGGTGTCTTGGCTAATGTGTCTTGGCTTATGTGTCTCGGCTAAGGTGTCTCGGCTAATGTGTCTTGGCTAAGGTGTCTTGGCTAATGTGTCTTGGCTAAAGTGTCTTGGCTAATGTGTCTTGGCTAAGGTGTCTTGGCTAAGGTGTCTTGGCTAAGGTGTCTTGGCTAATGTCTCTCGGCTAAGGTGTCTTGGCTTATGTGTCTTGGCTAAGGTGTCTTGGCTAAGGTGTCTTGGCTAAGGTGTCTTGGCTTATGTGTCTTGGCTAATGTGTCTTGGCTAATGTGTCTTGGCTAAGGTGTCTTGGCTAAGGTATCTTGGCTAAGGTGTCTTGGCTAAGGTGTCTCGGCTAAAGTGTCTTGGCTAATGTGTCTCGGCTTAGGTGTCTTGGCTAAGGTGTCTTGGCTAAGGTGTCTTGGCTAAGGTGTCTTGGCTAATGTGTCTTGGCTAAGGTGTCTTGGCTAATGTGTCTCGGCTAAGGTGTCTTGGCTAAGGTGTCTTGGCTAAGGTGTCTTGGCTAAGGTGTCTTGGCTAAGGTGTCTTGGCTAATGTGTCTTGGCTAATGTGTCTCGATTAAGGTGTCTTGGCTTATGTGTCTTGGCTAATGTGTCTTGGCTAATGTGTCTTGGCTAAGGTGTCTTGGCTAAGGTGTCTTGGCTAAGGTGTCTTGGCTAAGGTGTCTTGGCTAAGGTGTCTCGGCTAAAGTGTCTTGGCTAATGTGTCTCGGCTTAGGTGTCTTGGCTAAGGTGTCTTGGCTAAGGTGTCTTGGCTAAGGTGTCTTGGCTAAGGTGTCTTGGCTAAGGTGTCTTGGCTAAAGTGTCTTGGCTTAGGTGTCTTGGCTAATGTGTCTCGGCTAAGGTGTCTTGGCTAAGGTGTCTTGGCTAAGGTGTCTTGGCTAAAGTGTCTAAGCTAATGTGTCTTGGCTAAGGTGTCTTGGCTAATGTGTCTCGGCTAAGGTGTCTTGGCTAAGGTGTCTTGGCTAAGGTGTTTTGGCTAATGTGTCTCGGCTAAGGTGTCTTGGCTAAGGTGTCTTGGCTAAGGTGTCTTGGCTAAGGTGTCTTGGCTAAGGTGTCTTGGCTAATGTGTCTCGGCTAAGGTGTCTTGGCTAAGGTGTCTTGGCTAATGTGTCTTGGCTAAGGTGTCTTGGCTAAGGTGTCTTGGCTAAGGTGTCTTGGCTAAGGTGTCTTGGCTAAGGTGTCTTGGCTAAGGTGTCTTGGCTAAGGTGTCTTGGCTAATGTGTCTTGGCTAAGGTGTCTTGGCTAAGGTGTCTTGGCTAAGGTGTCTTGGCTAATGTGTCTCGGCTAAAGTGTCTTGGCTAAGGTGTCTTGGCTAAGGTGTCTTGGCTAATGTGTCTTGGCTTAGGTGTCTTGGCTAATGTGTCTCGGCTAAGGTGTCTTGGCTAATGTGTCTTGGCTAAGGTGTCTTGGCTAATGTGTCTTGGCTAAGGTGTCTTGGCTAAGGTGTCTTGGCTAATGTGTCTCGGCTAAAGTGTCTTGGCTAAGGTGTCTTGGCTAAGGTGTCTTGGCTAAGGTGTCTTGGCTAATGTGTCTTGGCTTAGGTGTCTTGGCTAATGTGTCTCGGCTATGGTGTCTTGGCTAATGTGTCTTGGCTAAGGTGTCTTGGCTAAGGTGTCTTGGCTAAGGTGTCTTGGCTAAGGTGTCTTGGCTAAGGTGTCTTGGCTAAGGTGTCTTGGCTAATGTGTCTTGGCTAAGGTGTCTTATCTAAGGTGTCTTGGCTAAGGTGTCTTGGCTAAGGTGTCTCGGCTAAGGTGTCTTGGCTAATGTGTCTTGGCTAATGTGTCTTGGCTAATGTGTCTTGGCTAAGGTGTCTTGGCTAAGGTGTCTTGGCTAAGGTGTCTTAGCTAAGGTGTCTTGGCTAAAGTGTCTTGGCTAAGGTGTCTTGGCTAAGGTGTCTTGGCTAATGTGTCTCGGCTAAGGTGTCTTGGCTAAGGTGTCTTGGCTAAGGTGTCTTGGCTAATGTGTCTCGGCTAAGGTGTCTTGGCTAATGTGTCTTGGCTAAGGTGTCTTGGCTAAGGTGTCTTGGCTAAGGTGTCTTGGCTAATGTGTCTTGGCTAAGGTGTCTTGGCTAAGGTGTCTTGGCTAAGGTGTCTTGGCTAAGGTGTCTTGGCTAAGGTGTCTTGGCTAAGGTGTCTTGGCTAATGTGTCTCGGCTAAGGTGTCTTGGCTAATGTGTCTTGGCTAAGGTGTCTTGGCTTATGTGTCTTGGCTAATGTGTCTTGGCTAAGGTGTCTTGGCTAAGGTGTCTTGGCTAAGGTGTCTTGGCTAATGTGTCTTGGCTAATGTGTCTTGGCTAATGTGTCTTGGCTAAGGTGTCTTGGCTAAGGTGTCTTGGCTAATGTGTCTTGGCTAAGGTGTCTTGGCTAATGTGTCTCGGCTAAGGTGTCTTGGCTAAGGTGTCTTGGCTAATGTGTCTTGGCTAAGGTGTCTTGGCTAAGGTGTCTTGGCTAATGTGTCTTGGCTAAAGTGTCTTGGCTTAGGTGTCTTGGCTAATGTGTCTCGGCTAAGGTGTCTTGGCTAAGGTGTCTTGGCTAATGTGTCTTGGCTAAAGTGTCTTGGCTAATGTGTCTTGGCTAAGGTGTCTTGGCTAAGGTGTCTTGGCTAAGGTGTCTTGGCTAAGGTGTCTCGGCTAAGGTGTCTTGGCTTATGTGTCTTGGCTAAGGTGTCTTGGCTAAGGTGTCTTGGCTAAGGTGTCTTGGCTTATGTGTCTTGGCTAATGTGTCTTGGCTAATGTGTCTTGGCTAAGGTGTCTTGGCTAAGGTATCTTGGCTAAGGTGTCTTGGCTAAGGTGTCTCGGTTAAGTGTCTTGGCTAATGTGTCTCGGCTTAGGTGTCTTGGCTAAGGTGTCTTGGCTAAGGTGTCTTGGCTAAGGTGTCTTGGCTAATGTGTCTTGGCTAATGTGTCTCGGCTAAGGTGTCTTGGCTAAGGTGTCTTGGCTAAGGTGTCTTGGCTAAGGTGTCTTGGCTAAGGTGTCTTGGCTAATGTGTCTTGGCTAATGTGTCTCGATTAAGGTGTCTTGGCTTATGTGTCTTGGCTAATGTGTCTTGGCTAATGTGTCTTGGCTAAGGTGTCTTGGCTAAGGTGTCTTGGCTAAGGTGTCTTGGCTAAGGTGTCTTGGCTAAGGTGTCTCGGCTAAAGTGTCTTGGCTAATGTGTCTCGGCTTAGGTGTCTTGGCTAAGGTGTCTTGGCTAAGGTGTCTTGGCTAAGGTGTCTTGGCTAAGGTGTCTTGGCTAATGTGTCTTGGCTAAGGTGTCTTGGCTAATGTGTCTCGGCTAAGGTGTCTTGGCTAAGGTGTCTTGGCTAAGGTGTCTTGGCTAAGGTGTCTTGGCTAAGGTGTCTTGGCTAATGTGTCTTGGCTAAAGTGTCTTGGCTTAGGTGTCTTGGCTAATGTGTCTCGGCTAAGGTGTCTTGGCTAAGGTGTCTTGGCTAATGTGTCTTGGCTAAAGTGTCTTGGCTAATGTGTCTTGGCTAAGGTGTCTTGGCTAAGGTGTCTTGGCTAAGGTGTCTTGGCTAATGTGTCTTGGCTAAGGTGTCTTGGCTAATGTGTCTCGGCTAAGGTGTCTTGGCTAAGGTGTCTCTGCTCAGGTGTCTTGGCTAAGGTGTCTTGGCTAAGGTGTCTTGGCTAAGGTGTCTTGGCTAATGTGTCTTGGCTAATGTGTCTTGGCTAAGGTGTCTTGGCTAAGGTGTCTTGGCTAAGGTGTCTTGGCTAAGGTGTCTTGGCTAAAGTGTCTTGGCTTAGGTGTCTTGGCTAATGTGCCTCGGCTAAGGTGTCTTGGCTAAGGTGTCTTGGCTAATGTGTCTTGGCTAAGGTGTCTTGGCTAATGTGTCTTGGCTAAGGTGTCTTGGCTAATGTGTCTCGGCTAAGGTGTCTTGGCTAAGGTGTCTTGGCTAAAGTGTCTTGGCTAAGGTGTCTTGGCTAAGGTGTCTTGGCTAATGTGTCTTGGCTAAAGTGTCTTGGCTTAGGTGTCTTGGCTAATGTGTCTCGGCTAAGGTGTCTTGGCTAAGGTGTCTTGGCTAATGTGTCTTGGCTAAAGTGTCTTGGCTAATGTGTCTTGGCTAAGGTGTCTTGGCTAAGGTGTCTTGGCTAAGGTGTCTTGGCTAATGTGTCTCGGCTAAGGTGTCTTGGCTAATGTGTCTTGGCTAAGGTGTCTTGGCTAAGGTGTCTTGGCTAATGTGTCTTGGCTAAGGTGTCTTGGCTAATGTGTCTTGGCTAAGGTGTCTTGGCTAAGGTGTCTTGGCTAAGGTGTCTTGGCTAAGGTGTCTTGGCTTATGTGTCTTGGCTAATGTGTCTTGGCTAATGTGTCTTGGCTAAGGTGTCTTGGCTAAGGTGTCTTGGCTAAGGTATCTTGGCTAAGGTGTCTTGGCTAAGGTGTCTCGGCTAAAGTGTCTTGGCTAATGTGTCTCGGCTTAGGTGTCTTGGCTAAGGTGTCTTGGCTAAGGTGTCTTGGCTAAGGTGTCTTGGCTAATGTGTCTTGGCTAAGGTGTCTTGGCTAATGTGTCTCGGCTAAGGTGTCTTGGCTAAGGTGTCTTGGCTAAGGTGTCTTGGCTAAGGTGTCTTGGCTAATGTGTCTTGGCTAAAGTGTCTTGGCTTAGGTGTCTTGGCTAATGTGTCTCGGCTAAGGTGTCTTGGCTAAGGTGTCTTGGCTTATGTGTCTTGGCTAATGTGTCTTGGCTAATGTGTCTTGGCTAAGGTGTCTTGGCTAAGGTGTCTTGGCTAAGGTATCTTGGCTAAGGTGTCTTGGCTAAGGTGTCTCGGCTAAAGTGTCTTGGCTAATGTGTCTTGGCTAAGGTGTCTTGGCTAATGTGTCTTGGCTAAGGTGTCTTGGCTAAGGTGTCTTGGCTAAGGTGTCTTGGCTAAGGTGTCTTGGCTAAGGTGTCTTGGCTAAGGTGTCTTGGCTAAGGTGTCTTGGCTAAGGTGTCTTGGCTAATGTGTCTTGGCTAATGTGTCTTGGCTAAGGTGTCTTGGTTAAGGTGTCTCGGCTAAGGTGTCTTGGCTAATGTGTCTTGGCTAATGTGTCTTGGCTAAGGTGTCTTGGCTAAGGTGTCTTGGCTAAGGTGTCTTGGCTAAGGTGTCTTGGCTAAGGTGTCTTGGCTAAGGTGTCTTGGCTAAGGTGTCTTGGCTAATGTGTCTCGGCTAAGGTGTCTTGGCTAAGGTGTCTTGGCTAAGGTGTCTTGGCTAAGGTGTCTTGGCTAAGGTGTCTTGGCTAATGTGTCTCGGCTAAGGTGTCTTGGCTAAGGTGTCTTGGCTAATGTGTCTTGGCTAAGGTGTCTTGGCTAAGGTGTCTTGGCTAAGGTATCTTGGCTAATGTGTCTCGGCTAAGGTGTCTTGGCTAATGTGTCTTGGCTAAGGTGTCTTGGCTAATGTGTCTTGGCTAATGTGGCTTGGCTAAGGTGTCTTGGCTAAGGTGTCTTGGCTAAGGTGTCTTGGCTAAGGTGTCTTGGCTAAGGTGTCTTGGCTAATGTGTCTTGGCTAATGTGTCTTGGCTAAGGTGTCTTGGCTAAGGTGTCTTGGCTAATGTGTCTTGGCTAAGGTGTCTTGGCTAATGTGTCTTGGCTAAGGTGTCTTGGCTAAGGTGTCTTGGCTAATGTGTCTTGGCTAAGGTGTCTTGGCTAATGTGTCTTGGCTAAGGTGTCTTGGCTAAGGTGACTTGGCTAAGGTGTCTTGGCTAAGGTGTCTTGGCTAAGGTGTCTTGGCTAAGGTGTCTTGGCTAAGGTGTCTTGGCTAAGGTGTCTTGGCTAAGGTGTCTTGGCTAAGGTGTCTTGGCTAAAGTGTCTTGGCTAAGGTGTCTTGGCTAAGGTGTCTTGGCTAATGTGTCTTGGCTAAGGTGTCTTGGCTAAGGTGTCTTGGCTAATGTGTCTCGGCTAAGGTGTCTTGGCTAATGTGTCTTGGCTAATGTGTCTTGGCTAAGGTGTCTTGGCTAAGGTGTCTTGGCTAATGTGTCTCGGCTAAGGTGTCTTGGCTAATGTGTCTTGGCTAAGGTGTCTTGGCTAAGGTGTCTTGGCTAATGTGTCTCGGCTAAGGTGTCTTGGCTAAGGTGTCTTGGCTAATGTGTCTTGGCTAAGGTGTCTTGGCTAAGGTGTCTTGGCTAAGGTGTCTTGGCTAATGTGTCTCGGCTAAGGTGTCTTGGCTAATGTGTCTTGGCTAAGGTGTCTTGGCTAATGTGTCTTGGCTAATGTGTCTTGGCTAAGGTGTCTTGGCTAAGGTGTCTTGGCTAATGTGTCTTGGCTAAGGTGTCTTGGCTAAGGTGTCTTGGCTAATGTGTCTTGGCTAATGTGTCTTGGCTAAGGTGTCTTGGCTAAGGTGTCTTGGCTAAGGTGTCTTGGCTAAGGTGTCTTGGCTAAGGTGTCTTGGCTAAGGTGTCTTGGCTAAGGTGTCTTGGCTAATGTGTCTCGGCTAATGTGTCTCGGCTAAGGTGTCTTGGCTAAGGTGTCTTGGCTAAGGTGTCTTGGCTAAGGTGTCTTGGCTAAGGTGTCTCGGCTAAGGTGTCTTGGCTAAGGTGTCTTGGCTAATGTGTCTTGGCTAAGGTGTCTTGGCTAAGGTGTCTTGGCTAAGGTGTCTTGGCTAATGTGTCTCGGCTAAGGTGTCTTGGCTAATGTGTCTTGGCTAAGGTGTCTTGGCTAATGTGTCTTGGCTAATGTGTCTTGGCTAAGGTGTCTTGGCTAATGTGTCTCGGCTAATGTGTCTTGGCTAAGGTGTCTTGACTAAGGTGTCTTGGCTAATGTGTCTTGGCTAAGGTGTCTTGGCTAAGGTGTCTTGGCTAATGTGTCTCGGCTAAGGTGTCTTGGCTAATGTGTCTTGGCTAAGGTGTCTTGGCTAATGTGTCTTGGCTTATGTGTCTTGGCTAAGGTGTCTTGGCTAAGGTGTCTTGGCTAATGTGTCTTGGCTAAGGTGTCTTGGCTAAGGTGTCTTGGCTAATGTGTCTTGGCTAATGTGTCTTGGCTAAGGTGTCTTGGCTAAGGTGTCTTGGCTAAGGTGTCTTGGCTAAGGTGTCTTGGCTAAGGTGTCTTGGCTAATGTGTCTCGGCTAATGTGTCTCGGCTAAGGTGTCTTGGCTAAGGTGTCTTGGCTAAGGTGTCTTGGCTAAGGTGTCTTGGCTAAGGTGTCTTGGCTAATGTGTCTTGGCTAAGGTGTCTTGGCTAAGGTGTCTTGGCTAAGGTGTCTTGGCTAATGTGTCTTGGCTAAAGTGTCCTGGCTTAGGTGTCTTGGCTAATGTGTCTCGGCTAAGGTGTCTTGGCTAAGGTGTCTTGGCTAATGTGTCTTGGCTAAGGTGTCTTGGCTAATGTGTCTTGGCTAAGGTGTCTTGGCTAAGGTGTCTTGGCTAAGGTGTCTTGGCTAAGGTGTCTTGGCTAATGTGTCTCGGCTAATGTGTCTTGGCTAAGGTGTCTTGACTAAGGTGTCTTGGCTAATGTGTCTTGGCTAAGGTGTCTTGGCTAAGGTGTCTTGGCTAATGTGTCTTGGCTAAAGTGTCTTGGCTAATGTGTCTCGGCTAAAGTGTCTTGGCTAATGTGTCTTGGCTAAGGTGTCTTGGCTAAGGTGTCTTGGCTAAGGTGTCTTGGCTAATGTGTCTTGGCTAATGTGTCTTGGCTAAGGTGTCTTGGCTAATGTGTCTTGGCTAAGGTGTCTTGGCTAAGGTGTCTTGGCTAATGTGTCTCGGCTAATGTGTCTTGGCTAAGGTGTCTTGGCTAATGTGTCTTGGCTAATGTGTCTTGGCTAAGGTGTCTTGGCTAATGTGTCTCGGCTAAGGTGTCTTGGCTAAGGTGTCTTGGCTAAGGTGTCTTGGCTAATGTGTCTCGGCTAAGGTGTCTTGGCTAATGTGTCTTGGCTAAGGTGTCTTGGCTAAGGTGTCTTGGCTAATGTGTCTCGGCTAAGGTGTCTTGGCTAAGGTGTCTTGGCTAATGTGTCTTGGCTAAGGTGTCTTGGCTAAGGTGTCTTGGCTAAGGTGTCTTGGCTAATGTGTCTCGGCTAAGGTGTCTTGGCTAATGTGTCTTGGCTAAGGTGTCTTGGCTAATGTGTCTTGGCTAATGTGTCTTGGCTAAGGTGTCTTGGCTAAGGTGTCTTGGCTAATGTGTCTTGGCTAAGGTGTCTTGGCTAAGGTGTCTTGGCTAATGTGTCTTGGCTAATGTGTCTTGGCTAAGGTGTCTTGGCTAAGGTGTCTTGGCTAAGGTGTCTTGGCTAAGGTGTCTTGGCTAAGGTGTCTTGGCTAAGGTGTCTTGGCTAATGTGTCTCGGCTAATGTGTCTCGGCTAAGGTGTCTTGGCTAAGGTGTCTTGGCTAAGGTGTCTTGGCTAAGGTGTCTTGGCTAAGGTGTCTTGGCTAATGTGTCTTGGCTAAGGTGTCTTGGCTAAGGTGTCTTGGCTAAGGTGTCTTGGCTAATGTGTCTTGGCTAATGTGTCTTGGCTAAAGTGTCCTGGCTAATGTGTCTCGGCTAAGGTGTCTTGGCTTAGGTGTCTTGGCTAATGTGTCTTGGCTAAGGTGTCTTGGCTAATGTGTCTTGGCTAAGGTGTCTTGGCTAAGGTGTCTTGGCTAAGGTGTCTTGGCTAAGGTGTCTTGGCTAAGGTGTCTTGGCTAATGTGTCTCGGCTAATGTGTCTTGGCTAAGGTGTCTTGACTAAGGTGTCTTGGCTAATGTGTCTTGGCTAAGGTGTCTTGGCTAAGGTGTCTTGGCTAATGTGTCTTGGCTAAAGTGTCTTGGCTAATGTGTCTCGGCTAAAGTGTCTTGGCTAATGTGTCTTGGCTAAGGTGTCTTGGCTAAGGTGTCTTGGCTAAGGTGTCTTGGCTAATGTGTCTTGGCTAATGTGTCTTGGCTAAGGTGTCTTGGCTAATGTGTCTTGGCTAAGGTGTCTTGGCTAAGGTGTCTTGGCTAATGTGTCTTGGCTAAGGTGTCTTGGCTAATGTGTCTTGGCTAATGTGTCTTGGCTAATGTGTCTTGGCTTAGGTGTCTTGGCTAATGTGTCTCGGCTAAGGTGTCTTGGCTAATGTGTCTTGGCTAAGGTGTCTTGGCTAATGTGTCTTGGCTAATGTGTCTTGGCTAAGGTGTCTTGGCTAAGGTGTCTTGACTAATGTGTCTTTTCTAAGGTGTCTTGGCTAATGTGTCTTGGCTAAGGTGTCTTGGCTAAGGTGTCTTGGCTAAGGTGTCTTGGCTAAGGTGTCTTGGCTAATGTGTCTTGGCTAAGGTGTCTTGGCTAATGTGTCTTGGCTAAGGTGTCTTGGCTAAGGTGTCTTGGCTAATGTGTCTCGGCTAATGTGTCTTGGCTAAGGTGTCTTGGCTAATGTGTCTTGGCTAAAGTGTCTTGGCTTAGGTGTCTTGGCTAATGTGTCTCGGCTAAGGTGTCTTGGCTAAGGTGTCTTGGCTAATGTGTCTTGGCTAAGGTGTCTTGGCTAATGTGTCTTGGCTAAGGTGTCTTGGCTAAGGTGTCTTGGCTAAGGTGTCTTGGCTAAGGTGTCTTGGCTAATGTGTCTCGGCTAATGTGTCTTGGCTAAGGTGTCTTGACTAAGGTGTCTTGGCTAATGTGTCTTGGCTAAGGTGTCTTGGCTAAGGTGTCTTGGCTAATGTGTCTTGGCTAAAGTGTCTTGGCTAATGTGTCTCGGCTAAAGTGTCTTGGCTAAGGTGTCTTGGCTAATGTGTCTTGGCTAAAGTGTCTTGGCTAAGGTGTCTTGGCTAAGGTGTCTTGGTTAAGGTGTCTTGGCTAATGTGTCTCGGCTAATGTGTCTTGGCTAATGTGTCTCGGCTAAGGTGTCTCGGCTAATGTGTCTTGGCTAAGGTGTCTTGGCTAATGTGTCTTGGCTAATGTGTCTTGGCTAAGGTGTCTTGGCTAATGTGTCTTGGCTAAGGTGTCTTGGCTAATGTGTCTCGGCTAATGTGTCTTGGCTAAGGTGTCTTGGCTAATGTGTCTTGGCTAATGTGTCTTGGCTAAGGTGTCTTGGCTAATGTGTCTCGGCTAATGTGTCTTGGCTAAGGTGTCTTGGCTAAGGTGTCTTGGCTAATGTGTCTTGGCTAATGTGTCTTGGCTAATGTGTCTCGGCTAAGGTGTCTTGGCTAAGGTGTCTTGGCTAAGGTGTCTTGGCTAAGGTGTCTTGGCTAAGGTGTCTTGGCTAATGTGTCTCGGCTAAAGCGTCTTGGCTAAGGTGTCTTGGCTAAGGTGTCTTGGCTAAGGTGTCTTGGCTAAGGTGTCTTGGCTAAGGTGTCTTGGCTAATGTGTCTCGGCTAAGGTGTCTCGGCTAAAGTGTCTTGGCTAATGTGTCTCGGCTAAGGTGTCTTGGCTAATGTATCTTGGCTAAGGTGTCTTGGCTAAGGTGTCTTAGCTAATGTGTCGTGGCTAATGTGTCTTGGCTAAGGTGTCTTGGCTAAGGTGTCTCGGCTAAGGTGTCTTGGCTAATGTGTCTTGGCTAAGGTGTTTTGGCTAAGGTGTCTTGGCTAATATGTCTTGGCTAAAGTGTCTTGGCTTAGGTGTCTTGGCTAAGGTGTCTCGGCTAAGGTGTCTTGGCTAAGGTGTCTTGGCTAATGTTTCTTGGCTAAGGTGTCTTGGCTAAGGTGTCTTTGCTAAGGTGTCTTGGCTAAGGTGTCTTGGCTAAGGTGTCTTGGCTAATGTGTCTCGGCTAATGTGTCTTGGCTAAGGTGTCATGACTAAGGTGTCTTGGCTAATGTGTCTTGGCTAAGGTGTCTTGGCTAAGGTGTCTTGGCTAAGGTGTCTTGGCTAATGTGTCTTGGCTAAAGTGTCTTGGCTAATGTGTCTTGGCTAAGGTGTCTTGGCTAAGGTGTCTTGGCTAAGGTGTCTTGGCTAAGGTGTCTTGGCTAAGGTGTCTTGGCGAATGTGTCTCGGCTAAGGTGTCTTGGCTAATGTGTCTTGGCTAAGGTGTCTTGGCTAATGTGTCTTGGCTAAGGTGTCTCGGCTAATGTGTCTTGGCTAATGTGTCTTGGCTAAGGTGTCTTGGCTAATGTGTCATGGCTAAAGTGTCTTGGCTAAGGTGTCGCGGCTAATGTGTCTTGGCTAAGGTGTCTTGGCTAAGGTGTCTTGGCTAATGTGTCTTGGCTAAGGTGTCTTGGCTAATGTGTCTTGGCTAAGGTGTCTCGGCTAATGTGTCTTGGCTAATGTGTCTTGGCTAAGGTGTCTTGACTAAGGTGTCTTGGCTAATGTGTCTTGGCTAATGTGTCTTGGCTAAGGTGTCTTGGCTAAGGTGTCTTGGCTAATGTGTCTCGGCTAATGTGTCTTGGCTAAGGTGTCTTGACTAAGGTGTCTTGGCTAATGTGTCTTGGCTAATGTGTCTTTGCTAAGGTGTCTTGGCTAAGGTGTCTTGGCTAAGGTGTCTTGGCTAATGTGTCTTGGCTAAAGTGTCTTGGCTAATGTGTCTTGGCTAAGGTGTCTTGGCTAAGGTGTCTTGGCTAAGGTGTCTTGGCTAAGGTGTCTTGGCTAATGTGTCTCGGCTAAGGTGTCTTGGCTAATGTGTCTTGGCTAAGGTGTCTTGGCTAAGGTGTCTTGGCTAATGTGTCTTGGCTAAGGTGTCTTGGCTAAGGTGTCTTGGCTAAGGTGTCTTGGCTAATGTGTCTTGGCGAATGTGTCTTGGCTAAGGCGTCTTGGCTAAGGTGTCTTGGCTAATGTGTCTCGGATAATGTGTCTTGGCTAAGGTGTCTTGGCTAATGTGTCTTGGCTAAAGTGTCTTGGCTAATGTGTCTTGGCTAAAGTGTATTGGCTAAGGTGTCTTGGCTAAGGTGTCTTGGCTAAGGTGTCTTGGCTAATGTGTCTCGGCTAAGGTGTCTTGACTAAGGTGTCTTGGCTAATGTGTCTTGGCTAAGGTGTCTTGGCTAAGGTGTCTTGGCTAAAGTGTCTTGGCTTAGTTGTCTTGGCTAATGTGTCTCGGCTAAGGTGTCTTGGCTTATGTGTCTCGGCTAAGGTGTCTCGGCTAAAGTGTCTTGGCTAATGTGTCTCGGCTAAGGTGTCTTGACTAATGTATCTTGGCTAAGGTGTCTTGGCTAATGTGTCTTGGCTAAGGTGTCTTGACTAAGGTGTCGTGGCTAATGTGTCTTGGCTAATGTGTCTTGGCTAAGGTGTCTTGGTTAATGTGTCTTGGCTAAAGTGTCTTGGCTAAGGTGTCTTGGCTAAGGTGTCTTGGCAATTGTGTCTTGGCTAAAGTGTCTTGGCTTAGTTGTCTTGGCTAATGTGTCTCGGCTAAGGTGTCTTGGCTAAGGTGTCTTGGCTAATGTGTCTTGGCTAAAGTGTCTTGGCTAATGTGTCTTGGCTAAAGTGTCTTGGCTAAGGTATCTTCGCTAAGGTGTCTTGGCTAATGTGTCTTGGCTAAGGTGTCTTGGCTAAGGTGTCTTGGCTAAGGTGTCTTGGCTAAGGTGTCTTGGCTAAGGTGTCTTGGCTAATGTGTCTTGGCTAATGTGTCTTGGCTAAGGTGTCTTGGCTAAGGTGTCTTGGCTAAGGTGTCTTGGCTAAGGTGTCTTGGCTAATGTGTCTTGGCTAAGGTGTCTTGGCTAAAGTGTCTTGGCTAATGTGTCTCGGCTAATGTGTCTTGGCTAATGTGTCTTGGCTTATGTGTCTTGGCTAATGTGTCTTGGCTAATGTGTCTTGGCTAAGGTGTCTTGGCTAAGGTGTCTTGGCTAAGGTGTCTTGGCTAAGGTGTCTTGGCTAATGTGTCTTGGCTAAAGTGACTTGGCTTAGGTGTCTTGGCTAATGTGTCTCGGATAAGGTGTCTTGGCTAATGTGTCTTGGCTAATGTGTCTTGGCTAATGTGTCTTGGCTAAGGTGTCTTGGCTAAGGTGTCTTGGCTATGGTGTCTTGGCTAAGGTGTCTTGGCTAATGTGTCTTGGCTAATGTGTCTTGGCTAAGGTGTCTTGGCTAAGGTGTCTTGGCTAATGTGTCTTGGCTAAGGTGTCTTGGCTAATGTGTCTTGGCTAATGTGTCTTGGCTAAGGTGTCTTGGCTAAGGTGTCTTGGCTAAGGTGTCTTGGCTAAGGTGTCTTGGCTAAGGTGTCTTGGCTAATGTGTCTTGGCTAAGGTGTCTTGACTAATGTGTCTCGGCTAAGGTGTCTTGGCTAAGGTGTCTTGGCTAATGTGTCTTGGCTAAGGTGTCTTGGCTAAGGTGTCTTGGCTATTGTGTCTTGGCTAAAGTGTCTTGGCTTAGTTGTCTTGGCTAATGTGTCTTGGCTAAGGTGTCTTGGCTAAGGTGTCTTGGCTAAGGTGTCTTGGCTAAGGTGTCTTGGCTAATGTGTCTTGGCTAAAGTGACTTGGCTTAGGTGTCTTGGCTAATGTGTCTCGGCTAAGGTGTCTTGGCTAAGGTGTCTTGGCTAAGGTGTCTTGGCTAATGTGTCTTGGCTAAGGTGTCTTGGCTAATGTGTCTTGGCTAATGTGTCTTGGCTAAGGTGTCTTGGCTAAGGTGTCTTGGCTAAGGTGTCTTGGCTAAGGTGTCTTGGCTAATGTGTCTTGGCTAAGGTGTCTTGGCTAAGGTGTCTTGGCTAATGTGTCTTGGCTAAGGTGTCTTGACTAATGTGTCTCGGCTAAGGTGTCTTGGCTAAGGTGTCTTGGCTAATGTGTCTTGGCTAAGGTGTCTTGGCTAAGGTGTCTTGGCTATTGTGTCTTGGCTAAAGTGTCTTGGCTTAGTTGTCTTGGCTAATGTGTCTTGGCTAAGGTGTCTTGGCTAAGGTGTCTTGGCTAAGGTGTCTTGGCTAAGGTGTCTTGGCTAAAGTGACTTGGCTTAGGTGTCTTGGCTAATGTGTCTCGGCTAAGGTGTCTTGGCTAAGGTGTCTTGGCTAAGGTGTCTTGGCTAAGGTGTCTCGGCTAAGGTGTCTTGGCTAATGTGTCTTGGCTAATGTGTCTTGGCTAAGGTGTCTTGGCTAAGGTGTCTTGGCTAAGGTGTCTTGGCTAAGGTGTCTTGGCTAATGTGTCTTGGCTAAGGTGTCTTGGCTAAAGTGTCTTGGCTAATGTGTCTCGGCTAATGTGTCTTGGCTAATGTGTCTTGGCTTATGTGTCTTGGCTAATGTGTCTTGGCTAATGTGTCTTGGCTAAGGTGTCTTGGCTAAGGTGTCTTGGCTAAGGTGTCTTGGCTAAGGTGTCTTGGCTAATGTGTCTTGGCTAAAGTGACTTGGCTTAGGTGTCTTGGCTAAGGTGTCTTGGCTAATGTGTCTTGGCTAATGTGTCTTGGCTAAGGTGTCTTGGCTAAGGTGTCTTGACTAAGGTGTCTTGGCTATGGTGTCTTGGCTAAGGTGTCTTGGCTAATGTGTCTTGGCTAATGTGTCTTGGCTAAGGTGTCTTGGCTAAGGTGTCTTGGCTAATGTGTCTTGGCTAAGGTGTCTTGGCTAATGTGTCTTGGCTAATGTGTCTTGGCTAAGGTGTCTTGGCTAAGGTGTCTTGGCTAAGGTGTCTTGGCTAAGGTGTCTTGGCTAAGGTGTCTTGGCTAATGTGTCTTGGCTAAGGTGTCTTGACTAATGTGTCTTGGCTAATGTGTCTTGGCTAAGGTGTCTTGGCTAAGGTGTCTTGGCTAAGGTGTCTGGGCTAAGGTGTCTTGGCTAAGGTGTCTTGGCTAATGTGTCTTGGCTAAGGTGTCTTGGCTAATGTGTCTCGGCTAATGTGTCTTGGCTAATGTGTCTTGGCTTATGTGTCTTGGCTAATGTGTCTTGGCTAATGTGTCTTGGCTAAGGTGTCTTGGCTAATGTGTCTTGGCTAAGGTGTCTTGGCTAAGGTGTCTTGGCTAAGGTGTCTTGGCTAAGGTGTCTTGGCTAATGTGTCTTGGCTAATGTGTCTTGGCTAAGGTGTCTTGGCTAAGGTGTCTTGGCTAAGGTGTCTTGGCTAAGGTGTCTTGGCTAATGTGTCTTGGCTAATGTGTCTTGGCTAAGGTGTCTTGGCTAAGGTGTCTTGGCTAAGGTGTCTTGGCTAAGGTGTCTTGGCTAAGGTGTCTTGGCTAAGGTGTCTTGGGTAAGGTGTCTTGGCTAAGGTGTCTTGGCTAATGTGTCTCGGCTAATGTGTCTTGGCTAATGTGTCTTGGCTTATGCGTCTTGGCTAAGGTGTCTTGGCTAATGTGTCTTGGCTAAGGTGTCTTGGCTAACGTGTCTTGGCTAAGGTGTCTTGGCTAAGGTGTCTTGGCTAATGTGTCTTGGCTAAAGTGACTTGGCTTAGGTGTCTTGGCTAATGTGTCTCGGCTAAGGTGTCTTGGCTAAGGTGTCTCGGCTAATGTGTCTTGGCTAAGGTGTCTTGGCTAATGTGTCTTGGCTAATGTGTCTTGGCTTATGTGTCTTGGCTAATGTGTCTTGGCTAATGTGTCTTGGCTAAGGTGTCTTGGCTAATGTGTCTTGGCTAAGGTGTCTTGGCTAAGGTGTCTTGGCTAAGGTGTCTTGGCTAAGGTGTCTTGGCTAATGTGTCTTGGCTAATGTGTCTTGGCTAAGGTGTCTTGGCTAAGGTGTCTTGGCTAAGGTGTCTTGGCTAATGTGTCTTGGCTAATGTGTCTTGGCTAAGGTGTCTTGGCTAAGGTGTCTTGGCTAAGGTGTCTTGGCTAAGGTGTCTTGGCTAAGGTGTCTTGGCTAATGTGTCTTGGCTAAGGTGTCTTGGCTAATGTGTCTCGGCTAAGGTGTCTTGGCTAAGGTGTCTTGGCTAATGTGTCTTGGCTAAGGTGTCTTGGCTAAGGTGTCTTGGCTATTGTGTCTTGGCTAAAGTGTCTTGGCTTAGTTGTCTTGGCTAATGTGTCTTGGCTAAGGTGTCTTGGGTAAGGTGTCTTGGCTAAGGTGTCTTGGCTAAGGTGTCTTGGCTAATGTGTCTTGGCTAAAGTGACTTGGCTTAGGTGTCTTGGCTAATGTGTCTCGGCTAAGGTGTCTTGGCTAAGGTGTCTTGGCTAATGTGTCTTGGCTAAGGTGTCTTGGCTAATGTGTCTTGGCTAATGTGTCTTGGCTAATGTGTCTTGGCTAAGGTGTCTTGGCTAAGGTGTCTTGGCTAAGGTGTCTTGGCTAATGTGTCTTGGCTAAGGTGTCTTGGCTAAGGTGTCTTGGCTAATGTGTCTCGGCTAATGTGTCTTGGCTAATGTGTCTTGGCTTATGTGTCTTGGCTAATGTGTCTTGGCTAATGTGTCTTGGCTAAGGTGTCTTGGCTAAGGTGTCTTGGCTAAGGTGTCTTGGCTAAGGTGTCTTGGCTAATGTGTCTTGGCTAAAGTGACTTGGCTTAGGTGTCTTGGCTAATGTGTCTCGGCTAAGGTGTCTTGGCTAAGGTGTCTTGGCTAATGTGTCTTGGCTAAGGTGTCTTGGCTAATGTGTCTTGGCTAATGTGTCTTGGCTAAGGTGTCTTGGCTAAGGTGTCTTGGCTAAGGTGTCTTGGCTAAGGTGTCTTGGCTAAGGTGTCTTGGCTAATGTGTCTTGGCTAAGGTGTCTTGGCTAATGTGTCTCGGCTAAGGTGTCTTGGCTAAGGTGTCTTGGCTAATGTGTCTTGGCTAAGGTGTCTTGGCTAAGGTGTCTTGGCTATTGTGTCTTGGCTAAGCTGTCTTGGCTAATGTGTCTTGCCTTATGTGTCTTGGCTAAGGTGTCTTGGCTAAGGTGTCTTGGCTAATGTGTCTTGGCTAATGTGTCTTGGCTAAGGTGTCTTGGCTAAGGTGTCTTGGCTAATGTGTCTTGGCTAAGGTGTCTTGGCTAATGTGTCTTGGCTAAAGTGTCTTGGCTTAGGTGTCTTGGCTAATGTGTCTCGGCTAAGGTGTCTTGGCTAAGGTGTCTTGGCTAATGTGTCTTGGCTAAGGTGTCTTGGCTAACGTGTCTTGGCTAAGGTGTCTTGGCTAAGGTGTCTTGGCTAAGGTGTCTTGGCTAAGGTGTCTTGGCTAAGGTGTCTTGGCTAAGGTGTCTTGGCTGATGTGTCTCGGCTAAGGTGTCTTGGCTAAGGTGTCTTGGCTAATGTGTCTTGGCTAAGGTGTCTTGGCTAAGGTGTCTTGGCTAAGGTGTCTTGGCTAAGGTGTCTTGGCTAAGGTGTCTTGGCTAAGGTGTCTTGGCTAAGGTGTCTTGGCTAATGTGTCTTGGCTAAGGTGTCTTGGCTAAGGTGTCTTGGCTAATGTGTCTCGGCTAATGTGTCTTGGCTAATGTGTCTTGGCTTATGTGTCTTGGCTAATGTGTCTTGGCTAATGTGTCTTGGCTAAGGTGTCTTGGCTAAGGTGTCTTGGCTAAGGTGTCTTGGCTAAGGTGTCTTGGCTAATGTGTCTTGGCTAAAGTGACTTGGCTTAGGTGTCTTGGCTAATGTGTCTCGGCTAAGGTGTCTTGGCTAAGGTGTCTTGGCTAATGTGTCTTGGCTAAGGTGTCTTGGCTAATGTGTCTTGGCTAATGTGTCTTGGCTAAGGTGTCTTGGCTAAGGTGTCTTGGCTAAGGTGTCTTGGCTAAGGTGTCTTGGCTAAGGTGTCTTGGCTAATGTGTCTTGGCTAAGGTGTCTTGGCTAATGTGTCTCGGCTAAGGTGTCTTGGCTAAGGTGTCTTGGCTAATGTGTCTTGGCTAAGGTGTCTTGGCTAAGGTGTCTTGGCTATTGTGTCTTGGCTAAAGTGTCTTGGCTTAGTTGTCTTGGCTAATGTGTCTTGGCTAATGTGTCTTGGCTAATGTGTCTTGGCTAAAGTGTTTTGGCAAAAGGTGTCTTCGCTAAGGTGTCTTGGCTAATGTGTCTTGGCTAATGTGTCTCGGCTAAGGTGTCTTGGCTAAGGTGTCTTGGCTAAGGTGTCTTGGCTAAGGTGTCTTGGCTAAGCTGTCTTGGCTAATGTGTCTTGCCTTATGTGTCTTGGCTAAGGTGTCTTGGCTAAGGTGTCTTGGCAAAGGTGTCTTGGCTAAGGTGTCTTGGCTAATGTGTCTTGACTAAGGTGTCTTGGCTAAGGTGTCTTGGCTAAGGTGTCTTGGCTAATGTGTCTTGGCTAAGGTGTCTTGGCTAAGGTGTCTTGGCTATTGTGTCTTGGCTAAAGTGTCTTGGCTTAGTTGTCTTGGCTAAGGTGTCTTGGCTAAGGTGTCTTGGCAAAGGTGTCTTGGCTAAGGTGTCTCGGCTAATGTGTCTTGGCTAATGTGTCTCGGCTAAGGTGTCTTGGCTAAGGTGTCTTGGCTAATGTGTCTTGGCTAAGGTGTCTTGGCTAAGGTGTCTTGGCTATTGTGTCTTGGCTAAAGTGTCTTGGCTTAGTTGTCTTGGCTAATGTGTCTTGGCTAAAGTGTTTTGGCAAAAGGTGTCTTCGCTAAGGTGTCTTGGCTAATGTGTCTTGGCTAAGGTGTCTTGGCTAAGGTGTCTTGGCTAAGATGTCTTGGCTAATGTGTCTTGGCTTATGTGTCTTGGCTAAGGTGTCTTGGCTAAGGTGTCTTGGCTAAGGTGTCTTGGCTAAGGTGTCTTGGCTAAGGTGTCTTGGCTAATGTGTCTTGGCTAAGGTGTCTTGGCTGATGTGTCTCGGCTAAGGTGTCTTGGCTAAGGTGTCTTGGCTAATGTGTCTTGGCTAAGGTGTCTTGGCTAAGGTGTCTTGGCTATTGTGTCTTGGCTAAAGTGTCTTGGCTTAGTTGTCTTGGCTAATGTGTCTCGGCTAAGGTGTCTTGGCTAAGGTGTCTTGGCTAATGTGTCTTGGCTAAAGTGTCTTGGCTAATGTGTCTTGGCTAAAGTGTCTTGGCAAAAGGTGTCTTCGCTAAGGTGTCTTGGCTAATGTGTCTCGGCTAATGTGTCTTGGCTAAAGTGTCTTGGCTAAGGTGTCTTGGCTAAGGTGTCTTGGCTAATGTGTCTTGGCTAAGGTGTCTTGGCTAATGTGTCTTGGCTAAGGTGTCTTAGCTAAGGTGTCTTGGCTAATGTGTTTTTTCTAAGGTGTCTTGGCTAATGTGTCTTGGCTAAGGTGTCTTGGCTAAGTATCTTGGCTAAGGTGTCTTGGCTAATGTGTCTTGGCTAAGGTGTCTTGGCTAAGGTGTCTTGGCTAATGTGTCTTGGCTAAGGTGTCTTGGCTAAGGTGTCTTGGCTAATGTGTCTCGGCTAATGTGTCTTGGCTAATGTGTCTTGGCTTATGTGTCTTGGCTAATGTGTCTTGGCTAATGTGTCTTGGCTAAGGTGTCTTGGCTAAGGTGTCTTGGCTAAGGTGTCTTGGCTAAGGTGTCTTGGCTAATGTGTCTTGGCTAAAGTGACTTGGCTTAGGTGTCTTGGCTAATGTGTCTCGGCTAAGGTGTCTTGGCTAAGGTGTCTTGGCTAATGTGTCTTGGCTAAGGTGTCTTGGCTAATGTGTCTTGGCTAATGTGTCTTGGCTAAGGTGTCTTGGCTAAGGTGTCTTGGCTAAGGTGTCTTGGCTAAGGTGTCTTGGCTAAGGTGTCTTGGCTAATGTGTCTTGGCTAAGGTGTCTTGGCTAATGTGTCTCGGCTAAGGTGTCTTGGCTAAGGTGTCTTGGCTAATGTGTCTTGGCTAAGGTGTCTTGGCTAAGGTGTCTTGGCTATTGTGTCTTGGCTAAAGTGTCTTGGCTTAGTTGTCTTGGCTAATGTGTCTTGGCTAATGTGTCTTGGCTAATGTGTCTTGGCTAAAGTGTTTTGGCAAAAGGTGTCTTCGCTAAGGTGTCTTGGCTAATGTGTCTTGGCTAATGTGTCTTGGCTAAGGTGTCTTGGCTAAGGTGTCTTGGCTAAGGTGTCTTGGCTAAGGTGTCTTGGCTAAGCTGTCTTGGCTAATGTGTCTTGCCTTATGTGTCTTGGCTAAGGTGTCTTGGCTAAGGTGTCTTGGCAAAGGTGTCTTGGCTAAGGTGTCTTGGCTAATGTGTCTTGGCTAAGGTGTCTTGGCTAAGGTGTCTTGGCTAAGGTGTCTTGGCTAAGGTGTCTTGGCTAAGCTGTCTTGGCTAATGTGTCTTGGCTAATGTGTCTTGGCTTATGTGTCTTGGCTAAGGTGTCTTGGCTAATGTGTCTTGGCTAAGGTGTCTTGGCTAAGGTGTCTTAGCTAAGGTGTCTTGGCTAAGGTGTCTTGACTAAGATGTCTTGGCTAATGTGTCTTGGCTAAAGTGTCTTGGCTTAGGTGTCTTGGCTAATGTGTCTCGGCTAGGGTGTCTTGGCTAAGGTGTCTTGGCTAATGTGTCTTGGCTAAGGTGTCTCGGCTAATGTGTCTTGGCTAAGGTGTCTTGGCTAAGGTGTCTTGGCTAAGGTGTCTTGGCTAAGGTGTCTTGGCTAAGGTGTCTTGGCTAATGTGTCTTGGCTAAGGTGTCTTGGCTGATGTGTCTCGGCTAAGGTGTCTTGGCTAAGGTGTCTTGGCTAATGTGTCTTGGCTAAGGTGTCTTGGCTAAGGTGTCTTGGCTATTGTGTCTTGGCTAAAGTGTCTTGGCTTAGTTGTCTTGGCTAATGTGTCTCGGCTAAGGTGTCTTGGCTAAGGTGTCTTGGCTAATGTGTCTTGGCTAAGGTGTCTTGGCTAATGTGTCTTGGCTAAAGTGTCTTGGCAAAAGGTGTCTTCGCTAAGGTGTCTTGGCTAATGTGTCTCGGCTAATGTGTCTTGGCTAAAGTGTCTTGGCTAAGGTGTCTTGGCTAAGGTGTCTTGGCTAATGTGTCTTGGCTAAGGTGTCTTGGCTAATGTGTCTTGGCTAAGGTGTCTTAGCTAAGGTGTCTTGGCTAATGTGTTTTTTCTAAGGTGTCTTGGCTAATGTGTCTTGGCTAAGGTGTCTTGGCTAAGTATCTTGGCTAAGGTGTCTTGGCTAATGTGTCTTGGCTAATGTGTCTTGGCTAAGGTGTCTTGGCTAAGGTGTCTTGGCTAAGGTGTCTTTGCTAATGTGTCTCGGCTAAGGTGTCTTGGCTAAGGTGTCTTGGCTAAGGTGTCTTGGCTAAGGTGTCTTGGCTAAGGTGTCTTGGCTAATGTGTCTCGGCTAAAGTGTCTTGGCTAAGGTGTCTTGGCTAAGGTGTCTTGGCTAATGTGTCTTGGCTAAGGTGTCTTGGCTAAGGTGTCTTGGCTAAGGTATCTTGGCTAATGTGTCTTGGCTAAGGTGTCTTGGCTAAGGTGTCTTGGCTTAGGTGTCTTGGCTAATGTGTCTCGGCTAAGGTGTCTTGGCTAAGGTGTCTTGGCTAATGTGTCTTGGCTAAGGTGTCTTGGCTAATGTGTCTTGGCTAAGGTGTCTTGGCTAAGGTGTCTTGGCTAAGGTGTCTTGGCTAAGGTGTCTTGGCTAAGGTGTCTTGGCTAAGGTGTCTTGGCTAATGTGTCTTGGCTAAGGTGTCTTGGCTGATGTGTCTCGGCTAAGGTGTCTTGGCTAAGGTGTCTTGGCTAATGTGTCTTGGCTAAGGTGTCTTGGCTAAGGTGTCTTGGCTATTGTGTCTTGGCTAAAGTGTCTTGGCTTAGTTGTCTTGGCTAATGTGTCTCGGCTAAGGTGTCTTGGCTAAGGTGTCTTGGCTAATGTGTCTTGGCTAAAGTGTCTTGGCTAATGTGTCTTGGCTAAAGTGTCTTGGCAAAAGGTGTCTTCGCTAAGGTGTCTTGGCTAATGTGTCTCGGCTAATGTGTCTTGGCTAAAGTGTCTTGGCTAAGGTGTCTTGGCTAAGGTGTCTTGGCTAATGTGTCTTGGCTAAGGTGTCTTGGCTAATGTGTCTTGGCTAAGGTGTCTTAGCTAAGGTGTCTTGGCTAATGTGTTTTTTCTAAGGTGTCTTGGCTAATGTGTCTTGGCTAAGGTGTCTTGGCTAAGTATCTTGGCTAAGGTGTCTTGGCTAATGTGTCTTGGCTAATGTGTCTTGGCTAAGGTGTCTTGGCTAAGGTGTCTTGGCTAAGGTGTCTTGGCTAAGGTGTCTTTGCTAATGTGTCTCGGCTAAGGTGTCTTGGCTAAGGTGTCTTGGCTAAGGTGTCTTGGCTAAGGTGTCTTGGCTAAGGTGTCTTGGCTAATGTGTCTCGGCTAAAGTGTCTTGGCTAAGGTGTCTTGGCTAAGGTGTCTTGGCTAATGTGTCTTGGCTAAGGTGTCTTGGCTAAGGTGTCTTGGCTAAGGTGTCTTGGCTAATGTGTCTTGGCTAATGTGTCTTGGCTAAGGTGTCTTGGCTAAGGTGTCTTGGCTAAGGTGTCTTGGCTAATGTGTCTTGGCTAAGGTGTCTTGGCTAATGTGTCTTGGCTAAGGTGTCTTGGCTAAGGTGTCTTGGCTAATGTGTCTCGGCTAATGTGTCTTGGCTAATGTGTCTTGGCTTATGTGTCTTGGCTAATGTGTCTTGGCTAATGTGTCTTGGCTAAGGTGTCTTGGCTAAGGTGTCTTGGCTAAGGTGTCTTGGCTAAGGTGTCTTGGCTAAGGTGTCTTGGCTAATGTGTCTTGGCTAAGGTGTCTTGGCTAAGGTGTCTTGGCTAATGTGTCTTGGCTTAGGTGTCTTGGCTAATGTGTCTCGGCTAAGGTTTCTTGGCTAAGGTGTCTTGGATAATGTGTCTTGGGTAAGGTGTCTTGGCTAATGTGTCTTGGCTAAGGTGTCTTGGCTAAGGTGTCTTGGCTTAGGTGTCTTGGCTAAGGTGTCTTGGCTAAGGTGTCTTGGCTAAGGTGTCTTGGCTAATGTGTCTTGGCTAAGGTGTCTTGGCTAATGTGTCTCGGCTAAGGTGTCTTGGCTAAGGTGTCTTGGCTAATGTGTCTTGGCTAAGGTGTCTTGGCTAATGTGTCTTGGCTATTGTGTCTTGGCTAAAGTGTCTTGGCTTAGTTGTCTTGGCTAATGTGTCTTGGCTAAAGTGTCTTGGCTAATGTGTCTTGACTAAAGTGTCTTGGCAAAAGGTGTCTTCGCTAAGGTGTCTTGGCTAAGGTGTCTTGGCTAATGTGTCTTGGCTAAGGTGTCTTGGCTAAGGTGTCTTGGCTAAGGTGTCTTGGCTAAGGTGTCTTGGCTAAGGTGTCTTGGCTAATGTGTCTTGGCTAAGGTGTCTTGGCTGATGTGTCTCGGCTAAGGTGTCTTGGCTAAAGTGTCTTGGCTAATGTGTCTCGGCTAAAGTGTCTTGGCTAATGTGTCTTGGCTAAGGTGTCTTGGCTAAGGTGTCTTGGCTAAGGTGTCTTGGCTAATGTGTCTTGGCTAAGGTGTCTTGGCTAAGGTGTCTTGGCTATTGTGTCTTGGCTAAAGTGTCTTGGCTTAGTTGTCTTGACTAATGTGTCTCGGCTAAGGTGTCTTGGCTAAGGTGTCTTGGCTAATGTGTCTTGGCTAAAGTGTCTTGGCTAATGTGTCTTGGCTAAAGTGTCTTGGCAAAAGGTGTCTTCGCTAAGGTGTCTTGGCTAATGTGTCTCGGCTAATGTGTCTTGGCTAAAGTGTCTTGGCTAAGGTGTCTTGGCTAAGGTGTCTTGGCTAATGTAACTTGGCTAAGGTGTCTTGGCTAATGTGTCTTGGCTAAGGTGTCTTAGCTAAGGTGTCTTGGCTAATGTGTTTTTTCTAAGGTGTCTTGGCTAATGTGTCTTGGCTAAGGTGTCTTGGCTAAGTATCTTGGCTAAGGTGTCTTGGCTAATGTGTCTTGGCTAATGTGTCTTGGCTTAGTTGTCTTGGCTAATGTGTCTCGGCTAAGGTGTCTTGGCTAAGGTGTCTTGGCTAATGTGTCTTGGCTAAAGTGTCTTGGCTAATGTGTCTTGGCTAAAGTGTCTTGGCAAAAGGTGTCTTCGCTAAGGTGTCTTGGCTAATGTGTCTCGGCTAATGTGTCTTGGCTAAAGTGTCTTGGCTAAGGTGTCTTGGCTAAGGTGTCTTGGCTAATGTGTCTTGGCTAAGGTGTCTTGGCTAATGTGTCTTGGCTAAGGTGTCTTAGCTAAGGTGTCTTGGCTAATGTGTTTTTTCTAAGGTGTCTTGGCTAATGTGTCTTGGCTAAGGTGTCTTGGCTAATGTGTCTTGGCTAAGGTGTCTTAGCTAAGGTGTCTTGGCTAATGTGTTTTTTCTAAGGTGTCTTGGCTAATGTGTCTTGGCTAAGGTGTCTTGGCTAAGTATCTTGGCTAAGGTGTCTTGGCTAATGTGTCTTGGCTAATGTGTCTTGGCTTAGTTGTCTTGGCTAATGTGTCTTGGCTAATGTGTCTTGGCTAAGGTGTCTTGGCTAAGGTGTCTTGGCTAAGGTGTCTTGGCTAAGCTGTCTTGGCTAATGTGTCTTGGCTAATGTGTCTTGGCTTATGTGTCTTAGCTAAGGTGTCTTGGCTAATGTGTCTTGGCTAAGGTGTCTTGGCTAAGGTGTCTTGGCTAAGGTGTCTTGGCTAAGATGTCTTGGCTAATGTGTCTTGGCTAAAGTGTCTTGGCTTAGGTGTCTTGGCTAATGTGTCTCGGCTAAGGTGTCTTGGCTAAGGTGTCTTGGCTAATGTGTCTTGGCTAAGGTGTCTTGGCTAATGTGTCTTGGCTAAGGTGTCTTGGCTAAGGTGTCTTGGCTAAGGTGTCTTGGCTAAGGTGTCTTGGCTAAGGTGTCTTGGCTAATGTGTCTTGGCTAAGGTGTCTTGGCTGATGTGTCTCGGCTAAGGTGTCTTGGCTAAGGTGTCTTGGCTAATGTGTCTTGGCTAAGGTGTCTTGGCTAAGGTGTCTTGGCTATTGTGTCTTGGCTAAAGTGTCTTGGCTTAGTTGTCTTGGCTAATGTGTCTCGGCTAAGGTGTCTTGGCTAAGGTGTCTTGGCTAATGTGTTTTTTTCTAAGGTGTCTTGGCTAATGTGTCTTGGCTAAGGTGTCTTGGCTAAGTATCTTGGCTGAGGTGTCTTGGCTAATGTGTCTTGGCTAAGGTGTCTTGGCTAAGTATCTTGGCTGAGGTGTCTTGGCTAATGTGTCTTGGCTAAAGTGTCTTGGCTAATGTGTCTTGGCTAAAGTGTCTTGGCAAAAGGTGTCTTCGCTAAGGTGTCTTGGCTAATGTGTCTCGGCTAATGTGTCTTGGCTAAAGTGTCTTGGCTAAGGTGTCTTGGCTTAGGTGTCTTGGCTAATGTGTCTTGGCTAAGGTGTCTTGGCTAATGTGTCTTGGCTAAGGTGTCTTAGCTAAGGTGTCTTGGCTAATGTGTTTTTTTCTAAGGTGTCTTGGCTAATGTGTCTTGGCTAAGGTGTCTTGGCTAAGTATCTTGGCTGAGGTGTCTTGGCTAATGTGTCTTGGCTAATGTGTCTTGGCTAAGGTGTCTTGGCTAAGGTGTCTTGGCTAAGGTGTCTTTGCTAATGTGTCTCGGCTAAGGTGTCTTGGCTAAGGTGTCTTGGCTAAGGTGTCTTGGCTAAGGTGTCTTGGCTAATGTGTCTCGGCTAAAGTGTCTTGGCTAAGGTGTCTTGGCTAAGGTGTCTTGGCTAATGTGTCTTGGCTAAGGTGTCTTGGCTAAGGTGTCTTGGCTAAGGTGTCTTGGCTAATGTGTCTTGGCTAAGGTGTCTTGGCTAAGGTGTCTTGGCTAAGGTGTCTTGGCTAAGGTGTCTCGGCCAATGTGTCTTGGCTAAGGTGTCTTGGCTAAGGTGTCTTGGCTAATGTGTCTTGGCTAATGTGTCTTGGCTAAGGTGTCTTGGCTAATGTGTCTCGGCTAAGGTGTCTTGGCTAATGTGTCTTGGCTAAAGTGTCTTGGCTAAGGTGTCTTGGCTAAGGTGTCTTGGCTAATGTGTCTTGGCTAAGGTGTCTTGGCTAAGGTGTCTTGGCTAAGGTGTCTTGGCTAATGTGTCTTGGCTAATGTGTCTTGGCTAAGGTGTCTTGGCTAAAGTGTCTCGGCTAAGGTGTCTTGGCTAATGTGTCTTGGCTAAAGTGTCTTGGCTAAGGTGTCTTGGCTAAGGTGTCTTGGCTAATGTGTCTTGGCTAAGGTGTCTTGGCTAATGTGTCTTGGCTAATGTGTCTTGGCTAAGGTGTCTTGGCTAACGTGTCTCGGCAAAGGTGTCTTGGCTAATGTGTCTTGGCTAAGGTGTCTTGGCTAAGGTGTCTTGGCTAATGTGTCTTGGCTAAGGTGTCTTGGCTAAGGTGTCTTGGCTTAGGTGTCTTGGCAAAGGTGTCTTGGCTAATGTGTCTTGGCTAATGTGTCTTGGCTAAGGTGTCTTGGCTAAGGTGTCTTGGCTAAGGTGTCTTGGCTAAGGTGTCTTGGCTAATGTGTCTTGGCTAAGGTGTCTTGGCTAAGGTGTCTTGGCTAAGGTGTATTGGCTAATGTGTCTTGGCTAAGGTGTCTTGGCTAATGTATCTTGGCTAATGTGTCTTGGCTAAGGTGTCTTGGCTAATGTGTCTCGGCAAAGGTGTCTTGGCTAATGTGTCTTGGCTAAGGTGTCTTGGCTAATGTGTCTTGGCTAAGGTGTCTTGGCTAAGGTGTCTTGGCTAATGTGTCTTGGCTAAGGTGTCTTGGCTAAGGTGTCTTGGCTTAGGTGTCTTGGCAAAGGTGTCTTGGCTAATGTGTCTCGGCTAATGTGTCTTGGCTAATGTGTCTTGGCTAAGGTGTCTTGGCTATGGTGTCTTGGCTATTGTGTCTTGGCTAAAGTGTCTTGGCTTAGTTGTCTTGGCTAATGTGTCTCGGCTAAGGTGTCTTGGCTAAGGTGTCTTGGCTAAGGTGTCTTGGCTAAGGTGTCTTGGCTAAGGTGTCTTGGCTAAGGTGTCTTGGCTAATGTGTCTTGGCTAAGGTGTCTTGGCTAAGGTGTCTTGGCTAAGGTGTCTTGGCTAAGGTGTCTTGGCTAAGGTGTCTTGGCTAAGGTGTCTTGGCTAATGTGTCTTGGCTAATGTGTCTTGGCTAAGGTGTCTTGGCTAAAGTGTCTCGGCTAAGGTGTCTTGGCTAATGTGTCTTGGCTAAAGTGTCTTGGCTAAGGTGTCTTGGCTAATGTGTCTTGGCTAAAGTGTCTTGGCTAAGGTGTCTTGGCTATGGTGTCTTGGCTATTGTGTCTTGGCTAAAGTGTCTTGGCTTAGTTGTCTTGGCTAATGTGTCTCGGCTAAGGTGTCTTGGCTAAGGTGTCTTGGCTAATGTGTCTTGGCTAAAGTGTCTTGGCTAATGTGTCTTGGCTAAAGTGTCTTGGCTAAGGTGTCTTGGCTAAGGTGTCTTGGCTAAGGTGTCTTGGCTAATGTGTCTCGGCTAAGGTGTCTTGGCTTATGTGTCTTGGCTAAGGTGTCTTGGCTAATGTGTCTTGGCTAATGTGTCTTGGCTAAGGTGTCTTGGCTAAGGTGTCTTGGCTAAGATGTCTTGGCTAATGTGTCTTGGCTAAGGTGTCTTGGCTAAGGTGTCTTGGCTAATGTGTCTCGGCTAATGTGTCTTGGCTAATGTGTCTTGGCTAAGGTGTCTTGGCTAATGTGTCTCGGCTAAGGTGTCTTGGCTAAGGTGTCTTGTCTAATGTGTCTTGGCTAATGTGTCTTGGCTAAGGTGTCTTGGCTAAGGTGTCTTGGCTAAGGTGTCTTGGCTAAGGTGTCTTGGCTAAGGTGTCTTGGCTAATGTGTCTTGGCTAAAGTGTCTTGGCTAAGGTGTCTTGGCTATGGTGTCTTGGCTATTGTGTCTTGGCTAAAGTGTCTTGGCTTAGTTGTCTTGGCTAATGTGTCTCGGCTAAGGTGTCTTGGCTAAGGTATCTTGGCTAATGTGTCTTGGCTAAAGTGTCTTGGCTAATGTGTCTTGGCTAAAGTGTCTTGGCTAAGGTGTCTTGGCTAAGGTGTCTTGGCTAAGGTGTCTTGGCTAATGTGTCTCGGCTAAGGTGTCTTGGCTAATGTGTCTTGGCTAAGGTGTCTTGGCTAATGTGTCTTGGCTAATGTGTCTTGGCTAAGGTGTCTTGGCTAAGGTGTCTTGGCTAAGGTGTCTTGGCTAAGGTGTCTTGGCTAAGGTGTCTTGGCTAATGTGTCTTGGCTAATGTGTCTTGGCTAAGGTGTCTTGGCTAAGGTGTCTTGGCTAAGGTGTCTTGGCTAAGGTGTCTTGGCTAAGGTGTCTTGGCTAATGTGTCTTGGCTAAGGTGTCTTGGCTAAGGTGTCTTGGCTAATGTGTCTCGGCTAATGTGTCTTGGCTAATGTGTCTTGGCTTATGTGTCTTGGCTAATGTGTCTTGGCTAATGTGTCTTGGCTAAGGTGTCTTGGCTAAGGTGTCTTGGCTAAGGTGTCTTGGCTAAGGTGTCTTGGCTAAGGTGTCTTGGCTAATGTGTCTTGGCTAAGGTGTCTTGGCTAATGTGTCTTGGCTTATGTGTCTTGGCTTAGGTGTCTTGGCTAATGTGTCTCGGCTAAGGTGTCTTGGCTAATGTGTCTTGGCTAAGGTGTCTTGGCTAATGTGTCTTGGCTAATGTGTCTTGGCTAAGGTGTCTTGGCTAAGGTGTCTTGGCTAAGGTGTCTTGGCTAAGGTGTCTTGGCTAATGTGTCTCGGCTAAAGTGTCTTGGCTAATGTGTCTTGGCTAAGGTGTCTTGGATAATGTGTCTTGGGTAAGGTGTCTTGGCTAATGTGTCTTGGCTAAGGTGTCTTGGCTAAGGTGTCTTGGCTTAGGTGTCTTGGCTAAGGTGTCTTGGCTAAGGTGTCTTGGCTAAGGTGTCTTGGCTAAGGTGTCTTGGCTAATGTGTCTTGGCTAAGGTGTCTTAGCTAAGGTGTCTTGGCTAATGTGTTTTTTCTAAGGTGTCTTGGCTAATGTGTCTTGGCTAAGGTGTCTTGGCTAAGTATCTTGGCTAAGGTGTCTTGGCTAATGTGTCTTGGCTAATGTGTCTTGGCTTAGTTGTCTTGGCTAATGTGTCTTGGCTAATGTGTCTTGGCTAATGTGTCTTGGCTAAGGTGTCTTGGCTAAGGTGTCTTGGCTAAGGTGTCTTGGCTAAGGTGTCTTGGCTAATGTGTCTCGGCTAATGTGTCTTGGCTAATGTGTCTTGGCTTATGTGTCTTGGCTAATGTGTCTTGGCTAATGTGTCTTGGCTAAGGTGTCTTGGCTAAGGTGTCTTGGCTAAGGTGTCTTGGCTAAGGTGTCTTGGCTAAGGTGTCTTGGCTAATGTGTCTTGGCTAAGGTGTCTTGGCTAATGTGTCTTGGCTTATGTGTCTTGGCTTAGGTGTCTTGGCTAATGTGTCTCGGCTAAGGTGTCTTGGCTAATGTGTCTTGGCTAAGGTGTCTTGGCTAATGTGTCTTGGCTAATGTGTCTTGGCTAAGGTGTCTTGGCTAAGGTGTCTTGGCTAAGGTGTCTTGGCTAAGGTGTCTTGGCTAATGTGTCTCGGCTAAAGTGTCTTGGCTAATGTGTCTTGGCTAAGGTGTCTTGGATAATGTGTCTTGGGTAAGGTGTCTTGGCTAATGTGTCTTGGCTAAGGTGTCTTGGCTAAGGTGTCTTGGCTTAGGTGTCTTGGCTAAGGTGTCTTGGCTAAGGTGTCTTGGCTAAGGTGTCTTGGCTAATGTGTCTTGGCTAAGGTGTCTTGGCTAATGTGTCTCGGCTAAGGTGTCTTGGCTAAGGTGTCTTGGCTAATGTGTCTTGGCTAAGGTGTCTTGGCTAAGGTGTCTTGGCTATTGTGTCTTGGCTAAAGTGTCTTGGCTTAGTTGTCTTGGCTAATGTGTCTTGGCTAAAGTGTCTTGGCTAATGTGTCTTGACTAAAGTGTCTTGGCAAAAGGTGTCTTCGCTAAGGTGTCTTGGCTAATGTGTCTTGGCTAATGTGTCTTGGCTAAGGTGTCTTGGCTAAGGTGTCTTGGCTAAGGTGTCTTGGCTAAGGTGTCTTGGCTAAGGTGTCTTGGCTAATGTGTCTTGGCTAATGTGTCTTGGCTAAGGTGTCTTGGCTAAGGTGTCTTGGCTAAGGTGTCTTGGCTAAGGTGTCTTGGCTAATGTGTCTTGGCTAAGGTGTCTTGGCTAAGGTGTCTTGGCTAAAGTGTCTTGGCTAATGTGTCTTGGCTAATGTGTCTTGGCTTATGTGTCTTGGCTAATGTGTCTTGGCTAATGTGTCTTGGCTAAGGTGTCTTGGCTAAGGTGTCTTGGCTAAGGTGTCTTGGCTAAGGTGTCTTGGCTAAGGTGTCTTGGCTAATGTGTCTTGGCTAAAGTGTCTTGGCTTAGGTGTCTTGGCTAATGTGTCTCGGCTAAGGTGTCTTGGCTAAGGTGTCGTGGCTAATGTGTCTTGGCTAAGGTGTCTTGGCTAATGTGTCTTGGCTAAGGTGTCTTGGCTATGGTGTCTTGTCTAAGGTGTCTTGGCTAAGGTGTCTTGGCTAAGGTGTCTTGGCTAAGGTGTCTTGGCTAATGTGTCTTGGCTAAGGTGTCTTGGCTAATGTGTCTCGGCTAAGGTGTCTTGGCTAAGGTGTCTTGGCTAATGTGTCTCGGCTAAGGTGTCTTGGCTAAGGTGTCTTGGCTATTGTGTCTTGGCTAAAGTGTCTTGGCTTAGTTGTCTTGGCTAATGTGTCTCGGCTAAGGTGTCTTGGCTAAGGTGTCTTGGCTAATGTGTCTTGGCTAAAGTGTCTTGGCTAATGTGTCTTGGCTAAAGTGTCTTGGCAAAAGGTGTCTTCGCTAAGGTGTCTTGGCTAATGTGTCTCGGCTAATGTGTCTTGGCTAAAGTGTCTTGGCTAAGGTGTCTCGGCTAAGGTGTCTTGGCTAATGTGTCTTGGCTAAGGTGTCTTGGCTAATGTGTCTTGGCTAAGGTGTCTTGGCTAAGGTGTCTTGGCTAAGGTGTCTTTGCTAAGGTGTCTTGGCTAAGGTGTCTTTGCTAATGTGTCTCGGCTAATGTGTCTTGGCTAAGGTGTCTTGGCTAAGGTGTCTTGGCTAAGGTGTCTTGGCTAAGGTGTCTTGGCTTAGGTGTCTTGGCTAAGGTGTCTTGGCTAATGTGTCTCGGCTAAAGTGTCTTGGCTAAGGTGTCTTGGGTAAGGTGTCTTGGCTAATGTGTCTTGGCTAAGGTGTCTTGGCTAAGGTGTCTTGGCTAAGGTGTCTTGGCTAAGGTGTCTTGGCTAAGGTGTCTTGGCTAAGGTGTCTTGGCTAATGTGTCTTGGCTAAGGTGTCTTGGCTAAGGTGTCTTGGCTAATGTGTCTTGGCTAAGGTGTCTTGGCTAAGGTGTCTTGGCTAATGTGTCTTGGCTAAGGTGTCTTGGCTAATGTGTCTTGACTAAGGTGTCTTGGCTAATGTGTCTCGGCTAATGTGTCTTGGCTAAGGTGTCTTGGCTAATGTGTCTTGGCTAATGTGTCTTGGCTAAGGTGTCTTGGCTAATGTGTCTTGGCTAAGGTGTCTTGGCTAATGTGTCTTGGCTAATGTGTCTTGGCTAATGTGTCTCGGCTAAGGTGTCTTGGCTAAGGTGTCTTGGCTAAGGTGTCTTGGCTAAGGTGTCTTGGCTAAGGTGTCTTGGCTAATGTGACTCGGCTAAGGTGTCTCGGCTAATGTGTCTTGGCTAAGGTGTTTAGGCTAAGGTGTCTTGGCTAATGTGTCTTGGCTAAGGTGTCTTGGCTAATGTGTCTTGGCTAATGTGTCTCGGCTAAGGTGTCTTGGCTAAGGTGTCTTGGCTAAGGTGTCTTGGCTAAGGTGTCTTGGCTAAGGTGTCTTGGCTAAGGTGTCTTGGCTAAGGTGTCTTGGCTAAGGTGTCTTGGCTAAGGTGTCTTGGCTAAGGTGTCTTGGCTAAGGTGTCTTGGCTAAGGTGTCTTGGCTAAGGTGTCTTGGCTAATGTGTCTTGGCTAAAGTGTCTTGGCTTAGGTGTCTTGGCTAATGTGTCTCGGCTAAGGTGTCTTGGCTAAGGTGTCGTGGCTAATGTGTCTTGGCTAAGGTGTCTCGGCTAATGTGTCTTGGCTAATGTGACTCGGCTAAGGTGTCTCGGCTAATGTGTCTTGGCTAAGGTGTTTAGGCTAAGGTGTCTTGGCTAATGTGTCTTGGCTAAGGTGTCTTGGCTAATGTGTCTTGGCTAATGTGTCTCGGCTAATGTGTCTTGGCTAAGGTGTCTTGGCTAAAGTGTCTTGGCTAATGTGTCTTGGCTAATGTGTCTTGGCTTATGTGTCTTGGCTAATGTGTCTTGGCTAATGTGTCTTGGCTAAGGTGTCTTGGCTAAGGTGTCTTGGCTAAGGTGTCTTGGCTAAGGTGTCTTGGCTAAGGTGTCTTGGCTAATGTGTCTTGGCTAAAGTGTCTTGGCTTAGGTGTCTTGGCTAATGTGTCTCGGCTAAGGTGTCTTGGCTAAGGTGTCGTGGCTAATGTGTCTTGGCTAAGGTGTCTCGGCTAATGTGTCTTGGCTAATGTGACTCGGCTAAGGTGTCTCGGCTAATGTGTCTTGGCTAAGGTGTTTAGGCTAAGGTGTCTTGGCTAATGTGTCTTGGCTAAGGTGTCTTGGCTAATGTGTCTTGGCTAATGTGTCTCGGCTAATGTGTCTTGGCTAAGGTGTCTTGGCTAAAGTGTCTTGGCTAATGTGTCTTGGCTAATGTGTCTTGGCTTATGTGTCTTGGCTAATGTGTCTTGGCTAATGTGTCTTGGCTAAGGTGTCTTGGCTAAGGTGTCTTGGCTAAGGTGTCTTGGCTAAGGTGTCTTGGCTAATGTGTCTTGGCTAAAGTGTCTTGGCTTAGGTGTCTTGGCTAATGTGTCTCGGCTAAGGTGTCTTGGCTAAGGTGTCGTGGCTAATGTGTCTTGGCTAAGGTGTCTTGGCTAATGTGTCTTGGCTAAGGTGTCTTGGTTATGGTGTCTTGTCTAAGGTGTCTTGGCTAAGGTGTCTTGGCTAAGGTGTCTTGGCTAAGGTGTCTTGGCTAATGTGTCTTGGCTAAGGTGTCTTGGCTAATGTGTCTCGGCTAAGGTGTCTTGGCTAAGGTGTCTTGGCTAATGTGTCTCGGCTAAGGTGTCTTGGCTAAGGTGTCTTGGCTATTGTGTCTTGGCTAAAGTGTCTTGGCTTAGTTGTCTTGGCTAATGTGTCTCGGCTAAGGTGTCTTGGCTAAGGTGTCTTGGCTAATGTGTCTTGGCTAAAGTGTCTTGGCTAATGTGTCTTGGCTAAAGTGTCTTGGCAAAAGGTGTCTTCGCTAAGGTGTCTTGGCTAATGTGTCTCGGCTAATGTGTCTTGGCTAAAGTGTCTTGGCTAAGGTGTCTTGGCTAAGGTGTCTTGGCTAATGTGTCTTGGCTAAGGTGTCTTGGCTAATGTGTCTTGGCTAAGGTGTCTTGGCTAAGGTGTCTTGGCTAAGGTGTCTTTGCTAAGGTGTCTTGGCTAAGGTGTCTTTGCTAATGTGTCTCGGCTAATGTGTCTTGGCTAAGGTGTCTTGGCTAAGGTGTCTTGGCTAAGGTGTCTTGGCTAAGGTGTCTTGGCTTAGGTGTCTTGGCTAAGGTGTCTTGGCTAATGTGTCTCGGCTAAAGTGTCTTGGCTAAGGTGTCTTGGGTAAGGTGTCTTGGCTAATGTGTCTTGGCTAAGGTGTCTTGGCTAAGGTGTCTTGGCTAAGGTGTCTTGGCTAAGGTGTCTTGGCTAAGGTGTCTTGGCTAAGGTGTCTTGGCTAATGTGTCTTGGCTAAGGTGTCTTGGCTAAGGTGTCTTGGCTAATGTGTCTTGGCTAAGGTGTCTTGGCTAAGGTGTCTTGGCTAATGTGTCTTGGCTAAGGTGTCTTGGCTAATGTGTCTTGACTAAGGTGTCTTGGCTAATGTGTCTCGGCTAATGTGTCTTGGCTAAGGTGTCTTGGCTAATGTGTCTTGGCTAATGTGTCTTGGCTAAGGTGTCTTGGCTAATGTGTCTTGGCTAAGGTGTCTTGGCTAATGTGTCTTGGCTAATGTGTCTTGGCTAATGTGTCTCGGCTAAGGTGTCTTGGCTAAGGTGTCTTGGCTAAGGTGTCTTGGCTAAGGTGTCTTGGCTAAGGTGTCTTGGCTAATGTGACTCGGCTAAGGTGTCTCGGCTAATGTGTCTTGGCTAAGGTGTTTAGGCTAAGGTGTCTTGGCTAATGTGTCTTGGCTAAGGTGTCTTGGCTAATGTGTCTTGGCTAATGTGTCTCGGCTAAGGTGTCTTGGCTAAGGTGTCTTGGCTAAGGTGTCTTGGCTAAGGTGTCTTGGCTAAGGTGTCTTGGCTAAGGTGTCTTGGCTAAGGTGTCTTGGCTAAGGTGTCTTGGCTAAGGTGTCTTGGCTAAGGTGTCTTGGCTTAGGTGTCTTGGCTAAGGTGTCTTGGCTAATGTGTCTCGGCTAAGGTGTCGTGGCTAAGGTGTCTTGGCTAAGGTGTCTTGGCTAAGGTGTCTTGGCTAATGTGTCTTGGCTAAGGTGTCTTGGCTAAGGTGTCTTGGCTAATGTGTCTTGGCTAAGGTGTCTTGGCTAAGGTGTCTTGGCTAATGTGTCTTGGCTAAGGTGTCTTGGCTAAAGTGTCTTGGCTAATGTGTCTTGGCTAATGTGTCTCGGCTAAGGTGTCTTGGCTAAGGTGTCTTGGCTAAGGTGTCTTGGCTAAGGTGTCTTGGCTAAGGTGTCTTGGCTAATGTGTCTCGGCTAAAGTGTCTTGGCTAAGGTGTCTTGGCTAAGGTGTCTTGGCTAAGGTGTCTTGGCTAATGTGTCTCGGCTAAGGTGTCTCGGCTAAGGTGTCTCGGCTAAAGTGTCTTGGCTAATGTGTCTCGGCTAAGGTGTCTTGGCTAATGTGTCTTGGCTAAGGTGTCTTGGCTAAGGTGTCTTGGCTAAGGTGTCTTGGCTAAGGTGTCTTGGCTAAGGTGTCTTGGCTAAGGTGTCTTGGCTAATGTGTCTTGGCTAAGGTGTCTTGGCTAATGTGTCTCGGCTAAGGTGTCTTGGCTTAGGTGTCTTGGCTAATGTGTCTTGGCTAAGGTGTCTTGGCTAAGGTGTCTTGGCTAATGTGTCTTGGCTAAAGTGTCTTGGCTTAGGTGTCTTGGCTAATGTGTCTCGGCTAAGGTGTCTTGGCTAAGGTGTCTTGGCTAATGTGTCTTGGCTAAAGTGTCTTGGCTCATGTGTCTTGGCTAAGGTGTCTTGGCTAAGGTGTCTTGGCTAAGGTGTCTTGGCTAATGTGTCTTGGCTAAGGTGTCTTGGCTAAGGTGTCTTGGCTAAGGTGTCTTGGCTAAGGTGTCTTGGCTAATGTGTCTAGGCTAAGGTGTCTTGGCTAAAGTGTCTTGGCTAAGGTGTCTTGGCTAAGGTGTCTTGGCTAAGGTGTCTTGGCTAAGGTGTCTTGGCTAAGGTGTCTTGGCTAATGTGTCTCGGCTAAGGTGTCTCGGCTAAAGTGTCTTGGCTAAGGTGTCTTGGCTAAGGTGTCTTGGCTAATGTGTCTTGGCTAAGGTGTCTTGGCTAAGGTGTCTTGGCTAAGGTGTCTTGGCTAAGGTGTCTTGGCTAAGGTGTCTCGGCTAAGGTGTCTTGGCTAATGTGTCTTGGCTAAGGTGTCTTGGCTAATGTGTCTTGGCTAATGTGTCTTGGCTAAGGTGTCTTGGCTAAGGTGTCTTGGCTAAGGTGTCTTGGCTAATGTGTCTTGGCTAATGTGTCTTGGCTAAGGTGTCTTGGCTAAGGTGTCTTGGCTAAGGTGTCTTGGCTAAGGTGTCTTGGCTAAGGTGTCTTGGCTAATGTGTCTTGGCTAAGGTGTCTTGGCTAAGGTGTCTTGGCTAATGTGTCTTGGCTAAGGTGTCTTGGCTAATGTGTCTTGGCTAAGGTGTCTTGGCTAATGTGTCTCGGCTAATGTGTCTTGGCTAATGTGTCTTGGCTAAGGTCTCTTGGCTAAGGTGTCTTGGCTAAGGTGTCTTGGCTTAGGTGTCTTGGCTAATGTGTCTCGGCTAAGGTGTCTTGGCTAAGGTGTCTTGGCTAATGTGTCTTGGCTGAGGTGTCTTGGCTAATGTGTCTTGGCTGAGGTGTCTTGGCTAATGTGTCTTGGCTAATGTGTCTTGGCTAAGGTGTCTTGGCTAATGTGTCTTGGCTAAGGTGTCTTGGCTAATGTGTCTTGGCTAAGGTGTCTTGGCTAATGTGTCTTGGCTAAGGTGTCTTGGCTAAGGTGTCTTGGCTAATGTGTCTTGGCTAAAGTGTCTTGGCTTAGGTGTCTTGGCTAATGTGTCTCGGCTAAGGTGTCTTGGCTAAGGTGTCTTGGCTAATGTGTCTCGGCTAATGTGTCTTGGCTAAGGTGTCTTGGCTAAGGTGTCTTGGCTGAGGTGTCTTGACTAATGTGTCTTGGCTAAGGTGTCTTGGCTAAGGTGTCTTGGCTAAGGTGTCTTGGCTAAGGTGTCTTGGCTAATGTGTCTCGGCTAAGGTGTCTTGGCTAAGGTGTCTTGGCTAATGTGTCTCGGCTAATGTGTCTTGGCTAAGGTGTCTTGGCTGAGGTGTCTTGGCTAATGTGTCTTGGCTAATGTGTCTTGGCTAAGGTGTCTTGGCTAAGGTGTCTTGGCTAAGGTGTCTTGGCTAAGGTGTCTTGGCTAATGTGTCTTGGCTAATGTGTCTTGGCTAATGTGTCTTGGCTAATGTGTCTCGGCTAAGGTGTCTTGGCTAATGTGTCTTGGCTAAGGAGTCTTGGCTAATGTGTCTTGGCTAATGTGTCTTGGCTAAGGTGTCTTGGCTAAGGTGTCTTGGCTAATGTGTCTTGGCTAAGGTGTCTTGGCTAAGGTGTCTTGGCTAAGGTGTCTTGGCTAAGGTGTCTTGGCTAATGTGTCTCGGCTAAGGTGTCTTGGCTAAGGTGTCTTGGCTAAGGTGTCTTGGCTAAGGTGTCTTGGCTAATGTGTCTCGGCTAAGGTGTCTCGGCTAAGGTGTCTCGGCTAAAGTGTCTTGGCTAATGTGTCTCGGCTAAGGTGTCTTGGTTAATGTGTCTTGGCTAAGGTGTCTTGGCTAATGTGTCTTGGCTAAGGTGTCTTGGCTAATGTGTCTTGGCTAAGGTGTCTTGGCTAATGTGTCTCGGCTAATGTGTCTTGGCTAATGTGTCTTGGCTAAGGTGTCTTGGCTAAGGTGTCTTGGCTAAGGTGTCTTGGCTGAGGTGTCTTGGCTAAGGTGTCTTGGCTAATGTATCTTAGCTAAGGTGTCTTGGCTAAGGTGTCTTGGCTAAGGTGTCTTGGCTAAGGTGTCTTGGCTAAGGTGTCTTGGCTAAGGTGTCTTGGCTAAGGTGTCTTGGCTAATGTGTCTTGGCTAAGGTGTCTTGGCTAAGGTGTCTTGGCTAATGTGTCTTGGCTGAGGTGTCTTGGCTAAGGTGTCTTGGCTAATGTGTCTTGGCTAAAGTGTCTTGGCTTAGGTGTCTTGGCTAATGTGTCTCGGCTAAGGTGTCTTGGCTAAGGTGTCTTGGCTAATGTGTCTTGGCTGAGGTGTCTTGGCTAATGTGTCTTGGCTGAGGTGTCTTGGCTAATGTGTCTTGGCTAATGTGTCTTGGCTAAGGTGTCTTGGCTAATGTGTCTTGGCTAAGGTGTCTTGGCTAATGTGTCTTGGCTAATGTGTCTTGGCTAAGGTGTCTTGGCTAAGGTGTCTTGGCTAAGGTGTCTTGGCTAATGTGTCTTGGCTAATGTGTCTTGGCTAAGGTGTCTTGGCTAATGTGTCTTGGCTAAGGTGTCTTGGCTAAGGTGTCTTGGCTAAGGTGTCTTGGCTAATGTGTCTTGGCTAAGGTGTCTTGGCTAAGGTGTCTTGGCTAATGTGTCTTGGCTAAGGTGTCTTGGCTAATGTGTCTTGGCTAAGGTGTCTTGGCTAAGGTGTCTTGGCTAAGGTGTCTTGGCTAATGTGTCTTGGCTAATGTGTCTTGGCTAATGTGTCTTGGCTAAGGTGTCTTGGCTAATGTGTCTTGGCTAATGTGTCTCGGCTAAGGTGTCTTGGCTAAGGTGTCTTGGCTAATGTGTCTCGACTAATGTGTCTTGGCTAAGGTGTCTTGGCTAATGTGTCTTGGCTAAGGTGTCTTGGCTAAGGTGTCTTGGCTAAGGTGTCTTGGCTAATGTGTCTCGGCTAAGGTTTCTCGGCTAAAGTGTCTTGGCTAATGTGTCTCGGATAATGTGTCTTGGCTAAGGTGTCTTGGCTAAGGTGTCTTGGCTAAGGTGTCTTGGCTAAGGTGTCTTGGCTAAGGTGTCTTGGCTAAGGTGTCTTGGCTAAGGTGTCTTGGCTTATGTGTCTCGGCTAAGGTGTCTTGGCTAATGTGTCTTGGCTAAGGTGTCTTGGCTAAGGTGTCTTGGCTAATGTGTCTTGGCTAAGGTGTCTTGGCTAAGGTGTCTTGGCTAAGGTGTCTTGGCTAAGATGTCTTGGCTAAGGTGTCTTGGCTAAGGTGTCTTGGCTAAGGTGTCTTGGCTAAGGTGTCTTGGCTAAGGTGTCTTGGCTAATGTGTCTTGGCTAAGGTGTCTTGGCTAATGTGTCTCGGCTAAGGTGTCTTGGCTAAGGTGTCTTGGCTAATGTGTCTTGGCTAAGGTGTCTTGGCTAAGGTGTTTTGGCTAATGTGTCTTGGCTAAAGTGTCTTGGCTTAGGTGTCTTGGCTAATGTGTCTCGGCTAAGGTTTCTTGGCTAAGGTGTCTTGGCTAAGGTGTCTTGGCTAAAGTGTCTTGGCTAAGGTGACTTGGCTAAGGTGTCTTGGCTAAGGTGTCTTGGCTAAGGTGTCTTGGCTAATGTGTCTTGGCTAAGGTGTCTTGGCTAAGGTGTCTTGGCTAATGTGTCTAGGCTAAGGTGTCTTGGCTAAGTTGTCTTGGCTAAGGTGTCTTGGCTAATGTGTCTTGGCAAATGTGTCTTGGCTAATGTGTCTTGGCTAAGGTGTCTTGGCTAAGGTGTCTTGGCTAAGGTGTCTTGGCTAATGTGTCTTGGCTAAAGTGTCTTGGCTTAGGTGTCTTGGCTAAGGTTTCTCGGCTAAAGTGTCTTGGCTAATGTGTCTCGGATAATGTGTCTTGGCTAAGGTGTCTTGGCTAAGGTGTCTTGGCTAAGGTGTCTTGGCTAAGGTGTCTTGGCTAAGGTGTCTTGGCTAAGGTGTCTTGGCTAAGGTGTCTTGGCTTATGTGTCTCGGCTAAGGTGTCTTGGCTAATGTGTCTTGGCTAAGGTGTCTTGGCTAAGGTGTCTTGGCTAATGTGTCTTGGCTAAGGTGTCTTGGCTAAGGTGTCTTGGCTAAGGTGTCTTGGCTAAGGTGTCTTGGCTAAGGTGTCTTGGCTAAGGTGTCTTGGCTAAGGTGTCTTGGCTAAGGTGTCTTGGCTAATGTGTCTCGGCTAAGGTGTCTTGGCTAAGGTGTCTTGGCTAAAGTGTCTTGGCTAAGGTGTCTTGGCTAAGGTGTCTTGGCTAAGGTGTCTTGGCTAAGGTGTCTTGGCTAAGGTGTCTTGGCTAAGGTGTCTTGGCTAAGGTGTCTTGGCTAAGGTGTCTTGGCTAATGTGTCTTGGCTAAGGTGTCTTGGCTAAGGTGTCTTGGCTAAGGTGTCTTGGCTAATGTGTCTCGGCTAAGGTGTCTCGGCTAAAGTGTCTTGGCTAAGGTGTCTTGGCTAAGGTGTCTTGGCTAATGTGTCTTGGCTAATGTGTCTTGGCTAAGGTGTCTTGGCTAATGTGTCTCGGCTAAGGTGTCTTGGCTAATGTGTCTCGGCTAAGGTGTCTTGGCTAAGGTGTCTTGGCTAAGGTGTCTTGGCTAATGTGTCTTGGCTAATGTGTCTTGGCTAAGGTGTCTTGGCTAAGGTGTCTTGGCTAAGGTGTCTTGGCTAAGGTGTCTTGGCTAAGGTGTCTTGGCTAATGTGTCTTGGCTAATGTGTCTTGGCTAAGGTGTCTTGGCTAAGGTGTCTTGGCTAAGGTGTCTTGGCTAAGGTGTCTTGGCTAATGTGTCTTGGCTAAGGTGTCTTGGCTAAGGTGTCTTGGCTAATGTGTCTTGGCTAAGGTGTCTTGGCTAATGTGTCTTGGCTAAGGTGTCTTGGCTAATGTGTCTCGGCTAATGTGTCTTGGCTAAGGTGTCTTGGCTAATGTGTCTTGGCTAAGGTGTCTTGGCTAAGGTGTCTTGGCTAATGTGTCTTGGCTAAAGTGTCTTGGCTTAGGTGTCTTGGCTAATGTGTCTTGGCTAAGGTGTCTTGACTAAGGTGTCTTGGCTAATGTGTCTTGGCTGAGGTGTCTTGGCTAATGTGTCTTGGCTAAGGTGTCTTGGCTAAGGTGTCTTGGCTAATGTGTCTCGGCTAATGTGTCTTGGCTAAGGTGTCTTGGCTAATGTGTCTTGGCTAAGGTGTCTCGGCTATTGTGTCTTGGCTAATGTGTCTTGGCTAAGGTGTCTTGGCTAAGGTGTCTTGGCTAATGTGTCTTGGCTAATGTGTCTTGGCTAAGGTGTCTTGGCTAATGTGTCTTGGCTAATGTGTCTTGGCTAATGTGTCTTGGCTAAGGTGTCTTGGCTAATGTGTCTTGGCTAAAGTGTCTTGGCTTAGGTGTCTTGGCTAATATGTCTCGGCTAAGGTGTCTTGGCTAATGTGTCTTGGCTAAGGTGTCTTGGCTAAGGTGTTTTGGCTAAGGTGTTTTGGCTAATGTGTCTTGGCTAAGGTGTCTTGGCTAAGGTGTCTTGGCTAAGGTGTCTTGGCTAATGTGTCTCGGCTAATGTGTCTTGGCTAATGTGTCTTGGCTAAGGTGTCTTGGCTAAGGTGTCTTGGCTAATGTGTCTCGGCTAATGTGTCTTGGCTAAGGTGTCTTGGCTAATGTGTCTTGGCTAAGGTGTCTAAGCTAAGGTGTCTTGGCTAATGTGTCTTGGCTAAGGTGTCTCGGCTATTGTGTCTTGGCTAAGGTGTCTTGGCTAAGGTGTCTTGGCTAAGGTGTCTTGGCTAAGGTGTCTTGGCTAAGGTGTCTTGGCTAATGTGTCTCGGCTAATGTGTCTTGGCTAAGGTGTCTTGGCTAAGGTCTCTTGGCTAAGGTGTCTTGGCTAATGTGTCTCGGCTAATGTGTCTTGGCTAAGGTGTCTTGGCTAAGGTGTCTTGGCTAAGGTGTTTTGGCTAAGGTGTCTTGGCTAAGGTGTCTTGGCTAATGTGTCTCGGCTAAGGTGTCTTGGCTAATGTGTCTTGGCTAAGGTGTCTTGGCTAAGGTGTCTTGGCTAATGTGTCTCGGCTAATGTGTCTTGGCTAAGGTGTCTTGGCTAATGTGTCTTGGCTAAGGTGTCTTGGCTAAGGTGTCTTGGCTAATGTGTCTTGGCTAAGGTGTCTCGGCTATTGTGTCTTGGCTAATGTGTCTTGGCTAAGGTGTCTTGGCTAAGGTGTCTTGGCTAATGTGTCTCGGCTAATGTGTCTTGGCTAAGGTGTCTTGGCTAATGTGTCTTGGCTAAGGTGTCTTGGCTAAGGTGTCTTGGCTAAGGTGTCTTGGCTAAGGTGTCTTGGCTAATGTGTCTTGGCTAAGGTGTCTTGGCTAAGGTGTCTTGGCTAATGTGTCTTGGCTAAGGTGTCTCGGCTATTGTGTCTTGGCTAATGTGTCTTGGCTAAGGTGTCTTGGCTAAGGTGTCTTGGCTAATGTGTCTCGGCTAATGTGTCTTGGCTAAGGTGTCTTGGCTAATGTGTCTTGGCTAAGGTGTCTTGGCTAATGTGTCTTGGCTTAGGTGTCTTGGCTAAGGTGTCTTGGCTAATGTGTCTTGGCTAAGGTGTCTCGGCTAATGTGTCTTGGCTAAGGTGTCTTGGCTAAGGTGTCTTGGCTAAGGTGTCTTGGCTAATGTGTCTCGGCTAAGGTGTCTTGGCTAATGTATCTTAGCTAAGGTGTCTTGGCTAAGGTGTCTTGGCTAAGGTGTCTTGGCTAAGGTGTCTTGGCTAAGGTGTCTTGGCTAAGGTGTCTTGGCTAAGGTGTCTTGGCTAATGTGTCTTGGCTAAGGTGTCTTGGCTAAGGTGTCTTGGCTAATGTGTCTTGGCTAAGGTGTCTTGGCTAATGTGTCTCGGCTAATGTGTCTTGGCTAAGGTGTCTTGGCTAATGTGTCTTGGCTAAGGTGTCTTGGCTAAGGTGTCTTGGCTAATGTGTCTTGGCTAAAGTGTCTTGGCTTAGGTGTCTTGGCTAATGTGTCTCGGCTAAGGTGTCTTGGCTAAGGTGTCTTGGCTAATGTGTCTCGGCTGAGGTGTCTTGGCTAATGTGTCTTGGCTGAGGTGTCTTGGCTAAGGTGTCTTGGCTAATGTGTCTTGGCTAAGGTGTCTTGGCTAATGTGTCTTGGCTAATGTGTCTTGGCTAAGGTGTCTTGGCTAAGGTGTCTTGGCTAAGGTGTCTTGGCTAAGGTGTCTTGGCTAAGGTGTCTTGGCTAAGGTGTCTTGGCTAAGGTGTCTTGGCTAAGGTGTCTTGGCTAAGGTGTCTTGGCTAATGTGTCTCGGCTAAGGTTTCTCGGCTAAAGTGTCTTGGCTAATGTGTCTCGGCTAAGGTGTCTTGGCTAATGTATCTTAGCTAAGGTGTCTTGGCTAAGGTGTCTTGGCTAAGGTGTCTTGGCTAAGGTGTCTTGGCTAAGGTGTCTTGGCTAAGGTGTCTTGGCTAAGGTGTCTTGGCTAAGGTGTCTTGGCTAAGGTGTCTTGGCTAAGGTGTCTTGGCTAAGGTGTCTTGGCTAATGTGTCTTGGCTAAGGTGTCTTGGCTAAGGTGTCTTGGCTAAGGTGTCTTGGCTAATGTGTCTTGGCTAAGGTGTCTTGGCTAAGGTGTCTTGGCTAATGTGTCTTGGCTAAGGTGTCTTGGCTAATGTGTCTTGGCTAAGGTGTCTTGGCTAAGGTGTCTTGGCTAAGGTGTCTTGGCTAATGTGTCTTGGCTAATGTGTCTTGGCTAATGTGTCTTGGCTAAGGTGTCTTGGCTAATGTGTCTTGGCTAAAGTGTCTTGGCTAATGTGTCTCGGCTAAGGTGTCTTGGCTAAAGTGTCTTGGCTAAGGTGTCTTGGCTAAGGTGTCTTGGCTAAGGTGTTTTGGCTAAGGTGTCTTGGCTAATGTGTCTTGGCTAAGGTGTCTTGGCTAAGGTGTCTTGGCTAAGGTGTCTTGGCTAAGGTGTCTTGGCTAATGTGTCTTGGCTAATGTGTCTTGGCTAATGTGTCTTGGCTAAGGTGTCTTGGCTAAGGTGTCTTGGCTAAGGTGTCTTGGCTAATGTGTCTTGGCTAAGGTGTCTTGGCTAAGGTGTCTTGGCTAAGGTGTCTTGGCTGAAGTGTCTTCGCTAAGGTGTCTTGGCTAAGGTGTCTTGGCTAGTGTGTCTCGGCTAAGGTGTCTTGGCTAAGGTGTCTTGGCTAATGTGTCTCGGCTAATGTGTCTTGGCTAAGGTGTCTTGGCTAAGGTGTCTTGGCTAAGGTGTCTTGGCTAAGGTGTCTTGGCTAATGTGTCTCGGCTAAGGTTTCTCGGCTAAAGTGTCTTGGCTAATGTATCTTAGCTAAGGTGTCTTGGCTAAGGTGTCTTGGCTAATGTATCTTAGCTAAGGTGTCTTGGCTAAGGTGTCTTGGCTAAGGTGTCTTGGCTAAGGTGTCTTGGCTAAGGTGTCTTGGCTAAGGTGTCTTGGCTAAGGTGTCTTGGCTAAGGTGTCTTGGCTAAGGTGTCTTGGCTAAGGTGTCTTGGCTAAGGTGTCTTGGCTAATGTGTCTTGGCTAAGGTGTCTTGGTTAAGGTGTCTTGGCTAAGGTGTCTTGGCTAAGGTGTCTTGGCTAATGTGTCTTGGCTAAGGTGTCTTGGCTAAGGTGTCTTGGCTAATGTGTCTTGGCTAAGGTGTCTTGGCTAATGTGTCTTGGCTAAGGTGTCTTGGCTAATGTGTCTCGATTAAGGTGTCTTGGCTAAGGTGTCTTGGCTAATGTGTCTAGGCTAAGGTGTCTTGGCTAAGGTGTCTTGGCTAAGGTGTCTTGGCTAATGTATCTTAGCTAAGGTGTCTTGGCTAAGGTGTCTTGGCTAAGGTGTCCTGGCTAATGTGTCTTGGCTAAGGTGTCTTGGCTAAGGTGTCTTGGCTAAGGTGTCTTGGCTAAGGTGTCTTGGCTAATGTGTCTTGGCTAAGGTGTCTTGGCTAAGGTGTCTTGGCTAATGTGTCTTGGCTAAGGTGTCTTGGCTAATGTGTCTTGGCTAAGGTGTCTTGGCTAATGTGTCTCGATTAAGGTGTTTTGGCTAAGGTGTCTTGGCTAATGTGTCTAGGCTAAGGTGTCTTGGCTAAGGTGTCTTGGCTAAGGTGTCTTGGCTAAGGTGTCTTGGCTAAGGTGTCTTGGCTAATGTATCTTAGCTAAGGTGTCTTGGCTAAGGTGTCTTGGCTAAGGTGTCTTGGCTAAGGTGTCTTGGCTAAGGTGTCTTGGCTAAGGTGTCTTGGCTAAGGTGTCTTGGCTAATGTGTCTTGGCTAAGGTGTCTTGGCTAAGGTGTCTTGGCTAATGTGTCTTGGCTAAGGTGTCTTGGCTAAGGTGTCTTGGCTAAGGTGTCTTGGCTAAGGTGTCTTGGCTGAAGTGTCTTCGCTAAGGTGTCTTGGCTAAGGTGTCTTGGCTAATGTGTCTCGGCTAAGGTGTCTTGGCTAAGGTGTCTTGGCTAATGTGTCTCGGCTAATGTGTCTTGGCTAAGGTGTCTTGGCTAAGGTGTCTTGGCTAATGTGTCTTGGCTAATGTGTCTTGGCTAAGGTGTCTTGGCTAAGGTGTCTTGGTTAAGGTGTCTTGGCTTATGTGTCTTGGCTAAGGTGTTTTGGCTAAGGTGTCTTGGCTAATGTGTCTTGGCTAAGGTGTCTTGGCTAAGGTGTCTTGGCTAAGGTGTCTTGGCTAATGTGTCTTGGCTAATGTGTCTTGGCTAAGGTGTCTTGGCTAAGGTGTCTTGGCTAAGGTGTCTTGGCTAATGTGTCTTGGCTAAGGTGTCTTGGCTAAGGTGTCTTGGCTAAGGTGTCTTGGCTAAGGTATCTTGGCTTATGTGTCTCGGCTAAGGTGTCTTGGCTAATGTGTCTTGGCTAAGGTGTCTTGGCTAAGGTGTCTTGGCTAATGTGTCTTGGCTAAGGTGTCTTGGCTAAGGTGTCTTGGCTAAGGTGTCTTGGCTAAGGTGTCTTGGCTAAGGTGTCTTGGCTAAGGTGTCTTGGATAATGTGTCTTGGCTAAAGTGTCTTGGCTAAGGTGTCTTGGCTAATGTGTCTTGGCTAATGTGTCTTGGCTAATGTGTCTTGGCTAAGGTGTCTTGGCTAAGGTGTCTTGGTTAAGGTGTCTTGGCTTATGTGTCTTGGCTAAGGTGTCTTGGCTAAGGTGTCTTGGCTAAGGTGTCTTGGCTAAGGTGTCTTGGCTAAGGTGTCTTGGCTTATGTGTCTTGGCTAAGGTGTCTTGGCTAATGCGTCTTGGCTAATGTGTCTTGGCTAAGGTGTCTTGGCTAATGTGTCTTGGCTGAGGTGTCTGGCTAAGGTGTCTTGGCTAAGGTGTCTTGGCTAAGGTGTCTTGGCTAAGGTGTCTTGGCTAAGGTGTCTTGGCTAAGGTGTCTCGGCTAAGGTGTCTTGGCTAAGGTGTCTTGGCTAATGTGTCTTGGCTAAAGTGTCTTGGCTCATGTGTCTTGGCTAAGGTGTCTTGGCTAAGGTGTCTTGGCTAAGGTGTCTTGGCTAATGTGTCTTGGCTAAGGTGTCTTGGCTAAGGTGTCTTGGCTAAGGTGTCTTGGCTAAGGTATCTTGGCTAATGTGTCTAGGCTAAGGTGTCTTGGCTAATGTGTCTTGGCTAAGGTGTCTTGGCTAATGTGTCTTGGCTAAGGTGTCTTGGCTAATGTGTCTCGGCTAAGGTGTCTTGGCTAAGGTGTCTTGGCTAATGTGTCTTGGCTAATGTGTCTTGGCAAATGTGTCTTGCCTAATGTGTCTTGGCTAATGTGTCTCGGCTAATGTGTCTTGGCTAAGGTGAATTGGCTTAGGTGTCTTGGCTAAGGTGTCTTGGCTAATGTGTCTTGGCTAATGTGTCTTGGCTAAGGTGAATTGGCTAATGTGTCTCGGCTAATGTGTCTTGGCTAAGGTGAATTATCTAAGGTGTCTTGGCTAATGTGTCTTGGCTAATGTGTCTTGGCTAATGTGTCTTGGCTAAGGTGAATTGGCTAAGGTGTCTTGGCTAAGGTGTCTTGGCTAAGGTGTCTTAGCTAAGGTGTCTTGACTAATGTGTCTCGGCTAAGGTGTCTTGGCTAAAGTGTCTTGGCTAATGTGTCTTGGCTAAAGTGTCTTGGCTAATGTGTCTCGGCTAATGTGTCTTGGCTAAGGTGTCTTGGCTAAGGTGTCTTGGCTAATGTGTCTTGGCTAAGGTGTCTTGGCTAATGTGTCTCGGCTAAAGTGTCTCGGCTAAGGTGTCTTGGCTAAGGTGTCTTGGCTAATGTGTCTTGGCTAATGTGTCTTGGAAAATGTGTCTTGCCTAATGTGTCTTGGCTAATGTGTCTCGGCTAATGTGTCTTGGCTAAGGTGAATTTTCTAAGGTGTCTTGGCTAAGGTGTCTTGGCTAATGTGTCTTGGCTAAGGTGTCTTGGCTAAGGTGAATTGGCTAATGTGTCTCGGCTAATGTGTCTTGGCTAAGGTGAATTGGCTAAGGTGTCTTGGCTAATGTGTCTTGGCTAATGTGTCTTGGCTAATGTGTCTTGGCTAAGGTGAATTGGCTAAGGTGTCTTGGCTAAGGTGTCTTGGCTAAGGTGTCTTAGCTAAGGTGTCTTGACTAATGTGTCTCTTCTAAGGTGTCTTGGCTAATGTGTCTTGGCTAAGGTGTCTTGGCTAAAGTGTCTTGGCTAATGTGTCTCGGCTAATGTGTCTTGGCTAAGGTGTCTTGGCTAAGGTGTCTTAGCTAAGGTGTCTTGGCTAATGTGTCTTGGCTAAGGTGTCTTGGCTAATGTGTCTTGGCTAATGTGTCTTGGCTAAGGTGTCTCGGCTAAGGTGTCTTGGCTAATGTGTGTCGGCTAAGGTGTCTTGGCTAATGTGTGTCGGCTAAGGTGTCTTGGCTAATGTGTCTTGGCTAATGTGTCTTGGCTAATGTGTCTTGGCTAAAGTGTCTTGGCTAATGTGTCTCGGCTAAAGTGTCTTGGCTAAGGTGTCTTGGCTAAGGTGTCTTGGCTAATGTGTCTCGGCTAATGTGTCTTGGCTAAGGTGTCTTGGCTAATGTGTCTTGGCTAAGGTGTCTTGGCTAAGGTGTCTCGGCTAAGGTGTCTTGGCTAAGGTGTCTTGGCTAAGGTGTCTTGGCTAATGTGTCTTGGCTAATGTGTCTTGGCTAATGTGTCTTGGCTAAGGTGTCTTGGCTAAGGTGTCTTGGCTAAGGTGTCTTGGCTAAGGTGTCTTGGCTAATGTGTCTCGGCTAAGGTGTCTTGGCTAATGTGTCTTGGCTAAGGTGTCTTGGCTAAGGTGTCTTGGCTAATGTGTCTTGGCTAAGGTGTCTTGGCTAATGTGTCTCGGCTAAGGTGTCTTGGCTAATGTGTGTCGGCTAAGGTGTCTTGGCTAATGTGTCTTGGCTAATGTGTCTTGGCTAATGTGTCTTGGCTAAAGTGTCTTGGCTTAGGTGTCTTGGCTAATGTGTCTTGGCTAAGGTGTCTTGGCTAATGTGTCTTGGCTAAGGTGTCTTGGCTAATGTGTCTTGGCTAAGGTGTCTTGGCTAATGTGTCTTGGCTAAGGTGTCTTGGCTAAGGTGTCTTGGCTAAGGTGTCTTGGCTAAGGTGTCTTGGCTAATGTGTCTTGGCTAAGGTGTCTTGGCTAAGGTGTCTTGGCTAATGTGTCTTGGCTAATGTGTCTTGGCTAATGTGTCTTGGCTAAGGTGTCTTGGCTAAGGTGTCTTGGCTAAGGTGTCTTGGCTAATGTGTCTTGGCTAAGGTGTCTTGGCTAAGGTGTCTTGGCTAATGTGTCTTGGCTAAGGTGTCTTGGCTAAGGTGTCTTGGCTAAGGTGTCTTGGCTAAGGTGTCTTGGCTAAGGTGTCTTGGCTAATGTGTCTCGGCTAAGGTGTCTTGGCTAAAGTGTCTTGGCTAAGGTGTCTTGGCTAAGGTGTCTTGGCTAATGTGTCTTGGCTAAGGTGTCTTGGCTAAGGTGTCTTGGCTAATGTGTCTTGGCTAAGGTGTCTTGGCTAAGGTGTCTTGGCTAAGGTGTTTTGGCTAATGTGTCTTGGCTAAGGTGTCTTGGCTAATGTCTCTTGGCTAATGTGTCTTGGCTAAGGTGTCTTGGCTAAGGTGTCTTGGCTAAGGTGTCTTGGCTAATGTGTCTTGGCTAATGTGTCTCGGCTAAAGTGTCTCGGCTAAGGTGTCTTGGCTAAGGTGTCTTGGCTAATGTGTCTTGGCTAATGTGTCTTGGCAAATGTGTCTTGCCTAATGTGTCTTGGCTAATGTGTCTCGGCTAATGTGTCTTGGCTAATGTGTTTTGGCTAAGGTGTCTTGGCTAATGTGTCTTGGCTAAGGTGTCTTGGCTAAGGTGTCTTGGCTAAGGTGTCTTGGCTAAGGTGTCTTGGCTAAGGTGTCTTGGCTAATGTGTCTCGGCTAAGGTGTCTTGGCTAAAGTGTCTTCGCTAAGGTGTCTTGGCTAAGGTGTCTTGGCTAATGTGTCTTGGCTAAGGTGTCTTGGCTAAGGTGTCTTGGCTAATGTGTCTTGGCTAAGGTGTCTTGGCTAAGGTGTCTTGGCTAAGGTGTCTTGGCTAATGTGTCTTGGCTAAGGTGTCTTGGCTAATGTGTCTTGGCTAATGTGTCTTGACTAAGGTGTCTTGGCTAAGGTGTCTTGGCTAAGGTGTCTTGGCTAAGGTGTCTTGGCTAATGTGTCTTGGCTAATGTGTCTCTGCTAATGTGTCTTGGCTAAGGTGTCTTGGCTAAGGTGTCTTGGCTAAGGTGTCTTGGCTAAGGTGTCTCGGCTAATGTGTCTTGGCTAAGGTGTCTTGGCTAATGTGTCTCGGCTAAAGTGTCTTGGCTAAGGTGTCTTGGCTAAGGTGTCTTGGCTAAGGTGTCTTGGCTAAAGTGTCTCGGCTAAAGTGTCTTGGCTAAGGTGTCTTGGCTAAGGTGTCTTGGCTAAGGTTTCTTGGCTAAGGTGTCTTGGCTAATGTGTCTCGGCTAAGGTGTCTTGGCTAAGGTGTCTTGGCTAAGGTGTCTTGGCTAAGGTGTCTTGGCTAAAGTGTCTCGGCTAAAGTGTCTTGGCTAAGGTGTCTTGGCTAAAGTGTCTCGGCTAAAGTGTCTTGGCTAAGGTGTCTTGGCTAAGGTGTCTTGGCTAAGGTTTCTTGGCTAAGGTGTCTTGGCTAATGTGTCTCGGCTAAGGTGTCTTGGCTAAGGTGTCTTGGCTAATGTGTCTTGGCTAAGGTGTCTTGGCAAAGGTGTCTTGGCTAATGTGTCTTGGCTAAGGTGTCTTGGCTAATGTGTCTCGGCTAAAGTGTCTCGGCTAAGGTGTCTTGGCTAAGGTGTCTTGGCTAATGTGTCTTGGCTAATGTGTCTTGGCAAATGTGTCTTGCCTAATGTGTCTTGGCTAATGTGTCTCGGCTAATGTGTCTTGGCTAATGTGTTTTGGCTAAGGTGTCTTGGCTAATGTGTCTTGGCTAAGGTGTCTTGGCTAAGGTGTCTTGGCTAAGGTGTCTTGGCTAATGTGTCTCGGCTAATGTGTCTTGGCTAAGGTGTCTTGGCTAATGTGTCTCGGCTAAAGTGTCTTGGCTAAGGTGTCTTGGCTAAGGTGTCTTGGCTAAGGTGTCCTGGCTAATGTGTCTCGGCTAAAGTGTCTTGGCTAAGGTGTCTTGGCTAAAGCGTCTCGGCTAAAGTGTCTTGGCTAAGGTGTCTTGGCTAAGGTGTCTTGGCTAAGGTTTCTTGGCTAAGGTGTCTTGGCTAATGTGTCTCTTCTAAGGTGTCTTGGCTAAGGTGTCTTGGCTAATGTGTCTTGGCTAAGGTGTCTTGGCTAAGGTGTCTTGGCTAATGTGTCTTGGCTAAGGTGTCTTGGCTAATGTGTCTCGGCTAAAGTGTCTCGGCTAAGGTGTCTTGGCTAAGGTGTCTTGGCTAATGTGTCTTGGCTAATGTGTCTTGGCTAATGTGTCTTGCCTAATGTGTCTTGGCTAATGTGTCTCGGCTAATGTGTCTTGGCTAATGTGTTTTGGCTAAGGTGTCTTGGCTAATGTGTCTTGGCTAAGGTGTCTTGGCTAAGGTGTCTTTGCTAAGGTGTCTTGGCTAAGGTGTCTTGGCTAATGTGTCTTGGCTAATGTGTCTTGGCTAAGGTGTCTTGGCTAAGGTGTCTTGGCTAATGTGTCTCGGCTAAAGTGTCTTGGCTAAGGTGTCTTGGCTAAGGTGTCTTGGCTAAGGTGTCTTGGCTAATGTGTCTCGGCTAAAGTGTCTTGGCTAAGGTGTCTCGGCTAAGGTGTTTTGGCTAAAGTGTCTTGGCTAAGGTGTCTTGGCTAAAGTGTCTTGGCTAATGTGTCTCGGCTAATGTGTTAGGCTAAGGTGTCTTGGCTAAGGTGTCTTGGCTAAGGTGTCTTGGCTAATGTGTCTTGGCTAAGGTGTCTTGGCTAATGTGTCTTGGCTAATGTGTCTTGGCTAAGGTGTCTTGGCTAAGGTGTCTTGGCTAATGTGTCTCGGCTAAAGTGTCTTGGCTAAGGTGTCTCGGCTAAGGTGTCTTGGCTAATGTGTGTCGGCTAAGGTGTCTTGGCTAATGTGTCTTGGCTAATGTGTCTTGGCTAATGTGTCTTGGCTAAAGTGTCTTGGCTAATGTGTCTCGGCTAAAGTGTCTTGGCTAAGGTGTCTTGGCTAAGGTGTCTTAGCTAAGGTGTCTTGACTAATGTGTCTCGGCTAAGGTGTCTTGGCTAATGTGTCTCGGCTAAAGTGTCTCGGCTAAGGTGTCTTGGCTAAGGTGTCTTGGCTAATGTGTCTTGGCTAATGTGTCTTGGCAAATGTGTCTTGCCTAATGTGTCTTGGCTAATGTGTCTCGGCTAATGTGTCTTGGCTAATGTGTTTTGGCTAAGGTGTCTTGGCTAATGTGTCTTGGCTAAGGTGTCTTGGCTAAGGTGTCTTAGCTAAGGTGTCTTGGCTAAGGTGTCTTGGCTAATGTGTCTTGGCTAATGTGTCTTGGCTAAGGTGTCTTGGCTAAGGTGTCTTGGCTAATGTGTCTCGGCTAAAGTGTCTTGGCTAAGGTGTCTTGGCTAAGGTGTCTTGGCTAAGGTGTCTTGGCTAATGTGTCTCGGCTAAAGTGTCTTGACTAATGTGTCTCGGCTAAGGTGTCTTGGCTAAAGTGTCTTGGCTAAGGTGTCTTGGCTAAAGTGTCTTGGCTAATGTGTCTCGGCTAATGTGTCTTGGCTAAGGTGTCTTGGCTAAGGTGTCTTGGCTAAGGTGTCTTGGCTAATGTGTCTTGGCTAAGGTGTCTTGGCTAATGTGTCTTGGCTAATGTGTCTTGGCTAAGGTGTCTTGGCTAAGGTGTCTTGACTAATGTGTCTCGGCTAAAGTGTCTTGGCTAAGGTGTCTCGGCTAAGGTGTCTTGGCTAATGTGTGTCGGCTAAGGTGTCTTGGCTAATGTGTCTTGGCTAATGTGTCTTGGCTAATGTGTCTTGGCTAAAGTGTCTTGGCTAATGTGTCTCGGCTAAAGTGTCTTGGCTAAGGTGTCTTGGCTAAGGTGTCTTAGCTAAGGTGTCTTGACTAATGTGTCTCGGCTAAGGTGTCTTGGCTAAAGTGTCTTGGCTAAGGTGTCTCGGCTAATGTGTCTTGGCTAAGGTGTCTTGGCTAAGGTGTCTTGGCTAAGGTGTCTTGGCTAATGTGTCTTGGCTAAGGTGTCTTGGCTAAGGTGTCTTGGCTAATGTGTCTTGGCTAAGGTGTCTTGGCTAAGGTGTCTTGGCTAATGTGTCTCGGCTAAAGTGTCTTGGCTAAGGTGTCTTGGCTAAGGTGTCTTGGCTAAGGTGTCTTGGCTAATGTGTCTCGGCTAAAGTGTCTTGGCTAAGGTGTCTTGGCTAAGGTGTCTTGGCTAAGGTGTCTTGGCTAAGGTGTCTTGGCTAATGTGTCTCGGCTAAGGTGTCTTGGCTAAAGTGTCTTGGCTAAGTTGTCTCGGCTAAGGTGTCTTGGCTAATGTGTCTTGGTTAAGGTGTCTTGGCTAAGGTGTCTTGGCTAAGGTGTCTTGGCTAAGGTGTCTTGGCTAATGTGTCTCGGCTAAGGTGTCTTGGCTAATGTGTCTTGGCTAAAGTGTCTTGGCTAAAGTGTCTTGGCTAAGGTGTCTTGGCTAATGTGTCTTGGCTAAGGTGTCTTGGCTAAGGTGTCTTGGCTAAGGTGTCTTGGCTAAGGTGTCTTGGCTAATGTGTCTCGGCTAAGGTGTCTTGGCTATTGTGTCTTGGCTAAGGTGTCTTGGCTAATGCGTCTTGGCTAAGGTGTCTTGGCTAATGTGTCTTGGCTAAGGTGTCTTGGCTAAGGTGTCTTGGCTAAGGTGTCTTGGCTAAGGTGTCTTGGCTAAGGTGTCTTGGCTAAGGTGTCTTGGCTAATGTGTCTTGGCTAAGGTGTCTTGGCTAAGGTGTCTTGGCTAAGGTGTCTTGGCTAAGGTGTCTCGGCTAAGGTGTCTTGGCTAAGGTGTCTTGGCTAAGGTGTCTTGGCTAAGGTGTCTTGGCTAAGGTGTCTCGGCTAAGGTGTCTTGGCTAAGGTGTCTTGGCTAATGTGTCTTGGCTAAGGTGTCTTGGCTAAGGTGTCTTGGCTAATGTGTCTTGGCTAAGGTGTCTTGGCTAATGTGTCTTGGCTAAGGTGTCTTGGCTTAGGTGTCTTGGCTAATGTGTCTTGGCTAAGGTGTCTTGGCTAAGGTGTCTTGGCTAATGTGTCTCGGCTAAGGTGTCTTGGCTAAAGTGTCTTGGCTAATGTGTTTTGGCTAAGGTGTCTTGGCTAAGGTGTCTCGGCTAAGGTGTCTTGGCTAAGGTGTCTTGGCTAAGGTGTCTTGGCTAATGTGTCTTGGCTAATGTGTCTTGGCTAATGTGTCTTGGCTAAGGTGTCTTGGCTAAGGTGTCTTGGCTAAGGTGTCTTGGCTAATGTGTCTTGGCTAATGTGTCTCGGCTAAGGTGTCTTGGCTAATGTGTCTTGGCTAAGGTGTCTTGGCTAAGGTGTCTTGGCTAAGGTGTCTTGGCTAAGGTGTCTTGGCTAATGTGTCTTGGCTAAGGTGTCTTGGCTAATGTGTCTTGGCTAAGGTGTCTTGGCTTAGGTGTCTTGGCTAAGGTGTCTTGGCTAAGGTGTCTTGGCTAATGTGTCTCGGCTAAGGTGTCTTGGCTAATGTGTGTCGGCTAAGGTGTCTTGGCTAATGTGTCTTGGCTAATGTATCTTGGCTAATGTGTCTTGGCTAAAGTGTCTTGGCTAAGGTGTCTTGGCTAATGTGTCTTGGCTAAGGTGTCTTGGCTAATGTGTCTTGGCTAAGGTGTCTTGGCTAATGTGTCTTGGTTAAGGTGTCTCGGCTAAGGTGTCTTGGCTAAAGTGTCTCGGCTAAAGTGTCTTGGCTAAGGTGTCTTGGCTAAGGTGTCTTGGCTAAGGTTTCTTGGCTAAGGTGTCTTGGCTAATGTGTCTCGGCTAAGGTGTCTTGGCTAAGGTGTCTTGGCTAAGGTTTCTTGGCTAAGGTGTCTTGGCTAAGGTGTCTCGGCTAAGGTGTCTTGGCTAAGGTGTCTTGGCTAATGTGTCTTGGCTAAGGTGTCTTGGCTAAGGTGTCTTGGCTAATGTGTCTTGGCTAAGGTGTCTTGGCTAATGTGTCTCGGCTAAAGTGTCTCGGCTAAGGTGTCTTGGCTAAGGTGTCTTGGCTAATGTGTCTTGGCTATTGTGTCTTGGCAAATGTGTCTTGCCTAATGTGTCTTGGCTAATGTGTCTCGGCTAATGTGTCTTGGCTAATGTGTTTTGGCTAAGGTGTCTTGGCTAATGTGTCTTGGCTAAGGTGTCTTGGCTAAGGTGTCTTGGCTAAGGTGTCTTGGCTAAGGTGTCTTGGCTAAGGTGTCTTGGCTAATGTGTCTCGGCTAAGGTGTCTTGGCTAAAGTGTCTTGGCTAAGGTGTCTTGGCTAAGGTGTCTTGGCTAAGGTGTCTTGGCTAAGGTGTCTTGGCTAATGTGTCTTGGCTAATGTGTCTCTGCTAATGTGTCTTGGCTAAGGTGTCTTGGCTAAGGTGTCTTGGCTAAGGTGTCTTGGCTAATGTGTCTTGGCTAAGGTGTCTTGGCTAATGTGTCTTGGCTAAGGTGTCTTGGCTAAAGTGTCTTGGCTAAGGTGTCTTGGCTAAGGTGTCTTGGCTAAGGTGTCTTGGCTAAGGTGTCTTGGCTAATGTGTCTCGGCTAAAGTGTCTTGGCTAAGGTGTCTTGGCTAAAGTGTCTCGGCTAAAGTGTCTTGGCTAAGGTGTCTTGGCTAAGGTGTCTTGGCTAAGGTTTCTTGGCTAAGGTGTCTTGGCTAAAGTGTCTCGGCTAAGGTGTCTTGGCTAAGGTGTCTTGGCTAAGGTGTCTTGGCTAAGGTGTCTTGGCTAAGGTGTCTTGGCTAATGTGTCTTGGCTAAGGTGTCTTGGCTAATGTGTCTCGGCTAAAGTGTCTCGGCTAAGGTGTCTTGGCTAAGGTGTCTTGGCTAATGTGTCTTGGCTAATGTGTCTTGGCTAAGGTGTCTTGCCTAATGTGTCTTGGCTAATGTGTCTCGGCTAATGTGTCTTGGCTAATGTGTCTTGGCTAATGTGTCTCTGCTAATGTGTCTTGGCTAAGGTGTCTTGGCTAAGGTGTCTTGGCTTAGGTGTCTTGGCTAAGGTGTCTTGGCTAAGGTGTCTTGGCTAAGGTTTCTTGGCTAAGGTGTCTTGGCTAATGTGTCTCGGCTAAGGTGTCTTGGCTAATGTGTGTCGGCTAAGGTGTCTTGGCTAATGTGTCTTGGCTAATGTGTCTTGGCTAATGTGTCTTGGCTAAGGTGTCTTGGCTAAGGTGTCTTGGCTAATGTGTCTTGGCTAATGTGTCTCTGCTAATGTGTCTTGGCTAAGGTGTCTTGGCTAAGGTGTCTTGGCTAAGGTGTCTTGGCTAATGTGTCTCGGCTAATGTGTCTTGGCTAAGGTGTCTTGGCTAATGTGTCTCGGCTAAAGTGTCTTGGCTAAGGTGTCTTGGCTAAGGTGTCTTGGCTAAGGTGTCTTGGCTAATGTGTCTCGGCTAAAGTGTCTTGGCTAAGGTGTCTTGGCTAAAGTGTCTCGGCTAAAGTGTCTTGGCTAAGGTGTCTTGGCTAAGGTGTCTTGGCTAAGGTTTCTTGGCTAAGGTGTCTTGGCTAATGTGTCTCGGCTAAGGTGTCTTGGCTAAGGTGTCTTGGCTAATGTGTCTTGGCTAAGGTGTCTTGGCTAAGGTGTCTTGGCTAATGTGTCTTGGCTAAGGTGTCTTGGCTAATGTGTCTCGGCTAAAGTGTCTCGGCTAAGGTGTCTTGGCTAAGGTGTCTTGGCTAATGTGTCTTGGCTAATGTGTCTTGGCAAATGTGTCTTGCCTAATGTGTCTTGGCTAATGTGTCTCGGCTAATGTGTCTTGGCTAAGGTGAATTGGCTAAGGTGTCTTGGCTAAGGTGTCTTGGCTAATGTGTCTTGGCTAATGTGTCTTGGCTAAGGTGAATTGGCTAATGTGTCTCGGCTAATGTGTCTTGGCTAAGGTGAATTATCTAAGGTGTCTTGGCTATTGTGTCTTGGCTAATGTGTCTTGGCTAATGTGTCTTGGCTAAGGTGAATTGGCTAAGGTGTCTTGGCTAAGGTGTCTTGGCTAAGGTGTCTTAGCTAAGGTGTCTTGACTAATGTGTCTCGGCTAAGGTGTCTTGGCTAAAGTGTCTTGGCTAAGGTGTCTTGGCTAAAGTGTCTTGGCTAATGTGTCTCGGCTAATGTGTCTTGGCTAAGGTGTCTTGGCTAAGGTGTCTTGGCTAATGTGTCTTGGCTAAGGTGTCTTGGCTAATGTGTCTCGGCTAAAGTGTCTCGGCTAAGGTGTCTTGGCTAAGGTGTCTTGGCTAATGTGTCTTGGCTAATGTGTCTTGGAAAATGTGTCTTGCCTAATGTGTCTTGGCTAATGTGTCTCGGCTAATGTGTCTTGGCTAAGGTGAATTGGCTAAGGTGTCTTGGCTAAGGTGTCTTGGCTAATGTGTCTTGGCTAATGTGTCTTGGCTAAGGTGAATTGGCTAATGTGTCTCGGCTAATGTGTCTTGGCTAAGGTGAATTGGCTAAGGTGTCTTGGCTAATGTGTCTTGGCTAATGTGTCTTGGCTAATGTGTCTTGGCTAAGGTGAATTGGCTAAGGTGTCTTGGCTAAGGTGTCTTGGCTAAGGTGTCTTGGTTAAGGTGTCTTGGCTAAGGTGTCTTGGCTAAGGTGTCTTGGCTAAAGTGTCTTGGCTAAGGTGTCTTGGCTAAAGTGTCTTGGCTAATGTGTCTCGGCTAATGTGTCTTGGCTAAGGTGTCTTGGCTAAGGTGTCTTGGCTAAGGTGTCTTGGCTAATGTGTCTTGGCTAAGGTGTCTTGGCTAATGTGTCTTGGCTAATGTGTCTTGGCTAAGGTGTCTCGGCTAAGGTGTCTTGGCTAATGTGTGTCGGCTAAGGTGTCTTGGCTAATGTGTGTCGGCTAAGGTGTCTTGGCTAATGTGTCTTGGCTAATGTGTCTTGGCTAATGTGTCTTGGCTAAAGTGTCTTGGCTAATGTGTCTCGGCTAAAGTGTCTTGGCTAAGGTGTCTTGGCTAAGGTGTCTTGGCTAATGTGTCTTGGCTAAGGTGTCTTGGCTAAAGTGTCTTGGCTAATGTGTCTTGGCTAAGGTGTCTTGGCTAAGGTGTCTCGGCTAAGGTGTCTTGGCTAAGGTGTCTTGGCTAAGGTGTCTTGGCTAATGTGTCTTGGCTAAGGTTTCTTGGCTAAGGTGTCTTGGCTAATGTGTCTCGGCTAAGGTGTCTTGGCTAAGGTGTCTTGGCTAATGTGTCTTGGCTAAGGTGTCTTGGCTAAGGTGTCTTGGCTAAGGTGTCTTGGCTAAGGTGTCTTGGCTAATGTGTCTTGGCTAAGGTGTCTTGGCTAAGGTGTCTTGGCTAATGTGTCTTGGCTAAGGTGTCTTGGCTAATGTGTGTCGGCTAAGGTGTCTTGGCTAATGTGTCTTGGCTAATGTGTCTTGGCTAATGTGTCTTGGCAAATGTGTCTTGGCTAAGGTGTCTTGGCTAATGTGTCTTGGCTAAGGTGTCTTGGCTAAGGTGTCTTGGCTTAGGTGTCTTGGCTAATGTGTCTTGGCTAAGGTGTCTTGGCTAATGTGTCTTGGCTAAGGTGTCTTGGCTAATGTGTCTTGGTTAAGGTGTCTCGGCTAAGGTGTCTTGGCTAAAGTGTCTCGGCTAAAGTGTCTTGGCTAAGGTGTCTTGGCTAAGGTGTCTTGGCTAAGGTTTCTTGGCTAAGGTGTCTTGGCTAATGTGTCTCGGCTAAGGTGTCTTGGCTAATGTGTCTCGGCTTAAGTGTCTCGGCTAAGGTGTCTTGGCTAAGGTGTCTTGGCTAATGTGTCTTGGCTAATGTGTCTTGGCAAATGTGTCTTGCCTAATGTGTCTTGGCTAATGTGTCTCGGCTAATGTGTCTTGGCTAATGTGTTTTGGCTAAGGTGTCTTGGCTAATGTGTCTTGGTTAAGGTGTCTCGGCTAAGGTGTCTTGGCTAAAGTGTCTCGGCTAAAGTGTCTTGGCTAAGGTGTCTTGGCTAATGTGTCTTGGCTAAGGTGTCTTGGCTAAGGTGTCTTGGCTAATGTGTCTTGGCTAAGGTGTCTTGGCTAATGTGTCTCGGCTAAAGTGTCTCGGCTAAGGTGTCTTGGCTAAGGTGTCTTGGCTAATGTGTCTTGGCTAATGTGTCTTGGCAAATGTGTCTTGCCTAATGTGTCTTGGCTAATGTGTCTCGGCTAAAGTGTCTTGGCTAATGTGTTTTGGCTAAGGTGTCTTGGCTAATGTGTCTTGGCTAAGGTGTCTTGGCTAAGGTGTCTTGGCTAAGGTGTCTTGGCTAAGGTGTCTTGGCTAAGGTGTCTTGGCTAATGTGTCTCGGCTAAGGTGTCTTGGCTAAAGTGTCTTGGCTAAGGTGTCTTGGCTAATGTGTCTTGGCTAAGGTGTCTTGGCTAATGTGTGTCGGCTAAGGTGTCTTGGCTAATGTGTCTTGGCTAATGTGTCTTGGCTAATGTGTCTTGGCAAATGTGTCTTGGCTAAGGTGTCTTGGCTAATGTGTCTTGGCTAAGGTGTCTTGGCTAAGGTGTCTTGGCTTAGGTGTCTTGGCTAATGTGTCTTGGCTAAGGTGTCTTGGCTAATGTGTCTTGGCTAAGGTGTCTTGGCTAATGTGTCTTGGCTAAGGTGTCTTGGCTAATGTGTCTCGGCTAAGGTGTCTTGGCTAAGGTGTCTTGGCTAATGTGTCTTGGCTAAGGTGTCTTGGCTAAGGTGTCTTGGCTAATGTGTCTTGGCTAAAGTGTCTTGGCTTAGGTGTCTTGGCTAATGTGTCTCGGCTAAGGTGTCTTGGCTAAGGTGTCTTGGCTAATGTGTCTTGGCTAATGTGTCTTGGCTAAGGTGTCTTGGCTAAGGTGTCTTGGCTAATGTGTCTTGGCTAATGTGTCTTGGCTAAGGTGTCTTGGCTAAGGTATCTTGGCTAATGTGTCTTGGCTAAGGTGTCTTGGCTAATGTGTCTTGGCTAATGTGTCTTGGCTAAGGTGTCTTGGCTAAGGTGTCTTGGCTAAGGTGTCTTGGCTAAGGTGTCTTGGCTAATGTGTCTTGGCTAAGGTGTCTTGGCTAATGTGTCTCGGCTAAGGTGTCTTGGCTAATGTGTCTTGGCTAAGGTGTCTTGGCTAAGGTGTCTTGGCTAATGTGTCTTGGCTAAGGTGTCTTGGCTAAGGTGTCTTGGCTAATGTGTCTCGGCTAAGGTGTCTTGGCTAAGGTGTCTTGGCTAAGGTGTCTTGGCTAATGTGTCTTGGCTAAGGTGTCTTGGCTAATGTGTCTTGGCTAATGTGTCTTGGCTAAGGTGTCTTGGCTAAGGTTTCTTGGCTAAGGTGTCTTGGCTAAGGTGTCTTGGCTAATGTGTCTTGGCTAATGTGTCTCTGCTAATGTGTCTTGGCTAAGGTGTCTTGGCTAAGGTGTCTTGGCTAAGGTGTCTTGGCTAAGCTGTCTTGGCTAAGGTGTCTTGGCTAAGGTGTCTTGGCTAAGGTGTCTTGGCTAATGTGTCTCTGCTAATGTGTCTTGGCTAAGGTGTCTTGGCTAAGGTGTCTTGGCTAAGGTGTCTTGGCTAATGTGTCTTGGCTAAGGTGTCTTGGCTAATGTGTCTCGGCTAAGGTGTCTTGGCTAATGTGTCTTGGCTAAGGTGTCTTGGCTAAGGTGTCTTGGCTAATGTGTCTTGGCTAAGGTGTCTTGGCTAATGTGTCTTGGCTAAGGTGTCTTGGCTTAGGTGTCTTGGCTAAGGTGTCTTGGCTAATGTGTCTTGGCTAAGGTGTCTTGGCTAAGGTGTCTTGGCTAATGTGTCTCGGCTAAGGTGTCTTGGCTAAGGTGTCTTGGCTAATGTGTCTTGGCTAAGGTGTCTTGGCTAAGGTGTCTCGGCTAAGGTGTCTTGGCTAAGGTGTCTTGGCTAAGGTGTCTTGGCTAATGTGTCTTGGCTAATGTGTCTTGGCTAAGGTGTCTTGGCTAAGGTGTCTTGGCTAAGGTGTCTTGGCTAAGGTGTCTTGGCTAATGTGTCTCGGCTAAGGTGTCTTGGCTAATGTGTCTTGGCTAAGGTGTCTTGGCTAAGGTGTCTTGGCTAATGTGTCTTGGCTAAGGTGTCTTGGCTAATGTGTCTTGGCTAAGGTGTCTTGGCTTAGGTGTCTTGGCTAAGGTGTCTTGGCTAAGGTGTCTTGGCTAATGTGTCTCGGCTAAGGTGTCTTGGCTTATGTGTGTCGGCTAAGGTGTCTTGGCTAATGTGTCTTGGCTAATGTGTCTTGGCTAATGTGTCTTGGCTAAAGTGTCTTGGCTTAGGTGTCTTGGCTAATGTGTCTTGGCTAAGGTGTCTTGGCTAATGTGTCTTGGCTAAGGTGTCTTGGCTAATGTGTCTTGGTTAAGGTGTCTCGGCTAAGGTGTCTTGGCTAAAGTGTCTCGGCTAAAGTGTCTTGGCTAAGGTGTCTTGGCTAAGGTGTCTTGGCTAAGGTTTCTTGGCTAAGGTGTCTTGGCTAATGTGTCTCGGCTAAGGTGTCTTGGCTAAGGTGTCTTGGCTAATGTGTCTTGGCTAAGGTGTCTTGGCTAAGGTGTCTTGGCTAATGTGTCTTGGATAAGGTGTCTTGGCTAATGTGTCTCGGCTAAAGTGTCTCGGCTAAGGTGTCTTGGCTAAGGTGTCTTGGCTAATGTGTCTTGGCTAATGTGTCTTGGCTAATGTGTCTTGGCAAATGTGTCTTGGCTAAGGTGTCTTGGCTAATGTGTCTTGGCTAAGGTGTCTTGGCTAAGGTGTCTTGGCTTAGGTGTCTTGGCTAATGTGTCTTGGCTAAGGTGTCTTGGCTAATGTGTCTTGGCTAAGGTGTCTTGGCTAATGTGTCTTGGTTAAGGTGTCTCGGCTAAGGTGTCTTGGCTAAAGTGTCTCGGCTAAAGTGTCTTGGCTAAGGTGTCTTGGCTAAGGTGTCTTGGCTAAGGTTTCTTGGCTAAGGTGTCTTGGCTAATGTGTCTCGGCTAAGGTGTCTTGGCTAATGTGTCTCGGCTTAAGTGTCTCGGCTAAGGTGTCTTGGCTAAGGTGTCTTGGCTAATGTGTCTTGGCTAATGTGTCTTGGCAAATGTGTCTTGCCTAATGTGTCTTGGCTAATGTGTCTCGGCTAATGTGTCTTGGCTAATGTGTTTTGGCTAAGGTGTCTTGGCTAATGTGTCTTGGTTAAGGTGTCTCGGCTAAGGTGTCTTGGCTAAAGTGTCTCGGCTAAAGTGTCTTGGCTAAGGTGTCTTGGCTAATGTGTCTTGGCTAAGGTGTCTTGGCTAAGGTGTCTTGGCTAATGTGTCTTGGCTAAGGTGTCTTGGCTAATGTGTCTCGGCTAAAGTGTCTCGGCTAAGGTGTCTTGGCTAAGGTGTCTTGGCTAATGTGTCTTGGCTAATGTGTCTTGGCAAATGTGTCTTGCCTAATGTGTCTTGGCTAATGTGTCTCGGCTAAAGTGTCTTGGCTAATGTGTTTTGGCTAAGGTGTCTTGGCTAATGTGTCTTGGCTAAGGTGTCTTGGCTAAGGTGTCTTGGCTAAGGTGTCTTGGCTAAGGTGTCTTGGCTAAGGTGTCTTGGCTAAAGTGTCTCGCCTAAAGTGTCTTGGCTAAGGTGTCTTGGCTAATGTGTCTTGGCTAAGGTGTCTTGGCTAAGGTGTCTTGGCTAATGTGTCTTGGCTAATGTGTCTTGGCTAAGGTGTCTTGGCTAAGGTATCTTGGCTAATGTGTCTTGGCTAAGGTGTCTTGGCTAATGTGTCTTGGCTAATGTGTCTTGGCTAAGGTGTCTTGGCTAAGGTGTCTTGGCTAAGGTGTCTTGGCTAAGGTGTCTTGGCTAATGTGTCTTGGCTAAGGTGTCTTGGCTAATGTGTCTCGGCTAAGGTGTCTTGGCTAATGTGTCTTGGCTAAGGTGTCTTGGCTAAGGTGTCTTGGCTAATGTGTCTTGGCTAAGGTGTCTTGGCTAAGGTGTCTTGGCTAATGTGTCTCGGCTAAGGTGTCTTGGCTAAGGTGTCTTGGCTAAGGTGTCTTGGCTAATGTGTCTTGGCTAAGGTGTCTTGGCTAATGTGTCTTGGCTAATGTGTCTTGGCTAAGGTGTCTTGGCTAAGGTTTCTTGGCTAAGGTGTCTTGGCTAAGGTGTCTTGGCTAATGTGTCTTGGCTAATGTGTCTCTGCTAATGTGTCTTGGCTAAGGTGTCTTGGCTAAGGTGTCTTGGCTAAGGTGTCTTGGCTAAGGTGTCTTGGCTAAGGTGTCTTGGCTAAGGTGTCTTGGCTAAGGTGTCTTGGCTAAGGTGTCTTGGCTAATGTGTCTCTGCTAATGTGTCTTGGCTAAGGTGTCTTGGCTAAGGTGTCTTGGCTAAGGTGTCTTGGCTAATGTGTCTTGGCTAAGGTGTCTTGGCTAATGTGTCTCGGCTAAGGTGTCTTGGCTAATGTGTCTTGGCTAAGGTGTCTTGGCTAAGGTGTCTTGGCTAATGTGTCTTGGCTAAGGTGTCTTGGCTAATGTGTCTTGGCTAAGGTGTCTTGGCTTAGGTGTCTTGGCTAAGGTGTCTTGGCTAATGTGTCTTGGCTAAGGTGTCTTGGCTAAGGTGTCTTGGCTAATGTGTCTTGGCTAAGGTGTCTTGGCTAAGGTGTCTTGGCTAATGTGTCTTGGCTAAGGTGTCTTGGCTAAGGTGTCTCGGCTAAGGTGTCTTGGCTAAGGTGTCTTGGCTAAGGTGTCTTGGCTAATGTGTCTTGGCTAATGTGTCTTGGCTAAGGTGTCTTGGCTAAGGTGTCTTGGCTAAGGTGTCTTGGCTAAGGTGTCTTGGCTAATGTGTCTCGGCTAAGGTGTCTTGGCTAATGTGTCTTGGCTAAGGTGTCTTGGCTAAGGTGTCTTGGCTAATGTGTCTTGGCTAAGGTGTCTTGGCTAATGTGTCTTGGCTAAGGTGTCTTGGCTTAGGTGTCTTGGCTAAGGTGTCTTGGCTAAGGTGTCTTGGCTAATGTGTCTCGGCTAAGGTGTCTTGGCTTATGTGTGTCGGCTAAGGTGTCTTGGCTAATGTGTCTTGGCTAATGTGTCTTGGCTAATGTGTCTTGGCTAAAGTGTCTTGGCTTAGGTGTCTTGGCTAATGTGTCTTGGCTAAGGTGTCTTGGCTAATGTGTCTTGGCTAAGGTGTCTTGGCTAATGTGTCTTGGTTAAGGTGTCTCGGCTAAGGTGTCTTGGCTAAAGTGTCTCGGCTAAAGTGTCTTGGCTAAGGTGTCTTGGCTAAGGTGTCTTGGCTAAGGTTTCTTGGCTAAGGTGTCTTGGCTAATGTGTCTCGGCTAAGGTGTCTTGGCTAAGGTGTCTTGGCTAATGTGTCTTGGCTAAGGTGTCTTGGCTAAGGTGTCTTGGCTAATGTGTCTTGGATAAGGTGTCTTGGCTAATGTGTCTCGGCTAAAGTGTCTCGGCTAAGGTGTCTTGGCTAAGGTGTCTTGGCTAATGTGTCTTGGCTAATGTGTCTTGGCAAATGTGTCTTGCCTAATGTGTCTTGGCTAATGTGTCTCGGCTAATGTGTCTTGGCTAATGTGTTTTGGCTAAGGTGTCTTGGCTAATGTGTCTTGGCTAAGGTGTCTTGGCTAAGGTGTCTTGGCTAAGGTGTCTTGGCTAAGGTGTCTTGGCTAAGGTGTCTTGGCTAATGTGTCTTGGTTAAAGTGTCTTGGCTAAGGTGTCTTGGCTAAGGTTTCTTGGCTAAGGTGTCTTGGCTAATGTGTCTTGGCTAAGGTGTCTTGGCTAAAGTGTCTTGGCTAATGTGTCTTGGCTAAGGTGTCTTGGCTAATGTGTCTTGGCTAAGGTGTCTTGGCTAATGTGTCTTGGCTAAGGTGTCTTGGCTAAAGTGTCTCGGCTAAAGTGTCTTGGCTAAGGTGTCTTGGCTAAGGTGTCTTGGCTAAGGTGTCTTGGCTAAGGTGTCTTGGCTAAGGTGTCTTGGCTAAGGCGTCTTGACTAATGTGTCTTGGCTAATGTGTCTTGGCTAAAGTGTCTTGGCTTAGGTGTCTTGGCTAATGTGTCTTGGCTAATGTGTCTCGGCTAATGTGTCTTGGCTAAGGTGTCTTGGGTAATGTGTCTTGGCTAAAGTGTCTCGGCTAAAGTGTCTTGGCTAAGGTGTCTTGGCTAAGGTGTCTTGGCTAAGGTTTCTTGGCTAAGGTGTCTTGGCTAATGTGTCTCGGCTAAGGTGTCTTGGCTAAGGTGTCTTGGCTAATGTGTCTTGGCTAAGGTGTCTTGGCTAAGGTGTCTTGGCTAATGTGTCTTGGCTAAGGTGTCTTGGCTAAGGTGTCTCGGCTAAAGTGTCTCGGCTAAGGTGTCTTGGCTAAGGTGTCTTGGCTAATGTGTCTTGGCTAATGTGTCTTGGCAAATGTGTCTTGCCCAATGTGTCTTGGCTAATGTGTCTCGGCTAATGTGTCTTGGCTAATGTGTTTTGGCTAAGGTGTCTTGGCTAATGTGTCTTGGCTAATGTGTCTTGGCTTATGTGTCTTGGCTAAGGTGTCTTGGCTAAGGTGTCTTGGCTAAGGTGTCTTGGCTAAGGTGTCTTGGCTAATGTGTCTCGGCTAAGGTGTCTTGGCTAAAGTGTCTTGGTTAAGGTGTCTTGGCTAAGGTGTCTTGGCTAATGTGTCTCGGCTAATGTGTCTTGGCTAATGTGTCTTTGCTAAGGTGTCTTGGCTAAGGTGTATTGGCTAAGGTGTCTTGGCTAATGTGTCTCGGCTAATGTGTCTTGGCTAATGTGTCTTGGCTAAGGTGTCTTGGCTAAGGTGTCTTGGCTTAAGTGTCTTGGCTAAGGTGTCTTGGCTAAGGTGTCTTGGCTAAGGTGTCTTGGCTAAGGTGTCTTGGCTAAGGTGTCTTGGCTAATGTGTCTTGGCTAAGGTGTCTCGGCTAAGGTGTCTTGGCTAAAGTGTCTTGGCTAATGTGTCTTGGCTAAGGTGTCTTGGCTAATGTGTCTTGGCTTAGGTGTCTTGGCTAAGGTGTCTTGGCTAAGGTGTCTTGGCTAAGGTGTCTTGGCTAATGTGTCTTGGCTAAGGTGTCTTGGCTAAGGTGTCTTGGCTAATGTGTCTTGGCTAAGGTGTCTTGGCTAAGGTGTCTTGGCTAATGTGTCTCGGCTAAGGTGTCTTGGCTAAGGTGTCTTGGCTAAGGTGACTTGGCTAAGGTGTCTTGGCTAAGGTGTCTTGGCTAAGGTGTCTTGGCTAAGGTGTCTTGGCTAAGGTGTCTTGGCTAAGGTGTCTTGGCTTAGGTGTCTTGGCTAATGTGTCTTGGCTAAGGTGTCTTGGCTAATGTGTCTCGGCTAATGTGTCTTGGCTAATGTGTCTTTGCTAAGGTGTCTTGGCTAAGGTGTCTTGGCTAATGTGTCTCGGCTAAGGTGTCTTGGCTAATGTGTCTTGGCTAAGGTGTCTTGGCTAAGGTGTCTTGGCTATTGTGTCTTGGCTAAGGTGTCTTGGCTAACGTGTCTCGGCTAAGGTGTCTTGGCTAAGGTGTCGCGGCTAAGGTGTCTTGGCTAAGGTGTCTTGGCTAAGGTGTCTTGGCTAATGTGTCTTGGCTAAGGTGTCTTGGCTTAGGTGTCTTGGCTAAGGTGTCTTGGCTAAGGTGTCTTGGCTAATGTGTCTTGGCTAATGTGTCTCTGCTAATGTGTCTTGGCTAAGGTGTCTTGGCTAATGTGTCTTGGCTAAGGTGTCTTGGCTAAGGTGTCTTGGCTAAGGTGTCTTGGCTAAGGTGTCTTGGCTAATGTGTCTTGGCTAATGTGTCTCTGCTAATGTGTCTTGGCTAAGGTGTCTTGGCTTCCCATTCAAACAGTAGTATCCTGCGGCTTCGAGGGGTTCGTCATCGCCCTGATCAACGGAGTATATTTCTGCAGCTGCTACGCTCCCCCCAGGTGGGAGCTAAACAAATTCAACGATATGTTAGACAGCCTAGTGGAACAGCTCGAGGGGCGAAGCCCAGTAGTTATAGCTGGAGACTTCAATGCCTGGGCGGTTGAATGGGGAAGTAGACGGACGAACACCAGAGGAGACGCGGTGCTAGAAAGCCTTGCTCGACTGGATGTTGTTTTGGGAAACGTAGGTTCTACTCCCACGTTTAGTAGAAATGATAGGACTTCGATTATAGACATCACGTTCTGTAGCCCAATCCTAGCGCGACATCTGAACTGGAGAGTGAGCGAAGCGTACACTCTCAGCGACCATCGAGTTGTCCGATACGCTGCCATCAGAAGGAGCATGCCAACGACAGTGTATACTAACGGCACCCTAGGTTGGAAAATCCAGTTTTTCGACGAGGAGCTGTTCAAGGAGGCGTTAGCCTTTGGTGGCTTCGCAGATGCGCGCAGCGTGCACGAACTAGCAGCTGGGTTGACTGATGCTTGCGATGCGACAATGCCGAGGAGAAAAGCCTCCAGCTGTAAGCGAAACCCTGCCTACTGGTGGAACGCTTCTATCGCGACACTACGGGCCAGGTGCATAGCAGTACGCCGGAAATTACAGCGGGAGAGACGTATTGGAAACCGAGATCAACTGCGAGCAGCATACGTCACGGCCAGGTCTGATCTGAAGAGAGCAATTAAAGACAGTAAGAGGAGATGCTTCCTGGAGCTTAGTGCTGAAATTGCTCGGAAGCCCTGGGGTTTTGCCTACAAGACAGTGATGCAGAAGGTGAAAACTCGCCAAGAGCCTGTGGAACGATGTCCCATGAGGCTTAAAAGGATCATTGGGAATTTGTTCCCCACTCATGACGCTCCAGAACTGTACACTACCTTCAGAACTTCAGAAAAAGAGATTGAGCCAATAACTGAAGACGAAATTCTACGGATTGCCGACCGTCTTAAACCTGGGAAAGCACCTGGCCCGGATGGCATTCCAAACGAAGCAGTCAAAGTAGCCATGAGAGCTTTCCCGAAAGTGTTCCAGATTGTACTCCAGGACACACTGAAGTCAGGCCAATTCCCGTCGACGTGGAAACAGCAGAAGCTGGTGCTAATACCAAAACCAGGAAAGCAGCCGGGCGACCCATCAGCTCTAAGGCCTTTGGGGCTCACTGATTCCCTGGCTAAGGTACAGGAAATTCCAATTCTGGATCGCCTGACAGTGCACACGGAAGGTCCGCTTGGACTTTCTAAGCGGCAGTTTGGATTTCGGAAGAAGCGCTCAACAGTCGACGCAATGCTGGCAGTGCTGGAGACGGGATATGCTGCGTTTCGGAGAAAAAGGTCCGGTGCACGTTACTGCGCGTTGATTACAATCGATGTAAAAAACGCCTTTAACAGTGCTAGCTGGGAGGCAATTGCTGCTGCGTTGGAGCGCATGGAGGTTCCCCCGTACTTGTGCAGGCTCTTGAGTAATTATCTTCAAGGACGGGTGCTACAATATGACACGGAGGAAGGAGTCCGGACAACCTCGATTACGGCAGGCGTCCCACAGGGATCAGTTTTAGGACCCACTCTGTGGAACGTCATGTATGACGGGGTGCTGACTCTCGCACTACCACCAGGAGCTCAATTGATCGGGTTTGCAGATGACATCGCCCTTACAATAACCGGCGAAACGATTGAGGAGATCGAGATGCTGGCAACGGACGCAGTCAACAGGATTGATAGGTGGATGAGAGGGGTAAAGCTGCAAATTGAGCACGCGAAGACGAAGTTTATAGTCATCAGCAGCCACAGGGAAGTACAGAAAGCTACGATATTGGTTGGCTCGCACCACATTGAGTCTACCAGATATCTAAAATATCTCGGAGTCATAATCGACGATCGGCTGAACTTCAAGCAGCACCTCGTAGAAGTGTGTGGGAAGGCTATGAAGACCGCAAATATGATGGCAACATTCATGCCAAATATAGGTGGACCAAGCAGCAACATTAGGCGCCTACACGCTAATGTAGCCACGTCCGTAGTGAGGTACGGAGCCCCTGCGTGGGCGCACATCATGTCGGCGAAGCAGAACCGGAAAGCTGTGGATAAGGTACACAGACGATTGGTCATGCGTGTTACCAGTGCGTATCGTACCATATCGTATGATGCGGTATGCGTAAGGCTAAGGTGTCTTGGGTAATGTGTCTTGGCTAAAGTGTCTCGGCTAAAGTGTCTTGGCTAAGGTGTCTTGGCTAAGGTGTCTTGGCTAAGGTTTCTTGGCTAAGGTGTCTTGGCTAATGTGTCTCGGCTAAGGTGTCTTGGCTAAGGTGTCTTGGCTAAGGTGTCTTGGCTAAGGTGTCTTGGCTAAGGTGTCTTGGCTTAGGTGTCTTGGCTAAGGTGTCTTGGCTAAGGTGTCTTGGCTAATGTGTCTCGGCTAAGGTGTCTTGGCTAATATGTCTTGGCTAAGGTGTCTTGGCTAAGGTGTCTTGGCTAATGTGTCTTGGCTAATGTGTCTCTGCTAATGTGTCTTGGCTAAGGTGTCTTGGCTAAGGTGTCTTGGCTAAGGTGTCTTGGCTAAGGTGTCTTGGCTAAGGTGTCTTGGCTAAGGTGTCGTTTCTAAGGTGTCTTGGCTAAGGTGTCTTGGCTAAGGTGTCTTGGCTAAGGTGTCTTGGCTAAGGTGTCTTGGCTAAGGTGTCTTGGCTAAGGTGTCTTGGCTAAGGTGTCTTGGCTAATGTGTCTTGGCTAATGTGTCTCTGCTAATGTGTCTTGGCTAAGGTGTCTTGGCTAAGGTGTCTTGGCTAAGGTGTCTTGGCTAAGGTGTCTTGGCTAAGGTGTCTTGGCTAATGTGTCTTGGCTAAGGTGTCTTGGCTAAGGTGTCTTGGCTAAGGTGTCTTGGCTAAGGTGTCTTGGCTAATGTGTCTTGGCTAATGTGTCTCTGCTAATGTGTCTTGGCTAAGGTGTCTTGGCTAAGGTGTCTTGGCTAAGGTGTCTTGGCTAAGGTGTCTTAGCTAATGTGTCTTGGCTAAGGTGTCTTGGCTAATGTGTCTTGGCTAAGGTGTCTTGGCTTAGGTGTCTTGGCTAAGGTGTCTTGGCTAAGGTGTCTTGGCTAATGTGTCTCGGCTAAGGTGTCTTGGCTAATGTGTGTCGGCTAAGGTGTCTTGGCTAATGTGTCTTGGCTAATGTGTCTTGGCTAATGTGTCTTGGCTAATGTGTCTTGGCTAAAGTGTCTTGGCTTAGGTGTCTTGGCTAATGTGTCTTGGCTAAGGTGTCTTGGCTAATGTGTCTTGGCTAAGGTGTCTTGGCTAATGTGTCTTGGTTAAGGTGTCTCGGCTAAGGTGTCTTGGCTAAAGTGTCTCGGCTAAAGTGTCTTGGCTAAGGTGTCTTGGCTAAGGTGTCTTGGCTAAGGTTTCTTGGCTAAGGTGTCTTGGCTAATGTGTCTCGGCTAAGGTGTCTTGGCTAAGGTGTCTTGGCTAATGTGTCTTGGCTAAGGTGTCTTGGCTAAGGTGTCTTGGCTAATGTGTCTTGGCTAAGGTGTCTTGGCTAATGTGTCTTGGCTAAAGTGTCTCGGCTAAGGTGTCTTGGCTAAGGTGTCTTGGCTAATGTGTCTTGGCTAATGTGTCTTGGCAAATGTGTCTTGCCTAATGTGTCTTGGCTAATGTGTCTCGGCTAATGTGTCTTGGCTAATGTGTCTTGGCTAAGGTGTCTTGGCTAAGGTGTCTTGGCTAAGGTGTCTTGGCTAAGGTGTCTTGGCTAAGGTGTCTTGGCTAAGGTGTCTTGGCTAAGGTGTCTTGGCTAATGTGTCTTGGCTAAGGTGTCTTGGCTAAGGTGTCTTGGCTAATGTGTCTTGGCTAAGGTGTCTTGGCTAATGTGTCTTGGCTAATGTGTCTTGGCAAATGTGTCTTGCCTAATGTGTTTTGGCTAAGGTGTCTTGGCTAATGTGTCTTGGCTAATGTGTCTTGGCTAATGTGTCTTGGCTAAGGTGTCTTGGCTAAGGTGTCTTGGCTAAGGTGTCTTGGCTAAGGTGTCTTGGCTAAGGTGTCTTGGCTAAGGTGTCTTGGCTAATGTGTCTTGGCTAATGTGTCTTGGCAAATGTGTCTTGCCTAATGTGTCTTGGCTAATGTGTCTCGGCTAATGTGTCTTGGCTAATGTGTCTTGGCTAATGTGTCTTGGCTAAGGTGTCTTGGCTAAGGTGTCTTGGCTAAGGTGTCTTGGCTAAGGTGTCTTGGCTAATGTGTCTTGGCTAATGTGTCTCGGCTAAAGTGTCTTGGCTAAGGTGTCTTGGCTAAGGTGTCTTGGCTAATGTGTCTTGGCTAATGTGTCTTGGCTAATGTGTCTTGGCTAAGGTGTCTTGGCTAATGTGTCTTGGCTAATGTGTCTTGGCAAATGTGTCTTGCCTAATGTGTTTTGGCTAATGTGTCTTGGCTAATGTGTCTTGGCTAATGTGTCTTGGCTAATGTGTCTTTGCTAAGGTGTCTTAGCTTAGGTGTCTTGGCTAAGGTGTCTTGGCTAAGGTGTCTTGGCTAAGGTGTCTTGGCTTAGGTGTCTTGGCTAAGGTGTCTTGGCTAAGGTGTCTTGGCTAATGTGTCTTGGCTAAGGTGTCTTGGCTAATGTGTCTCGGCTAAGGTGTCGTGGCTAAGGTGTCTTGGCTAATGTGTCTTGGCTAATGTGTCTCTGCTAATGTGTCTTGGCTAAGGTGTCTTGGCTAAGGTGTCTTGGCTAAGGTGTCTTGGCTAAGGTGTCTTGGCTAAGGTGTCTTGGCTAAGGTGTCGTTTCTAAGGTGTCTTGGCTAAGGTGTCTTGGCTAAGGTGTCTTGGCTAAGGTGTCTTGGCTAAGGTGTCTTGGCTAAGGTGTCTTGGCTAAGGTGTCTTGGCTAATGTGTCTTGGCTAATGTGTCTCTGCTAATGTGTCTTGGCTAAGGTGTCTTGGCTAAGGTGTCTTGGCTAAGGTGTCTTGGCTAAGGTGTCTTGGCTAAGGTGTCTTGGCTAATGTGTCTTGGCTAAGGTGTCTTGGCTAAGGTGTCTTGGCTAAGGTGTCTTGGCTAATGTGTCTTGGCTAATGTGTCTCTGCTAATGTGTCTTGGCTAAGGTGTCTTGGCTAAGGTGTCTTGGCTAAGGTGTCTTGGCTAAGGTGTCTTAGCTAATGTGTCTTGGCTAAGGTGTCTTGGCTAATGTGTCTTGGCTAAGGTGTCTTGGCTTAGGTGTCTTTGCTAAGGTGTCTTGGCTAAGGTGTCTTGGCTAATGTGTCTCGGCTAAGGTGTCTTGGCTAATGTGTGTCGGCTAAGGTGTCTTGGCTAATGTGTCTTGGCTAATGTGTCTTGGCTAATGTGTCTTGGCTAATGTGTCTTGGCTAAGGTGTCTTGGCTTAGGTGTCTTGGCTAAGGTGTCTTGGCTAAGGTGTCTTGGCTAATGTGTCTTGGCTAATGTGTCTCTGCTAATGTGTCTTGGCTAAGGTGTCTTGGCTAAGGTGTCTTGGCTAAGGTGTCTTGGCTAAGGTGTCTTGGCTAAGGTGTCTTGGCTAAGGTGTCGTTTCTAAGGTGTCTTGGCTAAGGTGTCTTGGCTAAGGTGTCTTGGCTAAGGTGTCTTGGCTAAGGTGTCTTGGCTAAGGTGTCTTGGCTAAGGTGTCTTGGCTAATGTGTCTTGGCTAATGTGTCTCTGCTAATGTGTCTTGGCTAAGGTGTCTTGGCTAAGGTGTCTTGGCTAAGGTGTCTTGGCTAAGGTGTCTTGGCTAAGGTGTCTTGGCTAATGTGTCTTGGCTAAGGTGTCTTGGCTAAGGTGTCTTGGCTAAGGTGTCTTGGCTAAGGTGTCTTGGCTAATGTGTCTTGGCTAATGTGTCTCTGCTAATGTGTCTTGGCTAAGGTGTCTTGGCTAAGGTGTCTTGGCTAAGGTGTCTTGGCTAAGGTGTCTTAGCTAATGTGTCTTGGCTAAGGTGTCTTGGCTAATGTGTCTTGGCTAAGGTGTCTTGGCTTAGGTGTCTTGGCTAAGGTGTCTTGGCTAAGGTGTCTTGGCTAATGTGTCTCGGCTAAGGTGTCTTGGCTAATGTGTGTCGGCTAAGGTGTCTTGGCTAATGTGTCTTGGCTAATGTGTCTTGGCTAATGTGTCTTGGCTAATGTGTCTTGGCTAAAGTGTCTTGGCTTAGGTGTCTTGGCTAATGTGTCTTGGCTAAGGTGTCTTGGCTAATGTGTCTTGGCTAAGGTGTCTTGGCTAATGTGTCTTGGTTAAGGTGTCTCGGCTAAGGTGTCTTGGCTAAAGTGTCTCGGCTAAAGTGTCTTGGCTAAGGTGTCTTGGCTAAGGTGTCTTGGCTAAGGTTTCTTGGCTAAGGTGTCTTGGCTAATGTGTCTCGGCTAAGGTGTCTTGGCTAAGGTGTCTTGGCTAATGTGTCTTGGCTAAGGTGTCTTGGCTAAGGTGTCTTGGCTAATGTGTCTTGGCTAAGGTGTCTTGGCTAATGTGTCTTGGCTAAAGTGTCTCGGCTAAGGTGTCTTGGCTAAGGTGTCTTGGCTAATGTGTCTTGGCTAATGTGTCTTGGCAAATGTGTCTTGCCTAATGTGTCTTGGCTAATGTGTCTCGGCTAATGTGTCTTGGCTAATGTGTCTTGGCTAAGGTGTCTTGGCTAAGGTGTCTTGGCTAAGGTGTCTTGGCTAAGGTGTCTTGGCTAAGGTGTCTTGGCTAAGGTGTCTTGGCTAAGGTGTCTTGGCTAAGGTGTCTTGGCTAATGTGTCTTGGCTAAGGTGTCTTGGCTAAGGTGTCTTGGCTAATGTGTCTTGGCTAAGGTGTCTTGGCTAATGTGTCTTGGCTAATGTGTCTTGGCAAATGTGTCTTGCCTAATGTGTTTTGGCTAAGGTGTCTTGGCTAATGTGTCTTGGCTAATGTGTCTTGGCTAATGTGTCTTGGCTAAGGTGTCTTGGCTAAGGTGTCTTGGCTAAGGTGTCTTGGCTAAGGTGTCTTGGCTAAGGTGTCTTGGCTAAGGTGTCTTGGCTAATGTGTCTTGGCAAATGTGTCTTGCCTAATGTGTCTTGGCTAATGTGTCTCGGCTAATGTGTCTTGGCTAATGTGTCTTGGCTAATGTGTCTTGGCTAAGGTGTCTTGGCTAAGGTGTCTTGGCTAAGGTGTCTTGGCTAAGGTGTCTTGGCTAAGGTGTCTTGGCTAATGTGTCTTGGCTAATGTGTCTCGGCTAAAGTGTCTTGGCTAAGGTGTCTTGGCTAAGGTGTCTTGGCTAATGTGTCTTGGCTAATGTGTCTTGGCTAATGTGTCTTGGCTAAGGTGTCTTGGCTAATGTGTCTTGGCTAATGTGTCTTGGCAAATGTGTCTTGCCTAATGTGTTTTGGCTAATGTGTCTTGGCTAATGTGTCTTGGCTAATGTGTCTTGGCTAATGTGTCTTTGCTAAGGTGTCTTAGCTTAGGTGTCTTGGCTAAGGTGTCTTGGCTAAGGTGTCTTGGCTAAGGTGTCTTGGCTTAGGTGTCTTGGCTAAGGTGTCTTGGCTAAGGTGTCTTGGCTAATGTGTCTTGGCTAAGGTGTCTTGGCTAATGTGTCTCGGCTAAGGTGTCTTGGCTAAGGTGTCTTGGCTAATGTGTCTTGGCTAATGTGTCTCTGCTAATGTGTCTTGGCTAAGGTGTCTTGGCTAAGGTGTCTTGGCTAAGGTGTCTTGGCTAAGGTGTCTTGGCTAAGGTGTCTTGGCTAAGGTGTCTTGGCTAATGTGTCTTGGCTAATGTGTCTCGGCTAAAGTGTCTTGGCTAAGGTGTCTTGGCTAATGTGTCTTGGCTAAGGTGTCTTGGCTAAGGTGTCTTGGCTAATGTGTCTTGGCTAAGGTGTCTTGGCTAAGGTGTCTTGGCTAATGTGTCTTGGCAAATGTGTCTTGCCTAATGTGTTTTGGCTAAGGTGTCTTGGCTAATGTGTCTTGGCTAATGTGTCTTGGCTAATGTGTCTTGGCTAAGGTGTCTTGGCTAAGGTGTCTTGGCTAAGGTGTCTTGGCTAAGGTGTCTTGGCTAAGGTGTCTTGGCTAAGGTGTCTTGGCTAATGTGTCTTGGCTAATGTGTCTTGGCTAATGTGTCTTGCCTAATGTGTCTTGGCTAATGTGTCTCGGCTAATGTGTCTTGGCTAATGTGTCTTGGCTAATGTGTCTTGGCTAAGGTGTCTTGGCTAAGGTGTCTTGGCTAATGTGTCTTGGCTAAGGTGTCTTGGCTAATGTGTCTCGGCTAAGGTGTCTTGGCTAAGGTGTCTTGGCTAATGTGTCTTGGCTAATGTGTCTCTGCTAATGTGTCTCTGCTAATGTGTCTTGGCTAATGTGTCTTGGCTAAGGTGTCTTGGCTAATGTGTCTTGGCTAATGTGTCTTGGCAAATGTGTCTTGCCTAATGTGTTTTGGCTAATGTGTCTTGGCTAATGTGTCTTGGCTAATGTGTCTTGGCTAATGTGTCTTTGCTAAGGTGTCTTAGCTTAGGTGTCTTGGCTAAGGTGTCTTGGCTAAGGTGTCTTGGCTAAGGTGTCTTGGCTAATGTGTCTTGGCTAATGTGTCTTGGCTAATGTGTCTTGGCTAATGTGTCTTGGCTAAAGTGTCTTGGCTTAGGTGTCTTGGCTAATGTGTCTTGGCTAAGGTGTCTTGGCTAATGTGTCTTGGCTAAGGTGTCTTGGCTAAGGTGTCTTGGCTAAGGTGTCTTGGCTAATGTGTCTTGGCTAATGTGTCTCTGCTAATGTGTCTTGGCTAAGGTGTCTTGGCTAATGTGTCTTGGCTAAGGTGTCTTGGCTAAGGTGTCTTGGCTAAGGTGTCTTGGCTAAGGTGTCTTGGCTAATGTGTCTTGGCTAATGTGTCTCTGCTAATGTGTCTTGGCTAAGGTGTCTTGGCTAAGGTGTCTTGGCTAATGTGTCTTGGCTAAGGTGTCTTGGCTAAGGTGTCTTGGCTACGGTGTCTTGGCTAAGGTGTCTTGGCTAATGTGTCTCGGCTAAGGTGTCTTGGCTAAAGTGTCTTGGCTAATGTGTCTTGGCTAAGGTGTCTTGGCTAAGGTGTCTTGGCTAAGGTGTCTTGGCTAATATGTCTTGGCTAAGGTGTCTTGGCTAAGGTGTCTTGGCTAATGTGTCTTGGCTAATGTGTCTCTGCTAATGTGTCTCTGCTAATGTGTCTTGGCTAAGGTGTCTTGGCTAAGGTGTCTTGGCTAATGTGTCTTGGCTAATGTGTCTCTGCTAATGTGTCTTGGCTAAGGTGTCTTGGCTAAGGTGTCTTGGCTAAGGTGTCTTGGCTAAGGTGTCTTGGCTTAGGTGTCTTGGCTAAGGTGTCTTGGCTAAGGTGTCTTGGCTAATGTGTCTCGGCTAAGGTGTCTTGGCTAATATGTCTTGGCTAAGGTGTCTTGGCTAAGGTGTCTTGGCTAATGTGTCTTGGCTAATGTGTCTCTGCTAATGTGTCTTGGCTAAGGTGTCTTGGCTAAGGTGTCTTGGCTAAGGTGTCTTGGCTAAGGTGTCTTGGCTAAGGTGTCTTGGCTAAGGTGTCGTTTCTAAGGTGTCTTGGCTAAGGTGTCTTGGCTAAGGTGTCTTGGCTAAGGTGTCTTGGCTAAGGTGTCTTGGCTAAGGTGTCTTGGCTAATGTGTCTTGGCTAATGTGTCTCTGCTAATGTGTCTTGGCTAAGGTGTCTTGGCTTAGGTGTCTTGGCTAAGGTGTCTTGGCTAAGGTGTCTTGGCTAATGTGTCTCGGCTAAGGTGTCTTGGCTAATGTGTGTCGGCTAAGGTGTCTTGGCTAATGTGTCTTGGCTAATGTGTCTTGGCTAATGTGTCTTGGCTAATGTGTCTTGGCTAAGGTGTCTTGGCTAATGTGTCTCGGCTAAGGTGTCTTGGCTAAGGTGTCTTGGCTAATGTGTCTTGGCTAATGTGTCTCTGCTAATGTGTCTCTGCTAATGTGTCTTGGCTAATGTGTCTTGGCTAAGGTGTCTTGGCTAATGTGTCTTGGCTAATGTGTCTTGGCAAATGTGTCTTGCCTAATGTGTTTTGGCTAATGTGTCTTGGCTAATGTGTCTTGGCTAATGTGTCTTGGCTAATGTGTCTTTGCTAAGGTGTCTTAGCTTAGGTGTCTTGGCTAAGGTGTCTTGGCTAAGGTGTCTTGGCTAAGGTGTCTTGGCTAAGGTGTCTTGGCTAATGTGTCTTGGCTAATGTGTCTTGGCTAATGTGTCTTGGCTAATGTGTCTTGGCTAAAGTGTCTTGGCTTAGGTGTCTTGGCTAATGTGTCTTGGCTAAGGTGTCTTGGCTAATGTGTCTTGGCTAAGGTGTCTTGGCTAAGGTGTCTTGGCTAAGGTGTCTTGGCTAATGTGTCTTGGCTAATGTGTCTCTGCTAATGTGTCTTGGCTAAGGTGTCTTGGCTAATGTGTCTTGGCTAAGGTGTCTTGGCTAAGGTGTCTTGGCTAAGGTGTCTTGGCTAAGGTGTCTTGGCTAATGTGTCTTGGCTAATGTGTCTCTGCTAATGTGTCTTGGCTAAGGTGTCATGGCTAAGGTGTCTTGGCTAATGTGTCTTGGCTAAGGTGTCTTGGCTAAGGTGTCTTGGCTACGGTGTCTTGGCTAAGGTGTCTTGGCTAATGTGTCTCGGCTAAGGTGTCTTGGCTAAAGTGTCTTGGCTAATGTGTCTTGGCTAAGGTGTCTTGGCTAAGGTGTCTTGGCTAAGGTGTCTTGGCTAATATGTCTTGGCTAAGGTGTCTTGGCTAAGGTGTCTTGGCTAATGTGTCTTGGCTAATGTGTCTCTGCTAATGTGTCTCTGCTAATGTGTCTTGGCTAAGGTGTCTTGGCTAAGGTGTCTTGGCTAATGTGTCTTGGCTAATGTGTCTCTGCTAATGTGTCTTGGCTAAGGTGTCTTGGCTAAGGTGTCTTGGCTAAGGTGTCTTGGCTAAGGTGTCTTGGCTTAGGTGTCTTGGCTAAGGTGTCTTGGCTAAGGTGTCTTGGCTAATGTGTCTCGGCTAAGGTGTCTTGGCTAATATGTCTTGGCTAAGGTGTCTTGGCTAAGGTGTCTTGGCTAATGTGTCTTGGCTAATGTGTCTCTGCTAATGTGTCTTGGCTAAGGTGTCTTGGCTAAGGTGTCTTGGCTAAGGTGTCTTGGCTAAGGTGTCTTGGCTAAGGTGTCTTGGCTAAGGTGTCGTTTCTAAGGTGTCTTGGCTAAGGTGTCTTGGCTAAGGTGTCTTGGCTAAGGTGTCTTGGCTAAGGTGTCTTGGCTAAGGTGTCTTGGCTAAGGTGTCTTGGCTAATGTGTCTTGGCTAAGGTGTCTTGGCTAAGGTGTCTTGGCTAAGGTGTCTTGGCTAAGGTGTCTTGGCTAATGTGTCTTGGCTAATGTGTCTCTGCTAATGTGTCTTGGCTAAGGTGTCTTGGCTAAGGTGTCTTGGCTAAGGTGTCTTGGCTAAGGTGTCTTAGCTAATGTGTCTTGGCTAAGGTGTCTTGGCTAATGTGTCTTGGCTAAGGTGTCTTGGCTTAGGTGTCTTGGCTAAGGTGTCTTGGCTAAGGTGTCTTGGCTAATGTGTCTCGGCTAAGGTGTCTTGGCTAATGTGTGTCGGCTAAGGTGTCTTGGCTAATGTGTCTTGGCTAATGTGTCTTGGCTAATGTGTCTTGGCTAATGTGTCTTGGCTAAAGTGTCTTGGCTTAGGTGTCTTGGCTAATGTGTCTTGGCTAAGGTGTCTTGGCTAATGTGTCTTGGCTAAGGTGTCTTGGCTAATGTGTCTTGGTTAAGGTGTCTCGGCTAAGGTGTCTTGGCTAAAGTGTCTCGGCTAATGTGTCTTGGCTAAGGTGTCTTGGCTAAGGTGTCTTGGCTAAGGTTTCTTGGCTAAGGTGTCTTGGCTAATGTGTCTCGGCTAAGGTGTCTTGGCTAAGGTGTCTTGGCTAATGTGTCTTGGCTAAGGTGTCTTGGCTAAGGTGTCTTGGCTAATGTGTCTTGGCTAAGGTGTCTTGGCTAATGTGTCTTGGCTAAAGTGTCTCGGCTAAGGTGTCTTGGCTAAGGTGTCTTGGCTAATGTGTCTTGGCTAATGTGTCTTGGCAAATGTGTCTTGCCTAATGTGTCTTGGCTAATGTGTCTCGGCTAATGTGTCTTGGCTAATGTGTCTTGGCTAAGGTGTCTTGGCTAAGGTGTCTTGGCTAAGGTGTCTTGGCTAAGGTGTCTTGGCTAAGGTGTCTTGGCTAAGGTGTCTTGGCTAAGGTGTCTTGGCTAAGGTGTCTTGGCTAATGTGTCTCGGCTAAGGTGTCTTGGCTAAGGTGTCTTGGCTAATGTGTCTTGGCTAAGGTGTCTTGGCTAATGTGTCTTGGCTAATGTGTCTTGGCAAATGTGTCTTGCCTAATGTGTTTTGGCTAAGGTGTCTTGGCTAATGTGTCTTGGCTAATGTGTCTTGGCTAATGTGTCTTGGCTAAGGTGTCTTGGCTAAGGTGTCTTGGCTAAGGTGTCTTGGCTAAGGTGTCTTGGCTAAGGTGTCTTGGCTAAGGTGTCTTGGCTAATGTGTCTTGGCTAATGTGTCTTGGCAAATGTGTCTTGCCTAATGTGTCTTGGCTAATGTGTCTCGGCTAATGTGTCTTGGCTTATGTGTCTTGGCTAATGTGTCTTGGCTAAGGTGTCTTGGCTAAGGTGTCTTGGCTAAGGTGTCTTGGCTAAGGTGTCTTGGCTAATGTGTCTTGGCTAATGTGTCTCGGCTAAAGTGTCTTGGCTAAGGTGTCTTGGCTAAGGTGTCTTGGCTAATGTGTCTTGGCTAATGTGTCTTGGCTAATGTGTCTTGGCTAAGGTGTCTTGGCTAATGTGTCTTGGCTAATGTGTCTTGGCAAATGTGTCTTGCCTAATGTGTTTTGGCTAATGTGTCTTGGCTAATGTGTCTTGGCTAATGTGTCTTGGCTAATGTGTCTTTGCTAAGGTGTCTTAGCTTAGGTGTCTTGGCTAAGGTGTCTTGGCTAAGGTGTCTTGGCTAAGGTGTCTTGGCTTAGGTGTCTTGGCTAAGGTGTCTTGGCTAAGGTGTCTTGGCTAATGTGTCTTGGCTAAGGTGTCTTGGCTAATGTGTCTCGGCTAAGGTGTCTTGGCTAAGGTGTCTTGGCTAATGTGTCTTGGCTAATGTGTCTCTGCTAATGTGTCTTGGCTAAGGTGTCTTGGCTAAGGTGTCTTGGCTAAGGTGTCTTGGCTAAGGTGTCTTGGCTAAGGTGTCTTGGCTAAGGTGTCGTTTCTAAGGTGTCTTGGCTAAGGTGTCTTGGCTAAGGTGTCTTGGATAAGGTGTCTTGGCTAAGGTGTCTTGGCTAAGGTGTCTTGGCTAAGGTGTCTTGGCTAATGTGTCTTGGCTAATGTGTCTCTGCTAATGTGTCTTGGCTAAGGTGTCTTGGCTAAGGTGTCTTGGCTAAGGTGTCTTGGCTAAGGTGTCTTGGCTAAGGTGTCTTGGCTAATGTGTCTTGGCTAAGGTGTCTTGGCTAAGGTGTCTTGGCTAAGGTGTCTTGGCTAATGTGTCTTGGCTAATGTGTCTCTGCTAATGTGTCTTGGCTAAGGTGTCTTGGCTAAGGTGTCTTGGCTAAGGTGTCTTGGCTAAGGTGTCTTAGCTAATGTGTCTTGGCTAAGGTGTCTTGGCTAATGTGTCTTGGCTAAGGTGTCTTGGCTTAGGTGTCTTGGCTAAGGTGTCTTGGCTAAGGTGTCTTGGCTAATGTGTCTCGGCTAAGGTGTCTTGGCTAATGTGTGTCGGCTAAGGTGTCTTGGCTAATGTGTCTTGGCTAATGTGTCTTGGCTAATGTGTCTTGGCTAATGTGTCTTGGCTAAAGTGTCTTGGCTTAGGTGTCTTGGCTAATGTGTCTTGGCTAAGGTGTCTTGGCTAATGTGTCTTGGCTAAGGTGTCTTGGCTAATGTGTCTTGGTTAAGGTGTCTCGGCTAAGGTGTCTTGGCTAAAGTGTCTCGGCTAAAGTGTCTTGGCTAAGGTGTCTTGGCTAAGGTGTCTTGGCTAAGGTTTCTTGGCTAAGGTGTCTTGGCTAATGTGTCTCGGCTAAGGTGTCTTGGCTAAGGTGTCTTGGCTAATGTGTCTTGGCTAAGGTGTCTTGGCTAAGGTGTCTTGGCTAATGTGTCTTGGCTAAGGTGTCTTGGCTAATGTGTCTTGGCTAAAGTGTCTCGGCTAAGGTGTCTTGGCTAAGGTGTCTTGGCTAATGTGTCTTGGCTAAGGTGTCTTGGCAAATGTGTCTTGCCTAATGTGTCTTGGCTAATGTGTCTCGGCTAATGTGTCTTGACTAATGTGTCTTGGCTAATGTGTCTTGGCTAAGGTGTCTTGGCTAAGGTGTCTTGGCTAAGGTGTCTTGGCTAAGGTGTCTTGGCTAAGGTGTCTTGGCTAAGGTGTCTTGGCTAATGTGTCTTGGCTAAGGTGTCTTGGCTAAGGTGTCTTGGCTAATGTGTCTTGGCTAAGGTGTCTTGGCTAATGTGTCTTGGCTAATGTGTCTTGGCAAATGTGTCTTGCCTAATGTGTTTTGGCTAAGGTGTCTTGGCTAATGTGTCTTGGCTAATGTGTCTTGGCTAATGTGTCTTGGCTAAGGTGTCTTGGCTAAGGTGTCTTGGCTAAGGTGTCTTGGCTAAGGTGTCTTGGCTAAGGTGTCTTGGCTAATGTGTCTTGGCTAATGTGTCTTGGCAAATGTGTCTTGCCTAATGTGTCTTGGCTAATGTGTCTCGGCTAATGTGTCTTGGCTAATGTGTCTTGGCTAATGTGTCTTGGCTAAGGTGTCTTGGCTAAGGTGTCTTGGCTATTGTGTCTTGGCTAAGGTGTCTTGGCTAAGGTGTCTTGGCTAAGGTGTCTTGGCTAAGGTGTCTTGGCTAAGGTGTCTTGGCTAATGTGTCTCGGCTAAGGTGTCTTGGCTAATGTGTCTTGGCTAATGTGTCTTGGCTAAGGTGTCTTGGCTAATGTGTCTTGGCTAATGTGTCTTGGCAAATGTGTCTTGCCTAATGTGTTTTGGCTAATGTGTCTTGGCTAATGTGTCTTGGCTAATGTGTCTTAGCTTAGGTGTCTTGGCTAAGGTGTCTTGGCTAAGGTGTCTTGGCTAAGGTGTCTTGGCTAAGGTGTCTTGGCTAAGGTGTCTTGGCTAATGTGTCTTGGCTAAGGTGTCTTGGCTAAGGTGTCTCGGCTAAGGTGTCTTGGCAAAGGTGTCTTGGCTAAGGTGTCTTGGCTGAGGTGTCTTGGCTAAGGTGTCTTGGCTAATGTGTCTTGGCTAATGTGTCTTGGCTAAGGTGTCTTGGCTAAGGTGTCTTGGCTAATGTGTCTTGGATAAGGTGTCTTGGCTAAGGTGTCTTGGCTAATGTGTCTCGGCTAAAGTGTCTTGGCTAAGGTGTCTTGGCTAAGGTGTCTTGGCTAATGTGTCTTGGCTAATGTGTCTCGGCTAAAGTGTCTTGGCTAAGGTGTCTTGGCTAAGGTGTCTTGGCTAATGTGTCTCGGCTAAGGTGTCTTGGCTAAGGTGTCTTGGCTAAGGTGACTTGGCTAAGGTGTCTTGGCTAAGGTGTCTTGGCTAATGTGTCTTGGCTAAGGTGTCTTGGCTAAGGTGTCTCGGCTAAGGTGTCTTGGCTAAGGTGTCTTGGCTAAGGTGTCTTGGCTAAGGTGTCTTGGCTAAGGTGTCTTGGCTAAGGTGTCTTGGCTAATGTGTCTCGGCTAAGGTGTCTAGGCTAAAGTGTCTTGGCTAATGTGTCTCGGCTAATGTGTCTTGGCTAAGGTGTCTTGGCTAAGGTGTCTTGGCTAAGGTGTCTTGGCTAAGGTGTCTTGGCTAATGTGTCGTGGCTAATGTGTCTTGGCTAAGGTGTCTTGGCTAATGTGTCCTGGCTAAGGTGTCTTGGCTAAGGTGTCTTGGCTAAGGTGTCTTGGCTAAGGTGTCTCGGCTTAAGTGTCTTGGCTAAGGTGTCTTGGCTAAAGTGTCTTGGCTAAGGTGTCTTGGCTAATGCGTCTCGGCTAAGGTGTCTTGGCTAAGGTGTCGTTTCTAAGGTGTCTCGGCTAATGTGTCTTGGCTAAGGTGTCTTGGCTAAGGTGTCTTGGCTATTGTGTCTTGGCTAAGGTGTCTTTGCTAAGGTGTCTTGGCTAAGGTGTCTTGGCTAAGGTGTCTTGGCTAAGGTGTCTTGGCTAAGGTGTCTCGGCTAAGGTGTCTTGGCTAAGGTGTCTTGGCTAAGGTGTCTTGGCTAATGTGTCTTGGCTAAGGTGTCTTGGCTAAGGTGTCTTGGCTAAGGTGTCTCGGCTAATGTGTCTTGGCTAATGTGTCTCTGCTAATGTGTCTTGGCTAAGGTATCTTGGCTAAGGTGTCTTGGCTAAGGTGTCTTGGCTAATGTGTCTCGGCTAAGGTGTCTTGGCTAAAGTGTCTTGGCTAATGTGTCTCGGCTAAGGTGTCTTGGCTAAGGTGTCTTGGCTAATGTGTCTTGGCTAAAGTGTCTTGGCTTAGGTGTCTTGGCTAATGTGTCTCGGCTAAGGTGTCTTGGCTAATGTGTCTTGGCTAAGGTGTCTTGGCTAATGTGTCTTGGCTTAGGTGTCTTGGCTAATGTGTCTCGGCTAAAGTGTCTTGGCTAAGGTGTCTTGGCTAAGGTGTCTTGGCTAAGGTGTCTTGGCTAAGGTGTCTTGGCTAATGCGTCTCGGCTAAGGTGTCTTGGCTAAGGTGTCGTTTCTAAGGTGTCTCGGCTAATGTGTCTTGGCTAAGGTGTCTTGGCTAAGGTGTCTTGGCTATTGTGTCTTGGCTAAGGTGTCTTTGCTAAGGTGTCTTGGCTAAGGTGTCTTGGCTAAGGTGTCTTGGCTAAGGTGTCTTGGCTAAGGTGTCTTGGCTAATGTGTCTTGGCTAATGTGTCTCTGCTAATGTGTCTTGGCTAAGGTGTCTTGGCTAAGGTGTCTTGGCTAAGGTGTCTTGGCTAAGGTGTCTTGGCTAATGTGTCTTGGCTAAGGTGTCTTGGCTAAGGTGTCTTGGCTACGGTGTCTTGGCTAAGGTGTCTTGGCTAATGTGTCTCGGCTAAGGTGTCTTGGCTAAAGTGTCTTGGCTAATGTGTCTTGGCTAAGGTGTCTTGGCTAATGTGTCTTGGCTAAGGTGTCTTGGCTAAGGTGTCTTGGCTAATGTGTCTTGGCTAATGTGTCTTGGCTAAGGTGTCTTGGCTAAGGTGTCTTGGCTAATGTGTCTTGGCTAAGGTGTCTTGGCTAAGGTGTCTTGGCTAAAGTGTCTCGGCTAAGGTGTCTTGGCTAAGGTGTCTTGGCTAAGGTGTCTTGGCTAAGGTGTCTTGGCTAAGGTGTCTTGGCTAAGGTGTCTTGGCTAATGTGTCTCGGCTAAGGTGTCTTGGCTAAAATGTCTTGGCTCATGTGTCTCGGCTAATGTGTCTTGGCTAAGGTGTCTTGGCTAAGGTGTCTTGGCTAAGGTGTCTTGGCTAAGGTGTCTTGGCTAAGGTGTCTTGGCTAATGCGTCTCGGCTAAGGTGTCTTGGCTAAGGTGTCGTTTCTAAGGTGTCTCGGCTAATGTGTCTTGGCTAAGGTGTCTTGGCTAAGGTGTCTTGGCTATTGTGTCTTGGCTAAGGTGTCTTTGCTAAGGTGTCTTGGCTAAGGTGTCTTGGCTAATGTGTCTCGGCTAAGGTGTCTTGGCTAATGTGTCTCTGCTAATGTGTCTTGGCTAAGGTATCTTGGCTAAGGTGTCTTGGCTAAGGTGTCTTGGCTAATGTGTCTTGGCTAAGGTGTCTTGGCTAAGGTGTCTTGGCTAAGGTGTCTTGGCTAAGGTGTCTTGGCTAATGTGTCTTGGCTAATGTGTCTCTGCTAATGTGTCTTGGCTAAGGTGTCTTGGCTAAGGTGTTTTGGCTAAGGTGTCTTGGCTAAGGTGTCTTGGCTAAGGTGTCTTGGCTAATGTGTCTTGGCTAATGTGTCTTGGCTAATGTGTCTCTGCTAATGTGTCTTGGCTAAGGTGTCTTGGCTAAGGTGTCTTGGCTAAGGTGTCTTGGCTAAGGTGTCTTGGCTAAGGTGTCTTGGCTAATGTGTCTTGGCTAAGGTGTCTTGGCTAAGGTGTCTTGGCTACGGTGTCTTGGCTAAGGTGTCTTGGCTAATGTGTCTCGGCTAAGGTGTCTTGGCTAAAGTGTCTTGGCTAATGTGTCTTGGCTAAGGTGTCTTGGCTAATGTGTCTTGGCTAAGGTGTCTTGGCTAAGGTGTCTTGGCTAATGTGTCTTGGCTAATGTGTCTTGGCTAAGGTGTCTTGGCTAAGGTGTCTTGGCTAATGTGTCTTGGCTAAGGTGCCTTGGCTAAGGTGTCTTGGCTAAAGTGTCTCGGCTAAGGTGTCTTGGCTAATGTGTCTTAGCTAATGTGTCTTGGCTTATGTGGCTTGGCTAATGTGTCTCTGCTAATGTGTCTTGGCTAAGGTGTCTTGGCTAAGGTGTCTTGGCTAAGGTGTCTTGGCTAATGTGTCTTGGCTAAGGTGTCTTGGCTAAGGTGTCTTGGCTAATGTGTCTTGGCTAATGTGTCTCGGCTAAGGTGTCTTGGCTAATGTGTCTCTGCTAATGTGTCTTGGCTAAGGTATCTTGGCTAAGGTGTCTTGGCTAAGGTGTCTTGGCTAATGTGTCTTGGCTAAGGTGTCTTGGCTAAGGTGTCTTGGCTAAGGTGTCTTGGCTAAGGTGTCTTGGCTAAGGTGTCTTGGCTAAGGTGTCTTGGCTAATGTGTCTTGGCTAAGGTGTCTTGGCTAAGGTGTCTTGGCTACGGTGTCTTGGCTAAGGTGTCTTGGCTAATGTGTCTCGGCTAAGGTGTCTTGGCTAAAGTGTCTTGGCTAATGTGTCTTGGCTAAGGTGTCTTGGCTAATGTGTCTTGGCTAAGGTGTCTTGGCTAAGGTGTCTTGGCTAATGTGTCTTGGCTAATGTGTCTTGGCTAAGGTGTCTTGGCTAAGGTGTCTTGGCTAATGTGTCTTGGCTAAGGTGTCTTGGCTAAGGTGTCTTGGCTAAAGTGTCTCGGCTAAGGTGTCTTGGCTAAGGTGTCGTGGCTAAGGTGTCTTGGCTAATGTGTCTTGGCTAATGTGTCTCTGCTAATGTGTCTTGGCTAAGGTGTCTTGGCTAAGGTGTCTTGGCTAAGGTGTCTTGGCTAATGTGTCTTGGCTAAGGTGTCTTGGCTAAGGTGTCTTGGCTAATGTGTCTTGGCTAATGTGTCTCGGCTAAGGTGTCTTGGCTAATGTGTCTCTGCTAATGTGTCTTGGCTAAGGTATCTTGGCTAAGGTGTCTTGGCTAAGGTGTCTTGGCTAATGTGTCTTGGCTAAGGTGTCTTGGCTAAGGTGTCTTGGCTAAGGTATCTTGGCTAAGGTGTCTTGGCTAATGTGTCTTGGCTAATGTGTCTCTGCTAATGTGTCTTGGCTAAGGTGTCTTGGCTAAGGTGTCTTGGCTAAGGTGTCTTGGCTAAGGTGTCTTGGCTAAGGTGTCTTGGCTAAGGTGTCTTGGCTAATGTGTCTTGGCTAATGTGTCTCTGCTAATGTGTCTTGGCTAAGGTGTCTTGGCTAAGGTGTCTTGGCTAAGGTGTCTTGGCTAAGGTGTCTTGGCTAAGGTGTCTTGGCTAATGTGTCTTGGCTAATGTGTCTTGGCTAATGTGTCTCTGCTAATGTGTCTTGGCTAAGGTGTCTTGGCTAAGGTGTCTTGGCTAAGGTGTCTTGGCTAAGGTGTCTTGGCTAAGGTGTCTTGGCTAATGTGTCTTGGCTAAGGTGTCTTGGCTAAGGTGTCTTGGCTACGGTGTCTTGGCTAAGGTGTCTTGGCTAAGGTGTCTTGGCTAAGGTGTCTTGGCTAAGGTGTCTTGGCTAAGGTGTCTTGGCTAATGTGTCTTGGCTAATGTGTCTTGGCTAATGTGTCTCTGCTAATGTGTCTTGGCTAAGGTGTCTTGGCTAAGGTGTCTTGGCTAAGGTGTCTTGGCTAAGGTGTCTTGGCTAAGGTGTCTTGGCTAATGTGTCTTGGCTAAGGTGTCTTGGCTAAGGTGTCTTGGCTAAGGTGTCTTGGCTACGGTGTCTTGGCTAAGGTGTCTTGGCTAATGTGTCTCGGCTAAGGTGTCTTGGCTAAAGTGTCTTGGCTAATGTGTCTTGGCTAAGGTGTCTTGGCTAAGGTGTCTTGGCTAAGGTGTCTCGGCTAAGGTGTCTTGGCTAAAGTGTCTTGGCTAATGTGTCTTGGCTAAGGTGTCTTGGCTAATGTGTCTTGGCTAAGGTGTCTTGGCTAAGGTGTCTTGGCTAATGTGTCTTGGCTAATGTGTCTTGGCTAAGGTGTCTTGGCTAAGGTGTCTTGGCTAATGTGTCTTGGCTAAGGTGTCTTGGCTAAGGTGTCTTGGCTAATGTGTCTCGGCTAAGGTGTCTTGGCTAATGTGTCTTGGCTAAGGTGTCTTGGCTAAGGTGTCTTGGCTAAAGTGTCTCGGCTAAGGTGTCTTGGCTAAGGTGTCTTGGCTAAGGTGTCTTGGCTAATGTGTCTTGGCTAATGTGTCTCTGCTAATGTGTCTTGGCTAAGGTGTCTTGGCTAAGGTGTCTTGGCTAAGGTGTCTTGGCTAAGGTGTCTTGGCTAAGGTGTCTTGGCTAAGGTGTCTTGGCTAATGTGTCTTGGCTAAGGTGTCTTGGCTAAGGTGTCTTGGCTACGGTGTCTTGGCTAAGGTGTCTTGGCTAATGTGTCTCGGCTAAGGTGTCTTGGCTAATGTGTCTTGGCTAATGTGTCTTGGCTAAGGTGTCTTGGCTAAGGTGTCTTGGCTACGGTGTCTTGGCTAAGGTGTCTTGGCTAAGGTGTCTTGGCTAAGGTGTCTTGGCTAATGTGTCTTGGCTAAAGTGTCTTGGCTAATGTGTCTTGGCTAAGGTGTCTTGGCTAAGGTGTCTTGGCTAATGTGTCTCGGCTAAGGTGTCTTGGCTAAAGTGTCTTGGCTAATGTGTCTTGGCTAAGGTGTCTTGGCTAATGTGTCTTGGCTAAGGTGTCTTGGCTAAGGTGTCTTGGCTAATGTGTCTTGGCTAATGTGTCTTGGCTAAGGTGTCTTGGCTAAGGTGTCTTGGCTAATGTGTCTTGGCTAAGGTGTCTTGGCTAAGGTGTCTTGGCTAAAGTGTCTCGGCTAAGGTGTCTTGGCTAAGGTGTCTTGGCTAAGGTGTCTTGGCTAATGTGTCTTGGCTAATGTGTCTCTGCTAATGTGTCTTGGCTAAGGTGTCTTGGCTAAGGTGTCTTGGCTAAGGTGTCTTGGCTAAGGTGTCTTGGCTAAGGTGTCTTGGCTAAGGTGTCTTGGCTAAGGTGTCTTGGCTAATGTGTCTTGGCTAAGGTGTCTTGGCTAAGGTGTCTTGGCTACGGTGTCTTGGCTAAGGTGTCTTGGCTAATGTGTCTCGGCTAAGGTGTCTTGGCTAATGTGTCTTGGCTAATGTGTCTTGGCTAAGGTGTCTTGGCTAATGTGTCTTGGCTAAGGTGTCTTGGCTAATGTGTCTTGGCTAAGGTGTCTTGGCTAAGGTGTCTTGGCTAAGGTGTCTTGGCTAAGGTGTCTTGGCTAATGTGTCTTGGCTAATGTGTCTCTGCTAATGTGTCTTGGCTAAGGTGTCTTGGCTAAGGTGTCTTGGCTAAGGTGTCTTGGCTAAGGTGTCTTGGCTAAGGTGTCTTGGCTAAGGTGTCTTGGCTAATGTGTCTTGGCTAATGTGTCTCTGCTAATGTGTCTTGGCTAAGGTGTCTTGGCTAAGGTGTCTTGGCTAAGGTGTCTTGGCTAAGGTGTCTTGGCTAAGGTGTCTTGGCTAATGTGTCTTGGCTAATGTGTCTTGGCTAATGTGTCTCTGCTAATGTGTCTTGGCTAAGGTGTCTTGGCTAAGGTGTCTTGGCTAAGGTGTCTTGGCTAAGGTGTCTTGGCTAAGGTGTCTTGGCTAATGTGTCTTGGCTAAGGTGTCTTGGCTAAGGTGTCTTGGCTACGGTGTCTTGGCTAAGGTGTCTTGGCTAAGGTGTCTTGGCTAAGGTGTCTTGGCTAAGGTGTCTTGGCTAAGGTGTCTTGGCTAATGTGTCTTGGCTAATGTGTCTTGGCTAATGTGTCTCTGCTAATGTGTCTTGGCTAAGGTGTCTTGGCTAAGGTGTCTTGGCTAAGGTGTCTTGGCTAAGGTGTCTTGGCTAAGGTGTCTTGGCTAATGTGTCTTGGCTAAGGTGTCTTGGCTAAGGTGTCTTGGCTACGGTGTCTTGGCTAAGGTGTCTTGGCTAATGTGTCTCGGCTAAGGTGTCTTGGCTAAAGTGTCTTGGCTAATGTGTCTTGGCTAAGGTGTCTTGGCTAATGTGTCTTGGCTAAGGTGTCTTGGCTAAGGTGTCTTGGCTAATGTGTCTTGGCTAATGTGTCTTGGCTAAGGTGTCTTGGCTAAGGTGTCTTGGCTAATGTGTCTTGGCTAGGGTGTCTTGGCTAAGGTGTCTTGGCTAAAGTGTCTCGGCTAAGGTGTCTTGGCTAAGGTGTCTTGGCTAAGGTGTCTTGGCTAATGTGTCTTGGCTAATGTGTCTCTGCTAATGTGTCTTGGCTAAGGTGTCTTGGCTAAGGTGTCTTGGCTAAGGTGTCTTGGCTAATGTGTCTTGGCTAAGGTGTCTTGGCTAAGGTGTCTTGGCTAATGTGTCTTGGCTAATGTGTCTCGGCTAAGGTGTCTTGGCTAATGTGTCTCTGCTAATGTGTCTTGGCTAAGGTATCTTGGCTAAGGTGTCTTGGCTAAGGTGTCTTGGCTAATGTGTCTTGGCTAAGGTGTCTTGGCTAAGGTGTCTTGGCTAAGGTGTCTTGGCTAAGGTGTCTTGGCTAATGTGTCTTGGCTAATGTGTCTCTGCTAATGTGTCTTGGCTAAGGTGTCTTGGCTAAGGTGTCTTGGCTAATGTGTCTTGGCTAATGTGTCTCTGCTAATGTGTCTTGGCTAAGGTGTCTTGGCTAAGGTGTCTTGGCTAATGTGTCTTGGCTAATGTGTCTCGGCTAAGGTGTCTTGGCTAATGTGTCTCTGCTAATGTGTCTTGGCTAAGGTGTCTTGGCTAATGTGTCTTGGCTAATGTGTCTCGGCTAATGTGTCTTGGCTAATGTGTCTCTGCTAATGTGTCTTGGCTAAGGTGTCTTGGCTAAGGTGTCTTGGCTAATGTGTCTTGGCTAAGGTGTCTTAGCTAATGTGTCTTGGCTAAGGTGTCTTGGCTAATGTGTCTTGTCTAATGTGTCTTGGCTAAGGTGTCTTGGCTAAGGTGTCTTGGCTAAGGTGTCTTGGCTAAGGTGTCTTGGCTAATGTGTCTTGGCTAATGTGTCTCTGCTAATGTGTCTTGGCTAAGGTGTCTTGGCTAAGGTGTCTTGGCTAAGGTGTCTTGGCTAAGGTGTCTTGGCTAAGGTGTCTTGGCTAATGTGTCTTGGCTAAGGTGTCTTGGCTAAGGTGTCTTGGCTACGGTGTCTTGGCTAAGGTGTCTTGGCTAATGTGTCTCGGCTAAGGTGTCTTGACTAAAGTGTCTTGGCTAATGTGTCTTGGCTAAGGTGTCTTGGCTAATGTGTCTTGGCTAAGGTGTCTTGGCTAAGGTGTCTTGGCTAATGTGTCTTGGCTAATGTGTCTTGGCTAAGGTGTCTTGGCTAAGGTGTCTTGGCTAATGTGTCTTGGCAAAGGTGTCTTGGCTAAGGTGTCTTGGCTAAAGTGTCTCGGCTAAGGTGTCTTGGCTAAGGTGTCTTGGCTAAGGTGTCTTGGCTAAGGTGTCTTGGCTAAGGTGTCTTGGCTAATGTGTCTCGGCTAAGGTGTCTTGGCTAAAATGTCTTGGCTAATGTGTCTCGGCTAATGTGTCTTGGCTAAGGTGTCTTGGCTAAGGTGTCTTGGCTAAGGTGTCTTGGCTAAGGTGTCTTGGCTAATGTGTCTTGGCTAATGTGTCTTGGCTAATGTGTCTTGGCTAATGTGTCTTGGCTAATGTGTCTTGGCTAAGGTGTCTTGGCTAAGGTGTCTTGGCTCAGGTGTCTTGGCTAATGTGTCTCGGCTAAAGTGTCTTGGCTAAGGTGTCTTGGCTAAAGTGTCTTGGCTAATTTGTCTCGGCTAAGGTGTCTTGGCTAATGTGTCTTGGCTAAGGTGTCTTGGCTAAGGTGTCTTGGCTAATGTGTCTTGGCTAAAGTGTCTTGGCTAAGGTGTCTCGGCTAAGGTGTCTTGGCTAAGGTGTCTTGGCTAATGTGTCTTGGCTAAAGTGTCTTGGCTTAGGTGTCTTGGCTAATGTGTCTCGGCTAAGGTGTCTTGGCTAATGTGTCTTGGCTAAGGTGTCTTGGCTAATGCGTCTTGGCTTAGGTGTCTTGGCTAATGTGTCTCGGCTAAAGTGTCTTGGCTAAGGTGTCTTGGCTAAGGTGTCTTGGCTAAGGTGTCTTGGCTAAGGTGTCTTGGCTAATGCGTCTCGGCTAAGGTGTCTTGGCTAAAGTGTCTTGGCTAATGTGTCTCGGCTAATGTGTCTTGGCTAAGGTGTCTTGGCTAAGGTGTCTTGGCTATTGTGTCTTGGCTAAGGTGTCTTTGCTAAGGTGTCTTGGCTAAGGTGTCTTGGCTAAGGTGTCTTGGATTAAGTATCTTGGCTAAGGTGTCTTGGCTAAGGTGTCTTGGCTAATGTGTCTTGGCTAATGTGTCTTGGCTAATGTGTCTTGGCTAATGTGTCTTGGCTAAGGTGTCTTGGCTAAGGTGTCTTGGCTCAGGTGTCTTTTCTAATGTGTCTCGGCTAAAGTGTCTTGGCTAAGGTGTCTTGGCTAAAGTGTCTTGGCTAATGTGTCTCGGCTAAGGTGTCTTGGCTAATGTGTCTTGGCTAAGGTGTCTTGGCTAAGGTGTCTTGGCTAATGTGTCTTGGCTAAAGTGTCTTGGCTAATGTGTCTCGGCTAAGGTGTCTTGGCTAAGGTGTCTTGGCTAATGTGTCTTGGCTAAAGTGTCTTGGCTTAGGTGTCTTGGCTAATGTGTCTCGGCTAAGGTGTCTTGGCTAATGTGTCTTGGCTAAGGTGTCTTGGCTAATGCGTCTTGGCTTAGGTGTCTCGGCTAATGTGTCTCGGCTAAAGTGTCTTGGCTAAGGTGTCTTGGCTAAGGTGTCTTGGCTAAGGTGTCTTGGCTAATGCGTCTCGGCTAAGGTGTCTTGGCTAAAGTGTCTTGGCTAATGTGTCTTGGCTAAGGTGTCTTGGCTAATGTGTCTTGGCTAAGGTGTCTTGGCTAAGGTGTCTTGGCTAATGTGTCTCGGCTAAGGTGTCTTGGCTAAAGTGTCTTGGCTAATGTGTCTTGGCTAAGGTGTCTTGGCTAATGTGTCTTGGCTAAGGTGTCTTGGCTAATGTGTCTCGGCTAAGGTGTCTTGGCTAAAGTGTCTTGGCTAATGTGTCTCGGCTAATGTGTCTTGGCTAAGGTGTCTTGGCTAAGGTGTCTTGGCTAAGGTGTCTTGGCTAAGGTGTCTTGGCTAATGTGTCTCGGCTAAGGTGTCTTGGCTAATGTGTCTTGGCTAAGGTGTCTTGGCTAAGGTGTCTTGGCTAAGGTGTCTTGGCTAATGTGTCTTGGCTAAGGTGTCTTGGCTAAGGTGTCTTGGCTAATGTGTCTCGGCTAACGTGTCTTGGCTAAGGTGTCTTGGCTAAGGTGTCTTGGCTAATGTGTCTTGGCTAAGGTGTCTTGGCTAAGGTGTCTTGGCTTAGGTGTCTTGGCTAATGTGTCTTGGCTAAGGTGTCTTGGCTAATGTGTCTCGGCTAATGTGTCTTGGCTAATGTGTCTTTGCTAAGGTGTCTTGGCTAAGGTGTCTTGGCTAATGTGTCTCGGCTAAGGTGTCTTGGCTAATGTGTCTTGGCTAAGGTGTCTTGGCTAAGGTGTCTTGGATTAAGTATCTTGGCTAAGGTGTCTTGGCTAAGGTGTCTTGGCTAAGGTGTCTTGGCTAATGTGTCTCGGCTAAAGTGTCTTGGCTAAGGTGTCTTGGCTAAGGTGTCTTGGCTAAGGTGTCTTGGCTAAGGTGTCTTGGCTAAGGTGTCTTGGCTAAGGTGTCTTGGCTAATGTGTCTCGGCTAAGGTGTCTTGGCTAAAGTGTCTTGGCTAAATTGTCTCGGCTAAAGTGTCTTGGCTAATGTGTCTTGGCTAAGGTGTCTTGGCTAAGGTGTCTTGGCTAAGGTGTCTTGGCTAATGTGTCTCGGCTAAGGTGTCTTGGCTAATGTGTCTTGGCTAAAGTGTCTTGGCTAAAGTGTCTTGGCTAAGGTGTCTTGGCTAATGTGTCTTGGCTAAGGTGTCTTGGCTAAGGTGTCTTGGCTAAGGTGTCTTGGCTAATGTGTCTCGGCTAAGGTGTCTTGGCTAAGGTGTCTTGGCTAAGGTGTCTAGGCTAATGTGTCTTGGCTAAGGTGTCTTGGCTAAGGTGTCTTGGCTAAGGTGTCTTGGCTAATGTGTCTCGGCTAATGTGTCTTGGCTAAGGTGTCTTGGCTAAAGTGTCTTGGCTAAGGTGTCTTGGCTAAGGTGTCTTGGCTAAGGTGTCTTGGCTAAGGTGTCTTGGCTAAGGTGTCTCGGCTAAGGTGTCTTGGCTAAGGTGTCTTGGCTAAGGTGTCTTGGCTAAGGTGTCTCGGCTAAGGTGTCTTGGCTAAGGTGTCTTGGCTAAGGTGTCTTGGCTAAGGTGTCTTGGCTAATGTGTCTCGGCTAATGTGTCTTGGCTAAGGTGTCTTGGCTAAGGTGTTTGGCTAATGTGTCTTGGCTAATGTGTCTTGGCTAATGTGTCTTGGCTAATGTGTCTTGGCTAAGGTGTCTTGGCTAAGGTGTCTTGGCTCAGGTGTCTTGGCTAATGTGTCTCGGCTGAAGTGTCTTGGCTAAGGTGTCTTGGCTAAAGTGTCTTGGCTAATGTGTCTCGGCTAAGGTGTCTTGGCTAATGTGTCTTGGCTAAGGTGTCTTGGCTAAGGTGTCTTGGCTAATGTGTCTCGGCTAAGGTGTCTTGGCTAATGTGTCTTGGTCAATGTGTCTTGGCTAAAGTGTCGTGGCTAAAGTGTCTTGGCTAATGTGTCTTGGCTAATGTGTCTTGGCTAAGGTGTCTTGGCTAAGGTGTCTTTGCTAAGGTGTCTTGGCTAAGGTGTCTCGGCTAAGGTGTCTTGGCTATTGTGTCTTGGCTAAGGTGTCTTGGCTAAGGTGTCTTGGCTAAGGTGTCTTGGCTAAGGTGTCTTGGCTAATGTGTCTTGGCTAATGTGTCTTGGCTAAGGTGTCTTGGCTAAGGTGTCTTGGCTAATGTGTCTCGGCTAAGGTGTCTTGGCTAATGTGTCTTGGCTAAGGTGTCTTGGCTAAGGTGTCTTGGCTAATGTGTCTCGGCTAAGGTGTCTTGGCTAATGTGTGTCGGCTAAGGTGTCTTGGCTAATGTGTCTTGGCTAATGTGTCTTGGCTAAAGTGTCTTGGCTTAGGTGTCTTGTCTAATGTGTCTTGGCTAAGGTGTCTTGGCTAAGGTGTCTTGGCTAAGGTGTCTTGGCTAATGTGTCTCGGCTAAAGTGTCTTGGCTAAGGTGTCTTGGCTAAGGTGTCTTGGCTAAGGTGTCTTGGCTAATGTGTCTTGGCTAAGGTGTCTTGGCTAAGGTGTCTTGGCTAAGGTGTCTTGGCTAATGTGTCTTGGCTAATGTGTCTTGGCTAAGGTGTCTTGGCTAAGGTGTCTTGGCTAATGTGTTTCGGCTAAAGTGTCTTGGCTAAGGTGTCTTGGCTAAGGTGTCTTGGCTAATGTGTCTCGGGTATTGTGTCTTGGCTAAGGTGTCTTGGCTAAGGTGTCTTGGCTAAGGTGTCTTGGCTAATGTGTCTTGGCTAATGTGTCTTGGCTAAGGTGTCTTGGCTAATGTGTCTTGGCTAAGGTGTCTTGGCTAATGTGTCTTGGCTAATGTGTCTCGGCTAAAGTGTCTTGGCTAAGGTGTCTTGGCTAAGGTGTCTTGGCTAAGGTGTCTTGGCTAAGGTGTCTTGGCTAATGCGTCTCGGCTAAGGTGTCTTGGCTAAAGTGTCTTGGCTAATGTGTCTCGGCTAATGTGTCTTGGCTAAGGTGTCTTGGCTAAGGTGTCTTGGCTATTGTGTCTTGGCTAAGGTGTCTTGGCTAAGGTGTCTTGGCTAATGTGTCTTGGCTAAGGTGTCTTGGCTAATGTGTCTTGGCTAAGGTGTCTTGGCTAAGGTGTCTTGGCTAAGGTGTCTTGGCTAATGTGTCTTGGCTAAGGTGTCTTGGTTAAGGTGTCTTGGCTAAGGTGTCTTGGCAAAGGTGTCTTGGCTAATGTGTCTCGGCTAAGGTGTCTTGGCTAAGGTGTCTTGGCTAAGGTGTCTTGGCTAAGGTGTCTTGGCTAAGGTGTCTCGGCTAAGGTGTCTTGGCTAAGGTGTCTTGGCTAAGGTGTCTTGGCTAAAGTGTCTTGGCTAAGGTGTCTTGGCTAAGGTGTCTTGGCTAAGGTGTCTTGGCTAATGTGTCTCGGCTAATGTGTCTTGGCTAAGGTGTCTTGGCTAAGTTGTCTCGGCTAAGGTGTCTTGGCTAATGTGTCTTGGCTAAGGTGTCTTGGCTAAGGTGTCTTGGCTAAGGTGTCTTGGCTAAGGTGTCTTGGCTAATGTGTCTCGGCTAAGGTGTCTTGGCTAATGTGTCTTGGCTAAAGTGTCTTGGCTAAAGTGTCTTGGCTAAGGTGTCTTGGCTAATGTGTCTTGGCTAATGTGTCTTGGCTAAGGTGTCTTGGCTAAGGTGTCTTGGCTAAGGTGTCTTGGCTAATGTGTCTCGGCTAAGGTGTCTTGGCTAATGTGTCTTGGCTAAGGTGTCTTGGCTAATGTGTCTTGGCTAATGTGTCTCGACTAATGTGTCTTGGCTTATGTGTCTTGGCTAAGGTGTCTTGGCTAAAGTGTCTTGGCTAAGGTGTCTTGGCTAAGGTGTCTTGGCTAAGGTGTCTTGGCTAATGTGTCTTGGCTAATGTGTCTCGGCTAATGTGTCTTTTCTAATGTGTCTTGGCTAAGGTGTCTTGGCTAAGGTGTCTTGGCTAAGGTGTCTTGGCTTATGTGTCTTGGCTAATGTGTCTTGGCTAAGGTGTCTTGGCTAATGTGTCTTGGCTAAGGTGTCTTGGCTAAGGTGTCTTGGCTAATGTGTCTTGGCTAAGGTGTCTTGGCTAATGTGTCTTGGCTAATGTGTCTCGGTAAATGTGTCTTGGCTAATGTGTCTTGGCTAAGGTGTCTTGGCTAAGGTGTCTTGGCTAATGTGTCTTGGCTAAGGTGTCTTGGCTAAGGTGTCTTGGCTAAGGTGTCTTGGCTAATGTGTCTTGGCTAAGGTGTCTTGGCTAAGGTGTCTTGGCTAATGTGTCTTGGCTAAGGTGCCTTGGCTAAGGTGTCTTGGCTTATGTGTCTTGGCTAATGTGTCTTGGCTAAGGTGTCTTGGCTAATGTGTCTTGGCTAAGGTGTCTTGGCTAATGTGTCTTGGCTAAGGTGTCTTGGCTAATGTGTCTTGGCTAATGTGTCTTGGCTAAGGTGTCTTGGCTAATGTGTCTTGGCTAAGGTGTCTTGGCTAATGTGTCTTGGCTAATGTGTCTCGACTAATGTGTCTTGGCTTATGTGTCTTGGCTAAGGTGTCTTGGCTAAAGTGTCTTGGCTAAGGTGTCTTGGCTAAGGTGTCTTGGCTAAGGTGTCTTGGCTAATGTGTCTTGGCTAATGTGTCTTGGCTAAGGTGTCTTGGCTAAGGTGTCTTGGCTAATGTGTCTTGGCTAAGGTGTCTTGGCTAAGGTGTCTTGGCTAAGGTGTCTTGGCTAATGTGTCTTGGCTAATGTGTCTTGGCTAATGTGGCTTGGCTAAGGTGTCTTGGCTAAGGTGTCTTGGCTAATGTGTCTTGGCTAAGGTGTCTTGGCTAATGTGTCTTGGCTAATGTGTCTTGGCTAATGTGTCTTGGCTAAGGTGTCTTGGCTAATGTGTCTTGGCTAATGTGTCTCGGCTAATGTGTCTTTTCTAATGTGTCTTGGCTAAGGTGTCTTGGCTAAGGTGTCTTGGCTAAAGTGTCTTGGCTAAGGTGTCTTGGCTAAGGTGTCTTGGCTAAGGTGTCTTGGCTAATGTGTCTTGGCTAATGTGTCTTGGCTAAGGTGTCTTGGCTAATGTGTCTTGGCTAATGTGTCTTGGCTAATGTGTCTTGGCTAAGGTGTCTTGGCTAAGGTGTCTTGGCTAATGTGTCTTGGCTAAGGTGTCTTGGCTAATGTGTCTTGGCTAAGGTGTCTTGGCTAATGTGTCTTGGCTAAGGTGTCTTGGCTAATGTGTCTTGGCTAATGTGTCTTGGCTAAGGTGTCTTGGCTAATGTGTCTTGGCTAAGGTGTCTTGGCTAATGTGTCTTGGCTAATGTGTCTCGACTAATGTGTCTTGGCTTATGTGTCTTGGCTAAGGTGTCTTGGCTAAAGTGTCTTGGCTAAGGTGTCTTGGCTAAGGTGTCTTGGCTAAGGTGTCTTGGCTAATGTGTCTTGGCTAATGTGTCTTGGCTAAGGTGTCTTGGCTAAGGTGTCTTGGCTAATGTGTCTTGGCTAAGGTGTCTTGGCTAAGGTGTCTTGGCTAAGGTGTCTTGGCTAATGTGTCTTGGCTAATGTGTCTTGGCTAAGGTGGCTTGGCTAAGGTGTCTTGGCTAAGGTGTCTTGGCTAAGGTGTCTTGGCTAAGGTGTCTTGGCTAATGTGTCTTGGCTAATGTGTCTTGGCTAATGTGTCTTGGCTAAGGTGTCTTGGCTAATATGTCTTGGCTAATGTGTCTCGGCTAATGTGTCTTTTCTAATGTGTCTTGGCTAATGTGTCTTGGCTAAGGTGTCTTGGCTAAGGTGTCTTGGCTAAGGTGTCTTGGCTAATGTGTCTTGGCTAAGGTGTCTTGGCTAAGGTGTCTTGGCTAATGTGTCTTGGCTAAGGTGCCTTGGCTAAGGTGTCTTGGCTAAGGTGTCTTGGCTAATGTGTCTTGGCTAATGTGTCTTGGCTAATGTGTCTTGGCTAATGTGTCTTGGCTAAGGTGTCTTGGCTAAGGTGTCTTGGCTAATGTGTCTTGGCTAAGGTGTCTTGGCTAATGTGTCTTGGCTAAGGTGTCTTGGCTAATGTGTCTTGGCTAAGGTGTCTTGGCTAATGTGTCTTGGCTAATGTGTCTTGGCTAAGGTGTCTTGGCTAATGTGTCTTGGCTAAGGTGTCTTGGCTAATGTGTCTTGGCTAATGTGTCTCGACTAATGTGTCTTGGCTTATGTGTCTTGGCTAAGGTGTCTTGGCTAAAGTGTCTTGGCTAAGGTGTCTTGGCTAAGGTGTCTTGGCTAAGGTGTCTTGGCTAATGTGTCTTGGCTAATGTGTCTTGGCTAAGGTGTCTTGGCTAAGGTGTCTTGGCTAATGTGTCTTGGCTAAGGTGTCTTGGCTAATGTGTCTTGGCTAATGTGGCTTGGCTAAGGTGTCTTGGCTAAGGTGTCTTGGCTAATGTGGCTTGGCTAAGGTGTCTTGGCTAAGGTGTCTTGGCTAATGTGTCTTGGCTAAGGTGTCTTGGCTAATGTGTCTAGGCTAATGTGTCTTGGCTAATGTGTCTTGGCTAAGGTGTCTTGGCTAATGTGTCTTGGCTAATGTGTCTCGGCTAATGTGTCTTTTCTAATGTGTCTTGGCTAAGGTGTCTTGGCTAAGGTGTCTTGGCTAAGGTGTCTTGGCTAATGTGTCTTGGCTAATGTGTCTTGGCTAATGTGTCTTGGCTAAGGTGTCTTGGCTAAGGTGTCTTGGCTAATGTGTCTTGGCTAAGGTGTCTTGGCTAAGGTGTCTTGGCTAAGGTGTCTTGGCTAATGTGTCTTGGCTAATGTGTCTTGGCTAATGTGTCTTGGCTAATGTGTCTTGGCTAAGGTGTCTTGGCTAATGTGTCTTGGCTAAGGTGTCTTGGCTAAGGTGTCTTGGCTAAGGTGTCTTGGCTAATGTGTCTTGGCTAATGTGTCTTGGCTAAGGTGTCTTGGCTAATGTGTCTTGGCTAATGTGTCTCGACTAACGTGTCTTGGCTAATGTGTCTTGGCTAAGGTGTCTTGGCTAAGGTGTCTTGGCTAATGTGTCTTGGCTTATGTGTCTTGGCTAATGTGTCTTGGCTAAGGTGTCTTGGCTAAGGTGTCTTGGCTAAGGTGTCTTGGCTAAGGTGTCTTGGCTAATGTGTCTTGGCTAAGGTGTCTTGGCTAATGTGTCTTGGCTAATGTGTCTTGGCTAAGGTGTCTTGGCTAATGTGTCTTGGCTAAGGTGTCTTGGCTAATGTGTCTTGGCTAATGTGTCTTGACTAAGGTGTCTTGGCTAAGGTGTCTTGGCTAAGGTGTCTTGGCTAATGTGTCTTGGCTAAGGTGTCTTGGCTAAGGTGTCTTGGCTATTGTGTCTTGGCTAATGTGTCTCGGCTAATGTGTCTTGGCTAATGTGTCTTGGCTAATGTGTCTTGGCTAAGGTGTCTTGCCTAAGGTGTCTTGGCTAAGGTGTCTTGGCTAATGTGTCTTGGCTAATGTGTCTTGGCTAATGTGTCTTGGCCAAGGTGTCTTGGCTAATGTGTCTTGGCTAAGGTGTCTTGGCTAATGTGTCTTGGCTAATGTGTCTTGGCTAAGGTGTCTTGGCTAATGTGTCTTGGCTAATGTGTCTCGGCTAATGTGTCTTGGCTAATGTGTCTTGGCTAAGGTGTCTTGGCTAATGTGTCTTGGCTAATGTGTCTTGGCTAAGGTGTCTTGGCTAATGTGTCTTGGCTAATGTGTCTCGGCTAATGTGTCTTGGCTAATGTGTCTTGGCTAAGGTGTCTTGGCTAATGTGTCTTGGCTAATGTGTCTTGGCTAAGGTGTCTTGGCTAAGGTGTCTTGGCTAATGTGTCTTGGCTAATGTGTCTCGGCTAATGTGTCTTGGCTAATGTGTCTTGGCTAAGGTGTCTTGGCTAAGGTGTCTTGGCTAATGTGTCTTGGCTAAGGTGTCTTGGCTAATGTGTCTTGGCTAATGTGTCTTGGCTAAGGTGTCTTGGCTAATGTGTCTTGGCTAATGTGTCTTGGCTAATGTGTCTTGGCTAAGGTGTCTTGGCTAATGTGTCTTGGCTAAGGTGTCTTGGCTAAGGTGTCTTGGCTAATGTGTCTTGGCTAAGGTGTCTTGGCTAATGTGTCTTGGCTTATGTGTCTCGGCTAATGTGTCTTGGCTAATGTGTCTTGGCTAAGGTGTCTTGGCTAAGGTGTCTTGGCTAAGGTGTCTCGGCTAATGTGTCTTGGCTAATGTGTCTTGGCTAATGTGTCTTGGCTAAGGTGTCTTGGCTAAGGTGTCTTGGCTAATGTGTCTTGGCTAATGTGTCTCGGCTAATGTGTCTTGGCTAATGTGTCTTAGCTAATGTGTCTTGGCTAAGGTGTCTTGGCTAAGGTGTCTTGGCTAATGTGTCTTGGCTAACGTGTCTTGGCTAATGTGTCTTGGCTAATGTGTCTTGGCTAAGGTGTCTTGGCTAATGTGTCTTGGCTAATGTGTCTTGGCTAATGTGTCTTGGCTAAGGTGTCTTGGCTAAGGTGTCTTGGCTAATGTGTCTTGGCTAAGGTGTCTTGGCTAAGGTGTCTTGGCTAAGGTGTCTTGGCTAATGTGTCTTGGCTAATGTGTCTTAGCTAATGTGTCTTAGCTAATGTGTCTTGGCTAAGGTGTCTTGGCTAATGTGTCTTGGCTAAAGTGTCTTGGCTAAGGTGTCTTGGCTAAGGTGTCTTGGCTAATGTGTCTTGGCTAAGGTGTCTTGGCTAAGGTGTCTTGGCTAATGTGTCTTGGCTAAGGTGTCTTGGCTAATGTGTCTTGGCTAATGTGTCTTGGCTAATGTGTCTTGGCTAAGGTGTCTTGGCTAATGTGTCTTGGCTAAGGTGTCTTGGCTAATGTGTCTTGGCTAATGTGTCTTGGCTAAGGTGTCTTGGCTAATGTGTCTTGGCTAAGGTGTCTTGGCTAAGGTGTCTTGGCTAATGTGTCTTGGCTAAGGTGTCTTGGCTAATGTGTCTTGGCTAATGTGTCTTGGCTAATGTGTCTTGGCTAAGGTGTCTTGGCTAAGGTGTCTTGGCTAATGTGTCTTGGCTAAGGTGTCTTGGCTAATGTGTCTTGGCTTATGTGTCTCGGCTAATGTGTCTTGGCTAATGTGTCTTGGCTAAGGTGTCTTGGCTAAGGTGTCTTGGCTAAGGTGTCTCGGCTAATGTGTCTTGGCTAATGTGTCTTGGCTAATGTGTCTTGGCTAAGGTGTCTTGGCTAAGGTGTCTTGGCTAATGTGTCTTGGCTAATGTGTCTCGGCTAATGTGTCTTGGCTAATGTGTCTTAGCTAATGTGTCTTGGCTAAGGTGTCTTGGCTAAGGTGTCTTGGCTAATGTGTCTTGGCTAAGGTGTCTTGGCTAAGGTGTCTTGGCTAATGTGTCTTGGCTAAGGTGTCTTGGCTAATGTGTCTTGGCTTATGTGTCTCGGCTAATGTGTCTTGGCTAATGTGTCTTGGCTAAGGTGTCTTGGCTACGGTGTTTTGGCTAAGGTGTCTCGGCTAATGTGTCTTGGCTAATGTGTCTTGGCTTATGTGTCTTGGCTAATGTGTCTTGGCTAATGTGTCTTGGCTAATGTGTCTTGGCTAAAGTGTCTTGGCTAAGGTGTCTTGGCTAAGGTGTCTTGGCTAATGTGTCTTGGCTAAGGTGTCTTGGCTAAGGTGTCTTGGCTAATGTGTCTTGGCTAAGGTGTCTTGGCTAATGTGTCTTGGCTAATGTGTCTTGGCTAATGTGTCTTGGCTAAGGTGTCTTGGCTAATGTGTCTTGGCTAATGTGTCTTGGCTAAGGTGTCTTGGCTAATGTGTCTTGGCTAATGTGTCTTGGCTAAGGTGTCTTGGCTAATGTGTCTTGGCTAAGGTGTCTTGGCTAAGGTGTCTTGGCTAATGTGTCTTGGCTAAGGTGTCTTGGCAAATGTGTCTTGGCTAAGGTGTCTTGGCTAAGGTGTCTTGGCTAATGTGTCTTGGCTAAGGTGTCTTGGCTAAGGTGTCTTGGCTAATGTGTCTTGGCTAATGTGTCTTGGCTAATGTAACTTGGCTAATGTGTCTTGGCTAATGTGTCTTGGCTAAGGTGTCTTGGCTAATGTGTCTTGGCTAATGTGTCTTGGCTAATGTGTCTTGGCTAATGTGTCTTGGCTAAGGTGTCTTGGCTAAGGTGTCTTGGCTAATGTGTCTTGGCTAAGGTGTCTTGGCTAAGGTGTCTTGGCTAAGGTGTCTTGGCTAATGTGTCTTGGCTAATGTGTCTTAGCTAATGTGTCTTAGCTAATGTGTCTTGGCTAAGGTGTCTTGGCTAATGTGTCTTGGCTAAGGTGTCTTGGCTAATGTGTCTTGGCTAATGTGTCTTGGCTAAGGTGTCTTGGCTAATGTGTCTTGGCTAATGTGTCTCGACTAACGTGTCTTGGCTAATGTGTCTTGGCTAAGGTGTCTTGGCTAAGGTGTCTTGGTTAAGGTGTCTTGGCTTATGTGTCTTGGCTAATGTGTCTTGGCTAAGGTGTCTTGGCTAAGGTGTCTTGGCTAAGGTGTCTTGGCTAAGGTGTCTTGGCTAATGTGTCTTGGCTAAGGTGTCTTGGCTAATGTGTCTTGGCTAATGTGTCTTGGCTAAGGTGTCTTGGCTAATGTGTCTTGGCTAATGTGTCTCGGCTAATGTGTCTTGGCTAATGTGTCTTGGCTAAGGTGTCTTGGCTAATGTGTCTTGGCTAATGTGTCTTAGCTAATGTGTCTTGGCTAAGGTGTCTTGGCTAACGTGTCTTGGCTAATGTGTCTCGACTAACGTGTCTTGGCTAATGTGTCTTGGCTAAGGTGTCTTGGCTAAGGTGTCTTGGTTAAGGTGTCTTGGCTTATGTGTCTTGGCTAATGTGTCTTGGCTAAGGTGTCTTGGCTAAGGTGTCTTGGCTAAGGTGTCTTGGCTAAGGTGTCTTGGCTAATGTGTCTTGGCTAAGGTGTCTTGGCTAATGTGTCTTGGCTAATGTGTCTTGGCTAAGGTGTCTTGGCTAATGTGTCTTAGCTAATGTGTCTTAGCTAATGTGTCTTGGCTAAGGTGTCTTGGCTAACGTGTCTTGGCTAAGGTGTCTTGGCTAATGTGTCTTGGCTAATGTGTCTTGGCTAAGGTGTCTTGGCTAATGTGTCTTGGCTAATGTGTCTCGACTAACGTGTCTTGGCTAATGTGTCTTGGCTAAGGTGTCTTGGCTAAGGTGTCTTGGTTAAGGTGTCTTGGCTTATGTGTCTTGGCTAATGTGTCTTGGCTAAGGTGTCTTGGCTAAGGTGTCTTGGCTAAGGTGTCTTGGCTAAGGTGTCTTGGCTAATGTGTCTTGGCTAAGGTGTCTTGGCTAATGTGTCTTGGCTAATGTGTCTTGGCTAATGTGTCTTGGCTAAGGTGTCTTGGCTAATGTGTCTTGGCTAATGTGTCTTGGCTAATGTGTCTTGGCTAATGTGTCTTGGCTAAGGTGTCTTGGCTAAGGTGTCTTGGCTAATGTGTCTTGGCTAAGGTGTCTTGGCTAAGGTGTCTTGGCTAATGTGTCTTGGCTAATGTGTCTCGGCTAATGTGTCTTGGCTAATGTGTCTTGGCTAATGTGTCTTGGCTAAGGTGTCTTGGCTAAGGTGTCTTGGCTAAGGTGTCTTGGCTAATGTGTCTTGGCTAATGTGTCTTGGCTAATGTGTCTTGGCCAAGGTGTCTTGGCTAATGTGTCTTGGCTAAGGTGTCTTGGCTAATGTGTCTTGGCTAATGTGTCTTGGCTAAGGTGTCTTGGCTAATGTGTCTTGGCTAATGTGTCTTGGCTAAGGTGTCTTGGCTAATGTGTCTTGGCTAATGTGTCTCGGCTAATGTGTCTTGGCTAATGTGTCTTGGCTAAGGTGTCTTGGCTAATGTGTCTTGGCTAATGTGTCTTGGCTAAGGTGTCTTGGCTAAGGTGTCTTGGCTAATGTGTCTTGGCTAATGTGTCTCGGCTAATGTGTCTTGGCTAATGTGTCTTGGCTAAGGTGTCTTGGCTAAGGTGTCTTGGCTAATGTGTCTTGACTAAGGTGTCTTGGCTAATGTGTCTTGGCTAATGTGTCTTGGCTAAGGTGTCTTGGCTAATGTGTCTTGGCTAATGTGTCTTGGCTAATGTGTCTTGGCTAAGGTGTCTTGGCTAATGTGTCTTGGCTAAGGTGTCTTGGCTAAGGTGTCTTGGCTAATGTGTCTTGGCTAATGTGTCTCGACTAACGTGTCTTGGCTAATGTGTCTTGGCTAAGGTGTCTTGGCTAAGGTGTCTTGGTTAAGGTGTCTTGGCTTATGTGTCTTGGCTAATGTGTCTTGGCTAAGGTGTCTTGGCTAAGGTGTCTTGGCTAAGGTGTCTTGGCTAATGTGTCTTGGCTAATGTGTCTTGGCTAATGTGTCTTGGCTAAGGTGTCTTGGCTAATGTGTCTTGGCTAATGTGTCTTGGCTAAGGTGTCTTGGCTAATGTGTCTTGGCTAATGTGTCTCGACTAACGTGTCTTGGCTAATGTGTCTTGGCTAAGGTGTCTTGGCTAAGGTGTCTTGGCTGATGTGTCTTGGCTAAGGTGTCTTGGCTAATGTGTCTTGGCTAATGTGTCTTGGCTAATGTGTCTTCGCTAAGGTGTCTTGGCTAAGGTGTCTTGGTTAAGGTGTCTTGGCTTATGTGTCTTAGCTAATGTGTCTTGGCTAAGGTGTCTTGGCTAAGGTGTCTTGGCTAAGGTGTCTTGGCTAAGGTGTCTTGGCTAATGTGTCTTGGCTAATGTGTCTTGGCTAAGGTGTCTTGGCTAATGTGTCTTGGCTAATGTGTCTTGGCTAAGGTGTCTTGGCTAATGTGTCTTGGCTAATGTGTCTCGACTAACGTGTCTTGGCTAATGTGTCTTGGCTAAGGTGTCTTGGCTAAGGTGTCTTGGTTAAGGTGTCTTGGCTTATGTGTCTTGGCTAATGTGTCTTGGCTAAGGTGTCTTGGCTAAGGTGTCTTGGCTAAGGTGTCTTGGCTAATGTGTCTTGGCTAAGGTGTCTTGGCTAATGTGTCTTGGCTAATGTGTCTTGGCTAAGGTGTCTAGGCTAAGGTGTCTTGGCTAAGGTGTCTTGGCTAATGTGTCTTGGCTAATGTGTCCTGGCTTATGTGTCTTGGCTAATGTGTCTTGGCTAAGGTGTCTTGGCTAATGTGTCTTGGCTAATGTGTCTTGGCTAATGTGTCTTGGCTAATGTGTCTTGGCTAAGGTGTCTTGGTTAAGGTGTCTTGGCTTATGTGTCTTGGCTAATGTGTCTTGGCTAAGGTGTCTTGGCTAAGGTGTCTTGGCTAAGGTGTCTTGGCTAATGTGTCTTGGCTAATGTGTCTTGGGTAATGTGTCTTGGCTAATGTGTCTTGGCTAATGTGTCTTGGCTAATGTGTCTCGGCTAAGGTGTCTTGGCTAATGTGTCTCGGCTAATGTGTCTTGGCTAAGGTGTCTTGGCTAATGTGTCTTGGCTAATGTGTCTTGGCTCATGTGTCTTGGCTAATGTGTCTTGGCTAATGTGTCTTGGCTAATGTGTCTCGGCTAAGGTGTCTTGGCTAAGGTGTCTTGGCTAATGTGTCTCGGCTAATGTGTCTTGGCTAATGTGTCTTGGCTAAGGTGTCTTGGCTAAGGTGTCTTGGCTAAGGTGTCTTGGCTAAGGTGTCTTGGCTAAGGTGTCTTGGCTAATGTGTCTTGGCTAATGTGTCTTGGCTAAGGTGTCTTGGCTAATGTGTCTCGGCTAATGTGTCTTGGCTAAGGTGTCTTGGCTAATGTGTCTTGGCTATGGTGTCTTGGCTAATGTGTCTCGGCTAATGTGTCTTGGCTAATGTGTCTTGGCTAAGGTGTCTTGGCTAAGGTGTCTTGGCTAAGGTGTCTTGGCTAAGGTGTCTTGGCTAAAGTGTCTTGGCTAATGTGTCTTGGCTAAGGTGTCTTGGCTAAGGTGTCTTGGTTAATGTGTCTTGGCTAATGTGTCTTGGCTAATGTGTCTTGGCTAATGTGTCTCGGCTAATGTGTCTTGGCTAATGTGTCTTGGCTAATGTGTCTTGGCTAAGGTGTCTTGGCTAATGTGTCTTGGCTAATGTGTCTTGGCTAAGGTGTCTTGGCTAATGTGTCTTGGCTAATGTGTCTCGGCTAAGGTGTCTTGGCTAATGTGTCTCGGCTAATGTGTCTTGGCTAAGGTGTCTTGGCTAATGTGTCTTGGCTAATGTGTCTTGGCTCATGTGTCTTGGCTAATGTGTCTTGGCTAATGTGTCTTGGCTAATGTGTCTTGGCTAATGTGTCTTGGCTAATGTGTCTTGGCTAATGTGTCTCGGCTAAGGTGTCTTGGCTAATGTGTCTCGGCTAATGTGTCTTGGCTAAGGTGTCTTGGCTAATGTGTCTTGGCTAATGTGTCTTGGCTAATGTGTCTTGGCTAATGTGTCTTGGCTAAGGTGTCTTGGCTAAGGTGTCTTGGCTAATGTGTCTTGGCTAAGGTGTCTTGGCTAAGGTGTCTTGGCTAAGGTGTCTTGGCTAATGTGTCTTGGCTAATGTGTCTTGGCTAAGGTGTCTTGGCTAAGGTGTCTTGGCTAATGTGTCTTGGCTAAGGTGTCTTGGCTAATGTGTCTTGGCTAAGGTGTCTTGGCTAAGGTGTCTTGGCTAAGGTGTCTTGGCTAAGGTGTCTTGGCTAATGTGTCTTGGCTAATGTGTCTTGGCTAAGGTGTCTTGGCAAATGTGTCTTGGCTAAGGTGTCTTGGCTAAGGTGTCTTGGCTAATGTGTCTTGGCTAAGGTGTCTTGGCTAAGGTGTCTTGGCTAATGTGTCTTGGCTAAGGTGTCTTGGCTAAGGTGTCTTGGCTAATGTGTCTTGGCTAAGGTGTCTTGGCTAAGGTGTCTTGGCTAAGGTGTCTTGGCTAATGTGTCTTGGCTAATGTGTCTTGGCTAAGGTGTCTTGGCTAAGGTGTCTTGGCTAATGTGTCTTGGCTAAGGTGTCTTGGCTAATGTGTCTTGGCTAAGGTGTCTTGGCTAAGGTGTCTTGGCTAAGGTGTCTTGGCTAAGGTGTCTTGGCTAATGTGTCTTGGCTAATGTGTCTTGGCTAAGGTGTCTTGGCAAATGTGTCTTGGCTAAGGTGTCTTGGCTAAGGTGTCTTGGCTAATGTGTCTTGGCTAAGGTGTCTTGGCTAAGGTGTCTTGGCTAAGGTGTCTTGGCTAATGTGTCTTGGCTAATGTGTCTTGGCTAATGTATCTTGGCTAATGTGTCTTGGCTAATGTGTCTTGGCTAAGGTGTCTTGGCTAATGTGTCTTGGCTAATGTGTCTTGGCTAATGTGTCTTGGCTAATGTGTCTTGGCTAAGGTGTCTTGGCTAATGTGTCTTGGCTAAGGTGTCTTGGCTAAGGTGTCTTGGCTAAGGTGTCTTGGCTAATGTGTCTTGGCTAAGGTGTCTTGGCTAATGTGTCTTGGCTAAGGTGTCTTGGCTAAGGTGTCTTGGCTAAGGTGTCTTGGCTAATGTGTCTTGGCTAAGGTGTCTTGGCTAAGGTGTCTTGGCAAATGTGTCTTGGCTAAGGTGTCTTGGCTAAGGTGTCTTGGCTAAGGTGTCTTGGCTAATGTGTCTTGGCTAATGTGTCTTGGCTAATGTGTCTTGGCTAAGGTGTCTTGGCTAATGTGTCTTGGCTAAGGTGTCTTGGCTTATGTGTCTTGGCTAAGGTGTCTTGGCTAAGGTGTCTTGGCTAATGTGTCTTGGCTAATGTGTCTCGGCTAATGTGTCTTGGCTAATGTGTCTTGGCTAAGGTGTCTTGGCTCAGGTGTCTTGGCTAAGGTGTCTTGGCTAATGTGTCTTGGCTAAGGTGTCTTGGCTAATGTGTCTTGGCTAATGTGTCTTGGCTAATGTGTCTTGGCTAAGGTGTCTTGGCTAAGGTGTCTTGGCTAATGTGTCTTGGCTAATGTGTCTTGGCTAATGTGTCTTGGCTAATGTGTCTTGGCTAAGGTGTCTTGGCTAATGTGTCTTGGCTAAGGTGTCTTGGCTAATGTGTCTTGGCTAAGGTGTCTTGGCTAAGGTGTCTTGGCTAATGTGTCTTGGCTAATGTGTCTTGGCTAATGTGTCTTGGCTAATGTGTCTTGGCTAAGGTGTCTTGGCTAATGTGTCTTGGCTAATGTGTCTTGGCTAATGTGTCTTGGCTAAGGTGTCTTGGCTAAGGTGTCTTGGCTAATGTGTCTTGGCTAATGTGTCTCGGCTAATGTGTCTTGGCTAATGTGTCTTGGCTAATGTGTCTTGGCTAAGGTGTCTTGGCTAAGGTGTCTTGGCTAATGTGTCTTGGCTAAGGTGTCTTGGCTAAGGTGTCTTGGCTAAGGTGTCTTGGCTAAGGTGTCTTGGCTAATGTGTCTTGGCTAATGTGTCTTGGCTAATGTGTCTTGGCTAATGTGTCTTGGCTAATGTGTCTTGGCTAAGGTGTCTTGGCTAATGTGTCTTGGCTAATGTGTCTTGGCTAAGGTGTCTTGGCTAATGTGTCTTGGCTAATGTGTCTCGGCTAATGTGTCTTGGCTAATGTGTCTTGGCTAATGTGTCCTGGCTAAGGTGTCTTGGCTAAGGTGTCTTGGCTAATGTGTCTTGGCTAAGGTGTCTTGGCTAAGGTGTCTTGGCTAATGTGTTTTGGCTAATGTGTCTTGGCTATGGTGTCTTTTCTAAGGTGTCTTGGCTAAGGTGTCTTGGCTAATGTGTCTTGGCTAATGTGTCTTGGCTAATGTGTCTTGGCTAATGTGTCTTGGCTAAGGTGTCTTGGCTAATGTGTCTTGGCTAAGGTGTCTTGGCTAATGTGTCTTGGCTAATGTGTCTTGGCTAAGGTGTCTTGGCTAATGTGTCTTGGCTAAGGTGTCTTGGCTAATGTGTCTTGGCTAATGTGTCTTGGCTAATGTGTCTTGGCTAATGTGTCTTGGCTAAGGTGTCTTGGCTAAGGTGTCTTGGCTAAGGTGTCTTGGCTAATGTGTCTTGGCTAAGGTGTCTTGGCTAATGTGTCTTGGCTTATGTGTCTCGGCTAATGTGTCTTGGCTAATGTGTCTTGGCTAAGGTGTCTTGGCTAAGGTGTCTCGGCTAAGGTGTCTCGGCTAATGTGTCTTGGCTAATGTGTCTTGGCTAATGTGTCTTGGCTAAGGTGTCTTGGCTAAGGTGTCTTGGCTAATGTGTCTTGACTAATGTGTCTCGGCTAATGTGTCTTGGCTAATGTGTCTTAGCTAATGTGTCTTGGCTAAGGTGTCTTGGCTAATGTGTCTTGGCTAATGTGTCTTGGCTAAGGTGTCTTGGCTAATGTGTCTTGGCTAATGTGTCTTGGCTAAGGTGTCTTGGCTAATGTGTCTTGGCTAATGTGTCTTGGCTAATGTGTCTTGGCTAAGGTGTCTTGGCTAATGTGTCTTGGCTAAGGTGTCTTGGCTAAGGTGTCTTGGCTAATGTGTCTTGGCTAAGGTGTCTTGGCTAATGTGTCTTGGCTTATGTGTCTCGGCTTATGTGTCTTGGCTTATGTGTCTTGGCTAAGGTGTCTTGGCTAAGGTGTCTTGGCTAAGGTGTCTCGGCTAATGTGTCTTGGCTAATGTGTCTTGGCTTATGTGTCTTGGCTAATGTGTCTTGGCTAAGGTGTTTTGGCTAATGTGTCTTGGCTAAAGTGTCTTGGCTAATGTGTCTCGGCTAATGTGTCTTGGCTAAAGTGTCTTGGCTAATGTGTCTTGGCTAAGGTGTCTTGGCTAATGTGTCTTGTCTAATGTTTCTTGGCTAAGGTGTCTTGGCTAATGTGTCTTGGATAAGGTGTCTTGGCTAATCTGTCTTGGCTAATGTGTCTTGGCTAATGTGTCTTGGCTAAGGTGTCTTGGCTAATGTGTCTTGGCTAAGGTGTCTTGGCTAAGGTGTCTTGGCTAAGGTGTCTTGGCTAATGTGTCTTGGCTAATGTGTCTTGGCTAATGTGTCTTGGCTAATGTGTCTTGGCTAAGGTGTCTTGGCTAATGTGTCTTGGCTAATGTGTCTTGGCTAATGTGTCTTGGCTAAGGTGTCTTGGCTAAGGTGTCTTGGCTAATGTGTCTCGGCTAATGTGTCTTGGCTAAGGTGTCTTGGCTAATGTGTCTCGGCTAATGTGTCTTGGCTAATGTGTCTTGGCTAATGTGTCTTTGCTAATGTGTCTTGGCTAAGGTGTCTTGGCTAATGTGTCTTGTCTAATGTGTCTTGGCTAAGGTGTCTTGGCTAATGTGTCTTGGCTAATGTATTTTGGCTAATGTGTCTTGGCTAAGGTGTCTTGGCTAATGTGTTTTGGCTAATGTGTCTTGGCTAATGTGTCTTGGCTAATGTGTCTTGACTAAGGTGTCTTGGCTAAGGTGTCTTGGCTAAGGTGTCTTTGCTAATGTGTCTTGGCTAATGTGTCTTGGCTAAGGTGTCTTGGCTAATGTGTCTTGGCTAATGTGTCTTGGCTAAGGTGTCTTGGCTAATGTGTCTTGGCTAATGTGTCTTGGCTAATGTGTCTTGGCTAAGGTGTCTTGGCTAAAGTGTCTTGGCTAATGTGTCTTGGCTAATGTGTCTTGGCTAAGGTGTCTTGGCTAAGGTGTCTTGGCTAATGTGTCTTGGCTAATGTGTCTCGGCTAATGTGTCTTGGCTAATGTGTCTTGGCTAAAGTGTCTTGGCTAATGTGTCTTGGCTAAGGTGTCTTGGCTAAGGTGTCTTGGCTAAGGTGTCTTGGCTAAGGTGTTTTAGCTTATGTGTCTTGGCTAAGGTGTCTTGGCTAATGTGTCTTGGCTAATGTGTCTTGGCTAAGGTGTCTTGGCTAATGTGTCTTGGCTTATGTGTCTTGGCTAAGGTGTCTTGGCTAATGTGTCTTGGCTAATCTGTCTTGGCTAATGTGTCTTGGCTTATGTGTCTCGGCTAATGTGTCTCGGCTAAGGTGTCTTGGCTAAGGTGTCTTGGCTAAGGTGTCTTGGCTAATGTGTCTTGGCTAATGTGTCTTGGCTAATGTGTCTTGGCTAAGGTGTCTTGGCTAAGGTGTCTTGGCTAATGTGTCTTGGCTAAGGTGTCTTGGCTAAGGTGTCTTGGCTAAGGTGTCTTGGCTAATGTGTCTTGGCTAAGGTGTCTTGGCTAATGTGTCTTGGCTAATGTGTCTTGGCTTAGGTGTCTTGGCTAATGTGTCTTGGCTAAGGTGTCTTGGCTAAGGTGTCTTGGCTAAGGTGTCTTGGCTAATGTATCTTGGCTAATGTGTCTTGGCTAAGGTGTCTTGGCTAATGTGTCTTGGCTAAGGTGTCTTGGCTAAGGTGTCTTGGCTAATGTGTCTTGGCTAAGGTGTCTTGGCTAAGGTGTCTTGGCTAAGGTGTCTTGGCTAATGTGTCTTTGCTAATGTGTCTTGGCTAAGGTGTCTTGGCTAATGTGTCTTGGCTAATGTGTCTTGGCTAATGTGTCTTGGCTAATGTGTCTTGGCTAAGGTGTCTTGGCTAATGTGTCTTGGCTAATGTGTCTTGGCTATTGTGTCTTGGCTAATGTGTCTTGGCTAATGTGTCTCGGCTAAGGTGTCTTGGCTAATGTGTCTCGGCTAATGTGTCTTGGCTAAGGTGTCTTGGCTAAGGTGTCTTGGCTAATATGTCTTGGCTAAGGTGTCTTGGCTAAGGTGTCTTGGCTAATTTGTCTTGGCTAATGTGTCTTGGCTAATGTGTCTTGGCTAATGTGTCTTGGCTAAGGTGTCTTGGCTAAGGTGTCTTGGCTAAGGTGTCTTGGCTAATGTGTCTTGGCTAAGGTGTCTTGGCTAAGGTGTCTTGGCTAAGGTGTCTTGGCTAAGGTGTCTTGGCTAAGGTGTCTTGGCTAATGTGTCTTGGCTAATGTGTCTTGGCTGAGGTGTCTTGGCTAATGTGTCTCGGCTAAGGTGTCTTGGCTAATGTGTCTCGGCTAAGGTGTCTTGGTTTATGTGTCTTGGCTAATGTGTCTCGGCTAATGTGTCTTGGCTAATGTGTCTTGGCTTATGTGTCTTGGCTAAGGTGTCTTGGCTAATGTGTCTTGGCTAATGTGTCTTGGCTATTGTGTCTTGGCTAATGTGTCTTGGCTAATGTGTCTTGGCTAATGTGTCTCGGCTAAGGTGTCTTGGCTAATGTGTCTCGGCTAATGTGTCTTGGCTAAGGTGTCTTGGCTAAGGTGTCTTGGCTAATGTGTCTTGGCTAAGGTGTCTTGGCTAAGGTGTCTTGGCTAATGTGTCTTGGCTAATGTGTCTTGGCTAATGTGTCTTGGCTAAGGTGTCTTGGCTAAGGTGTCTTGGCTAAGGTGTCTTGGCTAATGTGTCTTGGCTAATGTGTCTCGGCTAATGTGTCTTGGCTAATGTGTCTTGGCTAATGTGTCTTGGCTAATGTGTCTCGGCCAAGGTGTCTTGGCTAAGGTGTCTTGGCTAAGGTGTCTTGGCTAATGTGTCTTGGCTAAGGTGTCTTGGCTAAGGTGTCTTGGCTAATGTGTCTTGGCTAATGTGTCTTGGCTAATGTGTCTTGGCTAATGTGTCTTGGCTAAGGTGTCTTGGCTAATGTGTCTTGGCTAAGGTGTCTTGGCTAATGTGTCTTGGCTAATGTGTCTTGGCTAATGTGTCTTGGCTAATGTGTCTTGGCTAATGTGTCTTGGCTAAGGTGTCTTGGCTAAGGTGTCTTGGCTATTGTGTCTTGGCTAATGTGTCTTGGCTAATGTGTCTTGGCTAATGTGTCTTGGCTTATGTGTCTTGGCTAAGGTGTCTTGGTTTATGTGTCTTGGCTAATGTGTCTCGGCTAATGTGTCTTGGCTAATGTGTCTTGGCTTATGTGTCTCGGCTAAGGTGTCTTGGCTAATGTGTCTTGGCTAATGTGTCTTGGCTAATGTGTCTCGGCTAAGGTGTCTTGGCTAATGTGTCTCGGCTAATGTGTCTTGGCTAAGGTGTCTTGGCTAAGGTGTCTTGGCTAATGTGTCTTGGCTAATGTGTCTTGGCTAATGTGTCTTGGCTAAGGTGTCTTGGCTAAGGTGTCTTGGCTAATGTGTCTTGGCTAAGGTGTCTTGGCTAAGGTGTCTTGGCTAATGTGTCTTGGCTAAGGTGTCTTGGCTAAGGTGTCTTGGCTAAGGTGTCTTGGCTAATGTGTCTTGGCTAATGTGTCTCGGCTAAGGTGTCTTGGCTAATGTGTCTCGGCTAATGTGTCTTGGCTAATGTGTCTTGGCTAATGTGTCTTGGCTAATGTGTCTTGGCTAATGTGTCTTGGCTAATGTGTCTTGGCTAAGGTGTCTTGGCTAAGGTGTCTTGGCTAAGGTGTCTTGGCTAATGTGTCTTGGCTAATGTGTCTCGGCTAATGTGTCTTGGCTAATGTGTCTTGGCTAAGGTGTCTTGGCTAATGTGTCTTGTCTAATGTGTCTTGGCTAATGTGTCTTGGATAATGTGTCTTGGCTAATGTGTCTCGGCTAAGGTGTCTTGGCTAATGTGTCTCGGCTAAGGTGTCTTGGTTTATGTGTCTTGGCTAATGTGTCTCGGCTAATGTGTCTTGGCTAATGTGTCTTGGCTTATGTGTCTTGGCTAAGGTGTCTTGGCTAATGTGTCTTGGCTAATGTGTCTTGACTATTGTGTCTTGGCTAATGTGTCTTGGCTAAGGTGTCTTGGCTAATGTGTCTCGGCTAAGGTGTCTTGGCTAATGTGTCTCGGCTAATGTGTCTTGGCTAAGGTGTCTTGGCTAAGGTGTCTTGGCTAATGTGTCTTGGCTAAGGTGTCTTGGCTAAGGTGTCTTGGCTAATGTGTCTTGGCTAATGTGTCTTGGCTAAGGTGTCTTGGCTAAGGTGTCTTGGCTAATGTGTCTCGGCTAATGTGTCTTGGCTAATGTGTCTTGGCTATTGTGTCTTGGCTAATGTGTCTTGGCTAATGTGTCTTGGCTAATGTGTCTCGGCTAAGGTGTCTTGGCTAAGGTGTCTTGGCTAAGGTGTCTTGGCTAATGTGTCTTGGCTAAGGTGTCTTGGCTAAGGTGTCTTGGCTAATGTGTCTTGGCTAATGTGTCTTGGCTAATGTGTCTTGGCTAATGTGTCTTGGCTAAGGTGTCTTGGCTAAGGTGTCTTGGCTAAGGTGTCTTGGCTAATGTGTCTTGGCTAATGTGTCTCGGCTAATGTGTCTTGGCTAATGTGTCTTGGCTAAGGTGTCTTGGCTAATGTGTCTTGTCTAATGTGTCTTGGCTAATGTGTCTTGGATAATGTGTCTTGGCTAATGTGTCTCGGCTAAGGTGTCTTGGCTAATGTGTCTCGGCTAAGGTGTCTTGGTTTATGTGTCTTGGCTAATGTGTCTCGGCTAATGTGTCTTGGCTAATGTGTCTTGGCTTATGTGTCTTGGCTAAGGTGTCTTGGCTAATGTGTCTTGGCTAATGTGTCTTGGCTATTGTGTCTTGGCTAATGTGTCTTGGCTAATGTGTCTTGGCTAATGTGTCTCAGCTAAGGTGTCTTGGCTAATGTGTCTCGGCTAATGTGTCTTGGCTAAGGTGTCTTGGCTAAGGTGTCTTGGCTAATGTGTCTTGGCTAAGGTGTCTTGGCTAAGGTGTCTTGGCTAATGTGTCTTGGCTAATGTGTCTTGGCTAATGTGTCTTGGCTAATGTGTCTTGGCTAAGGTGTCTTGGCTAAGGTGTCTTGGCTAAGGTGTCTTGGCTAAGGTGTCTTGGCTAATGTGTCTCGGCTAATGTGTCTTGGCTAATGTGTCTTGGCTAAGGTGTCTTGGCTAATGTGTCTTGTCTAATGTGTCTTGGCTAATGTGTCTTGGATAATGTGTCTTGGCTAATGTGTCTCGGCTAAAGTGTCTCGGCTAAGGTGTCTTGGCTAATGTGTCTTGGCTAATGTGTCTTGGCTAATGTGTCCGGCTAAGGTGTCTTGGTTTATGTGTCTTGGCTAATGTGTCTCGGCTAATGTGTCTTGGCTAATGTGTCTTGGCTTATGTGTCTTGGCTAAGGTGTCTTGGCTAAGGTGTCTTGGCTAATGTGTCTTGGCTAAGGTGTCTTGGCTAAGGTGTCTTGGCTAAGGTGTCTTGGCTAATGTGTCTTGGCTAATGTGTCTTGGCTAATGTGTCTTGGCTAATGTGTCTTGGCTAAGGTATCTTGGCTAAGGTGTCTTGGCTAAGGTGTCTCGGCTAATGTGTCTTGGCTAATGTGTCTTGGCTAAGGTGTCTTGGCAAATGTGTCTTGGCTAAGGTGTCTTGGCTAAGGTGTCTTGGCTAATGTGTCTTGGCTAAGGTGTCTTGGCTAAGGTGTCTTGGCTAAGGTGTCTTTGCTAATGTGTCTTGGCTAATGTGTCTTTTCTAAGGTGTCTTGGCTAATGTGTCTTGGCTAATGGGTCTTGGCTAAGGTGTCTTGGCTAATGTGTCTTGGCTAATGTGTCTTGGCTAAGGTGTCTTGGCTAATGTGTCTTGGCTAATGTGTCTTTTCTAAGGTGTCTTGGCTAATGTGTCTTGGCTAATGTGTCTTGGCTAATGTGTCTTGGCTAAGGTGTCTTGGCTAATGTGTCTTGGCTAAGGTGTCTTGGCTAATGTGTCTTGGCTAATGTGTCTTTTCTAAGGTGTCTTGGCTAATGTGTCTTGGCTAATGTGTCTTGGCTAATGTGTCTTGGCTAAGGTGTCTTGGCTAATGTGTCTTGGCTAAGGTGTCTTGGCTAATGTGTCTTGGCTAATGTGTCTTTTCTAAGGTGTCTTGGCTAATGTGTCTTGGCTAATGTGTCTTGGCTAATGTGTCTTGGCTAAGGTGTCTTGGCTAATGTGTCTTGGCTAAGGTGTCTTGGCTAATGTGTCTTGGCTAATGTGTCTTTTCTAAGGTGTCTTGGCTAATGTGTCTTGGCTAATGTGTCTTGGCTAATGTGTCTTGGCTAAGGTGTCTTGGCTAATGTGTCTTGGCTAAGGTGTCTTGGCTAATGTGTCTTGGCTAAGGTGTCTTGGCTAAGGTGTTTTGGCTAAGGTGTCTTGGCTAATGTGTCTTGGCTAAGGTGTCTTGGCTAAGGTGTCTTGGCTAATGTGTCTTGGCTAAGGTGTCTTGGCTAAGGTGTCTTGGCTAATGTGTCTTGGCTAAGGTGTCTTGGCTAAGGTGTCTTGGCTAAGGTGTCTTGGCTGATGTGTCTTGGCTAATGTGTCTTGGCTAAGGTGTCTTGGCTAATGTGTCTTGGCTAATGTGTCTTGGCTAATGTGTCTTGGCTTATGTGTCTTGGCTAAGGTGTCTTAGCTAAGGTGTCTTGGCTAATGTGTTTTGGCTAAGGTGTCTTGGCTAATGTGTCTTGGCTAAGGTGTCTTGGCTAAGGTGTCTTGGCTAAGGTGTCTTGGCTAATGTGTCTTGGCTAAGGTGTCTTGGCTAAGGTGTCTTGGCTAAGGTGTCTTGGCTAATGTGTCTTGGCTTATGTGTCTTGGCTAAGGTGTCTTGGCTAATGTGTCTCGGCTAATGTGTCTTGGCTAATGTGTCTTGGCTAAAGTGTCTTGGCTAATGTGTCTTGGCTAAGGTGTCTTGGCTAAGGTGTCTTGGCTAAGGTGTTTTAGCTTATGTGTCTTGGCTAAGGTGTCTTGGCTAATGTGTCTTGGCTAATGTGTCTTGGCTAATGTGTCTTGGCTAAGGTGTCTTGGCTAATGTGTCTTGGCTTATGTGTCTCGGCTAATGTGTCTTGGCTAAGGTGTCTTGGCTAATGTGTCTTGGCTAATGTGTCTTGGCTAATGTGTCTTGGCTTATGTGTCTTGGCTAAGGTGTCTTGGCTAAGGTGTCTTGGCTAATGTGTCTTGGCTAAGGTGTCTTGGCTAAGGTGTCTTGGCTAAGGTGTCTTGGCTAATGTGTCTTGGCTAATGTGTCTTGGCTAAGGTGTCTTGACTAATGTGTCTTGGCTAAGGTGTCTTGGCTAAGGTGTCTTGGCTAAGGTGTCTTGGCTAATGTGTCTTGGCTAATGTGTCTTGGCTAAGGTGTCTTGGCAAATGTGTCTTGGCTAAGGTGTCTTGGCTAAGGTGTCTTGGCTAATGTGTCTTGGCTAAGGTGTCTTGGCTAAGGTGTCTTGGCTAAGGTGTCTTGGCTAATGTGTCTTGGCTAAGGTGTCTTGGCTAATGTGTCTTGGCTAATGTGTCTTGGCTAATGTGTCTTGGCTAAGGTGTCTTGGCTAATGTGTCTTGGCTAAGGTGTCTTGGCTAATGTGTCTTGGCTAATGTGTCTTTTCTAAGGTGTCTTGGCTAATGTGTCTTGGCTAATGTGTCTTGGCTAAGGTGTCTTGGCTAAGGTGTCTTGGCTAAGGTGTCTTGGCTAATGTGTCTTGGCTAAGGTGTCTTGGCTAAGGTGTCTTGGCTAAGGTGTCTTGGCTAAGGTGTCTTGGCTAATGTGTCTTGGCTAAGGTGTCTTGGCTAATGTGTCTTGGCTAAGGTGTCTTGGCTAAGGTGTCTTGGCTAAGGTGTCTTGGCTAATGTGTCTTGGCTAAGGTGTCTTGGCTAATGTGTCTTGGCTAATGTGTCTTGGCTAATGTGTCTTGGCTAAGGTGTCTTGGCTAATGTGTCTTGGCTGAGGTGTCTTGGCTAAGGTGTCTTGGCTAAGGTGTCTTGGCTAATGCGTCTTGGCTAATGGGTCTTGGCTAAGGTGTCTTGGCTAAGGTGTCTTGGCTAATGTGTCTTGGCTAATGTGTCTTGGCTAATGTGTCTTGGCTAAGGTGTCTTGGCTAATGTGTCTTGGCTAAGGTGTCTTGGCTAAGGTGTCTTGGCTAATGTGTCTTGGCTAATGGGTCTTGGCTAAGGTGTCTTGGCTAAGGTGTCTTGGCTAAGGTGTCTTGGCTAATGTGTCTTGGCTAATGTGTCTCGGCTAATGTGTCTTGGCTATGGTGTCTTGGCTAATGTGTCTTGGCTAATGTGTCTTGGCTAATGTGTCTTGGCTAATGTGTCTTGGCTAAGGTGTCTTGGCTAATGTGTCTTGGCTAATGTGTCTTGGCTAATGTGTCTTGGCTAAGGTGTCTTGGCTAATGTGTCTTGGCTAATGTGTCTTTTCTAAGGTGTCTTGGCTAATGTGTCTTGGCTAATGGGTCTTGGCTAAGGTGTCTTGGCTAAGGTGTCTTGGCTAATGTGTCTTGGCTAATGTGTCTTGGCTAATGTGTCTTGGCTAAGGTGTCTTGGCTAAGGTGTCTTGGCTAATGTGTCTTGGCTAATGGGTCTTGGCTAAGGTGTCTTGGCTAAGGTGTCTTGGCTAATGTGTCTTGGCTAAGGTGTCTTGGCTAATGTGTCTTGGCTAATGTGTCTTGGCTAATGTGTCTTGGCTAAGGTGTCTTGGCTAATGTGTCTTGGCTAAGGTGTCTTGGCTAAGGTGTCTTGGCTAAGGTGTCTTGGCTAATGTGTCTTGGCTAAGGTGTCTTGGCTAATGTGTCTTGGCTAAGGTGTCTTGGCTAAGGTGTCTTGGCTAAGGTGTCTTGGCTAATGTGTCTTGGCTAAGGTGTCTTGGCTAATGTGTCTTGGCTAAGGTGTCTTGGCTAAGGTGTCTTGGCTAAGGTGTCTTGGCTAATGTGTCTTGGCTAAGGTGTCTTGGCTAAGGTGTCTTTTCTAATGTGTTTTGGCTAATGTGTCTTGGCTAAGGTGTCTTGGCTAAGGTGTCTTGGCTAATGTGTCTTGGCTAATGTGTCTTGGCTAATGTGTCTTGGCTAATGTGTCTTGGCTAAGGTGTCTTGGCTAATGTGTCTTGGCTAAGGTGTCTTGGCTAAGGTGTCTTGGCTAATGTGTCTTGGCTAAGGTGTCTTGGCTAAGGTGTCTTGGCTAATGTGTTTTGGCTAATGTGTCTTGGCTAAGGTGTCTTGGCTAAGGTGTCTTGGCTAAGGTGTCTTGGCTAAGGTGTCTTGGCTAATGTGTCTTGGCTAATGTGTCTTTTCTAATGTGTCTTGGCTAATGTGTCTTGGCTAAGGTGTCTTGGCTAATGTGTCTTGGCTAAGGTGTCTTGGCTAAGGTGTCTTGGCTAATGTGTCTTGGCTAAGGTGTCTTGGCTAAGGTGTCTTGGCTAATGTGTTTTGGCTGATGTGTCTTGGCTAAGGTGTCTTGGCTAAGGTGTCTTGGCTAAGGTGTCTTGGCTAATGTGTCTTGGCTAATGTGTCTTGGCTAATGTGTCTTGGCTAAGGTGTCTTGGCTAATGTGTCTTGGCTAATGTGTCTTGGCTAATGTGTCTTGGCTAATGTGTCTTGGCTAAGGTGTCTTGGCTAATGTGTCTTGGCTAAGGTGTCTTGGCTAAGGTGTCTTGGCTAAGGTGTCTTGGCTAAGGTGTCTTGGCTAATGTGTCTTGGCTAATGTGTCTTGGCTAATGTGTCTTGGCTAAGGTGTCTTGGCTAAGGTGTCTTGGCTAATGTGTCTTGGCTAATGTGTCTTGGCTAATGTGTCTTGGCTAATGTGTCTTGGCTAAGGTGTCTTGGCTAATGTGTCTTGGCTAATGTGTCTTGGCTAATGTGTCTTGGCTAAGGTGTCTTGGCTAATGTGTCTTGGCTAATGTGTCTTGGCTAATGTGTCTTGGCTAAGGTGTCTTGGCTAATGTGTCTTGGCTAAGGTGTCTTGGCTAAGGTGTCTTGGCTAAGGTGTCTTGGCTAATGTGTCTTGGCTAATGTGTCTTTTCTAATGTGTCTTGGCTAATGTGTCTTGGCTAAGGTGTCTTGGCTAATGTGTCTTGGCTAAGGTGTCTTGGCTAAGGTGTCTTGGCTAAGGTGTCTTGGCTAATGTGTCTTGGCTATGGTGTCTTGGCTAAGGTGTCTTGGCTAATGTGTTTTGGCTAATGTGTCTTGGCTAAGGTGTCTTGGCTAAGGTGTCTTGGCTAATGTGTCTTGGCTAATGTGTCTTGGCTAATGTGTCTTGGCTAATGTGTCTTGGCTAAGGTGTCTTGGCTAATGTGTCTTGGCTAATGTGTCTTGGCTAATGTGTCTTGGCTAAGGTGTCTTGGCTAATGTGTCTTGGCTAAGGTGTCTTGGCTAAGGTGTCTTGGCTAAGGTGTCTTGGCTAAGGTGTCTTGGCTAATGTGTCTTGGCTAATGTGTCTTGGCTAATGTGTCTTGGCTAAGGTGTCTTGGCTAAGGTGTCTTGGCTAATGTGTCTTGGCTAATGTGTCTTGGCTAATGTGTCTTGGCTAATGTGTCTTGGCTAATGTGTCTTGGCTAAGGTGTCTTGGCTAAGGTGTCTTGGCTAATGTGTCTTGGCTAAGGTGTCTTGGCTAAAGTGTCTTGGCTAAGGTGTCTTGGCTAAGGTGTCTTGGCTAAGGTGTCTTGGCTAATGTGTCTTGGCTAATGTGTCTTGGCTAAGGTGTCTTGGCTAAGGTGTCTTGGCTAATGTGTCTTGGCTAAGGTGTCTTGGCTAAGGTGTCTTGGCTAAAGTGTTTTGGCTAATGTGTCTTGGCTAAGGTGTCTTGGCTAATGTGTCTTGGCTAAGGTGTCTTGGCTAATGTGTCTTGGCTAATGTGTCTTGGCTAAGCTCTCTTGGCTAAGGTGTCTTGGCTAAGGTGTCTTGGCTAAGGTGTCTTGGCTAAGGTGTCTTGGCTAATGTTTTTTGGCTAATGTGTCTTGGCTAATGTGTCTTGGCTAAGGTGTCTTGGCTAATGTGTCTTGGCTAAGGTGTCTTGGCTAATGTGTCTTGGCTAAGGTGTCTTGGCTAAGGTGTCTTGGCTAAAGTGTTTTGGCTAATGTGTCTTGGCTAAGGTGTCTTGGCTAATGTGTCTTGGCTAAGGTGTCTTGGCTAATGTGTCTTGGCTAATGTGTCTTGGCTAAGGTGTCTTGGCTAATGTGTCTTGGCTAAGGTGTCTTGGCTAAGGTGTCTTGGCTAAGGTGTCTTGGCTAATGTTTTTTGGCTAATGTTTTTTGGCTAATGTGTCTTGGCTAATGTGTCTTGGCTAAGGTGTCTTGGCTAATGTGTCTTGGCTAATGTGTCTTGGCTAATGTGTCTTGGCTAATGTGTCTTGGCTAATGTGTCTTGGCTAATGTGTCTTTTCTAATGTGTCTTGGCTAATGTGTCTTGGCTAAGGTGTCTTGGCTAATGTGTCTTGGCTAAGGTATCTTGGCTAAGGTGTCTTGGCTAATGTGTCTTGGCTAAGGTGTCTTGGCTAAGGTGTCTTGGCTAATGTGTTTTGGCTGATGTGTCTTGGCTAAGGTGTCTTGGCTAATGTGTCTTGGCTAATGTGTCTTGGCTAATGTGTCTTGGCTAATGTGTCTTGGCTAAGGTGTCTTGGCTAATGTGTCTTGGCTAATGTGTCTTGGCTAATGTGTCTTGGCTAATGTGTCTTGGCTAAGGTGTCTTGGCTAATGTGTCTTGGCTAAGGTGTCTTGGCTAAGGTGTCTTGGCTAAGGTGTCTTGGCTAAGGTGTCTTGGCTAATGTGTCTTGGCTAATGTGTCTTGGCTAATGTGTCTTGGCTAAGGTGTCTTGGCTAAGGTGTCTTGGCTAATGTGTCTTGGCTAATGTGTCTTGGCTAATGTGTCTTGGCTAATGTGTCTTGGCTAAGGTGTCTTGGCTAATGTGTCTTGGCTAATGTGTCTTGGCTAATGTGTCTTGGCTAATGTGTCTTGGCTAAGGTGTCTTGGCTAATGTGTCTTGGCTAATGTGTCTTGGCTAATGTGTCTTGGCTAAGGTGTCTTGGCTAATGTGTCTTGGCTAAGGTGTCTTGGCTAAGGTGTCTTGGCTAAGGTGTCTTGGCTAATGTGTCTTGGCTAATGTGTCTTTTCTAATGTGTCTTGGCTAATGTGTCTTGGCTAAGGTGTCTTGGCTAATGTGTCTTGGCTAAGGTGTCTTGGCTAAGGTGTCTTGGCTAAGGTGTCTTGGCTAATGTGTCTTGGCTAAGGTGTCTTGGCTAAGGTGTCTTGGCTAATGTGTTTTGGCTAATGTGTCTTGGCTAAGGTGTCTTGGCTAAGGTGTCTTGGCTAATGTGTCTTGGCTAATGTGTCTTGGCTAATGTGTCTTGGCTAATGTGTCTTGGCTAAGGTGTCTTGGCTAATGTGTCTTGGCTAATGTGTCTTGGCTAATGTGTCTTGGCTAATGTGTCTTGGCTAAGGTGTCTTGGCTAATGTGTCTTGGCTAAGGTGTCTTGGCTAAGGTGTCTTGGCTAAGGTGTCTTGGCTAAGGTGTCTTGGCTAATGTGTCTTGGCTAATGTGTCTTGGCTAATGTGTCTTGGCTAAGGTGTCTTGGCTAAGGTGTCTTGGCTAATGTGTCTTGGCTAAGGTGTCTTGGCTAATGTGTCTTGGCTAATGTGTCTTGGCTAATGTGTCTTGGCTAAGGTGTCTTGGCTAAGGTGTCTTGGCTAATGTGTCTTGGCTAAGGTGTCTTGGCTAAAGTGTCTTGGCTAAGGTGTCTTGGCTAAGGTGTCTTGGCTAAGGTGTCTTGGCTAATGTGTCTTGGCTAATGTGTCTTGGCTAAGGTGTCTTGGCTAAGGTGTCTTGGCTAATGTGTCTTGGCTAAGGTGTCTTGGCTAAGGTGTCTTGGCTAAAGTGTTTTGGCTAATGTGTCTTGGCTAAGGTGTCTTGGCTAATGTGTCTTGGCTAATGTGTCTTGGCTAAGGTGTCTTGGCTAATGTGTCTTGGCTAAGGTGTCTTGGCTAAGGTGTCTTGGCTAAGGTGTCTTGGCTAATGTTTTTTGGCTAATGTGTCTTGGCTAATGTGTCTTGGCTAAGGTGTCTTGGCTAATGTGTCTTGGCTAATGTGTCTTGGCTAATGTGTCTTGGCTAATGTGTCTTGGCTAAGGTGTCTTGGCTATTGTGTCTTGGCTAATGTGTCTCGGCTAATGTGTCTTAACTAAGGTGTCTTGGCTAATGTGTCTCGGCTAATGTGTCTTGGCTAATGTGTCTTGGCTAATGTGTCTTTGCTAATGTGTCTTGGCTAATGTGTCTTGGCTAATGTGTCTTGGCTAATGTGTCTTGGCTAATGTGTCTTGTCTAATGTGTCTTGGCTAATGTGTCTTGGCTAATGTGTCTTGGCTAATGTGTTTTGGCTAATGTGTCTTGGCTAAGGTGTCTCGGCTAAGGTGTCTTGGCTAATGTGTTTTGGCTAATGTGTCTTGGCTAAGGTGTCTTGGCTAATGTTTCTTGGCTAATGTGTCTTGGCTAATGTGTCCTGGCTAATGTGTCTTGGCTAATGTGTCTTGGCTAAGGTGTCTTGGCTAAGGTGTCTTGGCTAAGGTGTCTTGGCTAAGGTGTCTTGGCTAATGTGTCTTGGCTAATGTGTCTTGGCTAAGGTGTCTTGGCTAATGTGTCATGGCTAATGTGTCTTGGCTAAGGTGTCTTGGCTAATGTGTCTTGGCTAATGTGTCTTGGCTAATGTGTCTTGGCTAAGGTGTCTTGGCTAAGGTGTCTTGGCTAAGGTGTCTTGGCTAAGGTGTCTTGGCTAAGGTGTCTTGGCTAATGTGTCTTGGCTAAGGTGTCTTGGCTAATGTGTCTTGGCTAAGGTGTCTTGGCTAAGGTGTCTTGGCTAAGGTGTCTTGGCTAATGTGTCTTGGCTAATGTGTCTTGGCTAAGGTGTCTTGGCTAAGGTGTCTTGGCTAATGTGTCTTGGCTAATGTGTCTTGGCTAATGTGTCTCGGCTAATGTGTCTTGGCTAATGTGTCTTGGCTAATGTGTCTTGGCTAAGGTGTCTTTGCTAAGGTGTCTTGGCTAATGTGTCTTGGCTAAGGTGTCTTGGCTAATGTGTCTTGGCTAATGTGTCTTGGCTAAGGTGTCTTGGCTAATGTGTCTTGGCTAAGGTGTCTTGGCTAATGTGTCTTGGCTAAGGTGTCTTGGCTAAGGTGTCTTGGCTAATGTGTCTTGGCTAAGGTGTCTTGGCTAAGGTGTCTTGGCTAATGTGTCTTGGCTTATGTGTCTCGGCTAATGTGTCTTGGCTAATGTGTCTTGGCTAAGGTGTCTTGGCTAAGGTGTCTTGGCTAAGGTGTCTTGGCTAATGTGTCTTGGCTAATGTGTCTTGGCTAATGTGTCTTGGCTAAGGTGTCTTGGCTAAGGTGTCTTGGCTAATGTGTCTTGGCTAAGGTGTCTTGGCTAAGGTGTCTTGGCTAAGGTGTCTTGGCTAAGGTGTCTTGGCTATTGTGTCTTGGCTAAGGTGTCTTGGCTAATGTGTCATGGCTAATGTGTCTTGGCTAAGGTGTCTTGGCTAATGTGTCTTGGCTAATGTGTCTTGGCTAATGTGTCTTGGCTAAGGTGTCTTGGCTAAGGTGTCTTGGCTAATGTGTCTTGGCTAAGGTGTCTTGGCTAAGGTGTCTTGGCTAAGGTGTCTTGGCTAATGTGTCTTGGCTAATGTGTCTTGGCTAATGTGTCTTGGCTAATGTGTCTTGGCTAAGGTGTCTTGGCTAATGTGTCTTGGCTAAGGTGTCTTGGCTAAGGTGTCTTGGCTAAGGTGTCTTGGCTAATGTGTCTTGGCTAAGGTGTCTTGGCTAAGGTGTCTTGGCTAATGTGTCTTGGCTAAGGTGTCTTGGCTAAGGTGTCTTGGCTAAGGTGTCTTGGCTAATGTGTCTTGGCTAATGTGTCTTGGCTAATGTGTCTTGGCTAAGGTGTCTTGGCTAATGTGTCTTGGCTAATGTGTCTTGGCTAATGTGTCTTGGCTAATGTGTCTTGGCTAATGTGTCTTGGCTAATGTGTCTCGGCTAAGGTGTCTTATCAAGTGTGTCTTGGCTAATGTGTCTTGGCTAATGTGTCTTGGCTAAGGTGTCTTGGCTAATGTGTCTTGGCTAATGTGTCTTGGCTAATGTGTCTCGGCTAAAGTGTCTTGGCTAATGTGTCTCGGCTAATGTGTCTTGGCTAAGGTGTCTTGGCTAATTTGTCTTGGCTAATGTGTCTTGGCTAAGGTGTCTTGGCTAAGGTGTCTTGGCTAAGGTGTCTTGGCTAATGTGTCTTGGCTAATGTGTCTTGGCTAATGTGTCTTGGCTAAGGTGTCTTGGCTAATGTGTCTTGGCTAATGTGTCTTGGCTAATGTGTCTTGGCTAATGTGTCTTGGCTAATGTGTCTTGGCTAAGGTGTCTTGGCTAATGTGTCTTGGCTAATGTGTCTTGGCTAATGTGTCTTGGCTAATGTGTCTTGGCTAATGTGTCTTGGCTAATGTGTCTTGGCTAAGGTGTCTTGGCTAAGGTGTCTTGGCTAATGTGTCTTGGCTAATGTGTCTTGGCTAAGGTGTCTTGGCTAAGGTGTCTTGGCTAATGTGTCTTGGCTAATGTGTCTTGGCTAAGGTGTCTTGGCTAATGTGTCTTGGCTAATGTGTCTTGGCTAATGTGTCTTGGCTAAGGTGTCTTGGCTAATGTGTCTTGGCTAATGTGTCTTGGCTAATGTGTCTTGGCTAAGGTGTCTTGGCTAATGTGTCTTGGCTAAGGTGTCTTGGCTAAGGTGTCTTGGCTAAGGTGTCTTGGCTAATGTGTCTTGGCTAATGTGTCTTTTCTAATGTGTCTTGGCTAATGTGTCTTGGCTAAGGTGTCTTGGCTAATGTGTCTTGGCTAAGGTGTCTTGGCTAAGGTGTCTTGGCTAAGGTGTCTTGGCTAATGTGTCTTGGCTATGGTGTCTTGGCTAAGGTGTCTTGGCTAATGTGTTTTGGCTAATGTGTCTTGGCTAAGGTGTCTTGGCTAAGGTGTCTTGGCTAATGTGTCTTGGCTAATGTGTCTTGGCTAATGTGTCTTGGCTAATGTGTCTTGGCTAAGGTGTCTTGGCTAATGTGTCTTGGCTAATGTGTCTTGGCTAATGTGTCTTGGCTAAGGTGTCTTGGCTAATGTGTCTTGGCTAAGGTGTCTTGGCTAAGGTGTCTTGGCTAAGGTGTCTTGGCTAAGGTGTCTTGGCTAATGTGTCTTGGCTAATGTGTCTTGGCTAATGTGTCTTGGCTAAGGTGTCTTGGCTAAGGTGTCTTGGCTAATGTGTCTTGGCTAATGTGTCTTGGCTAATGTGTCTTGGCTAATGTGTCTTGGCTAAGGTGTCTTGGCTAAGGTGTCTTGGCTAATGTGTCTTGGCTAAGGTGTCTTGGCTAAAGTGTCTTGGCTAAGGTGTCTTGGCTAAGGTGTCTTGGCTAAGGTGTCTTGGCTAATGTGTCTTGGCTAATGTGTCTTGGCTAAGGTGTCTTGGCTAAGGTGTCTTGGCTAATGTGTCTTGGCTAAGGTGTCTTGGCTAAGGTGTCTTGGCTAAGGTGTCTTGGCTAATGTGTCTTGGCTAAGGTGTCTTGGCTAATGTGTCTTGGCTAATGTGTCTTGGCTAAGGTGTCTTGGCTAATGTGTCTTGGCTAAGGTGTCTTGGCTAAGGTGTCTTGGCTAAGGTGTCTTGGCTAATGTTTTTTGGCTAATGTGTCTTGGCTAATGTGTCTTGGCTAAGGTGTCTTGGCTAATGTGTCTTGGCTAATGTGTCTTGGCTAATGTGTCTTGGCTAATGTGTCTTGGCTAAGGTGTCTTGGCTAATGTGTCTTGGCTAAGGTGTCTTGGCTAAGGTGTCTTGGCTAAAGTGTTTTGGCTAATGTGTCTTGGCTAAGGTGTCTTGGCTAATGTGTCTTGGCTAAGGTGTCTTGGCTAATGTGTCTTGGCTAATGTGTCTTGGCTATGGTGTCTTGGCTAAGGTGTCTTGGCTAATGTGTTTTGGCTAATGTGTCTTGGCTAAGGTGTCTTGGCTAAGGTGTCTTGGCTAATGTGTCTTGGCTAATGTGTCTTGGCTAATGTGTCTTGGCTAATGTGTCTTGGCTAAGGTGTCTTGGCTAATGTGTCTTGGCTAATGTGTCTTGGCTAATGTGTCTTGGCTAAGGTGTCTTGGCTAATGTGTCTTGGCTAAGGTGTCTTGGCTAAGGTGTCTTGGCTAAGGTGTCTTGGCTAAGGTGTCTTGGCTAATGTGTCTTGGCTAATGTGTCTTGGCTAAGGTGTCTTGGCTAATGTGTCTTGGCTAAGGTGTCTTGGCTAAGGTGTCTTGGCTAAGGTGTCTTGGCTAATGTTTTTTGGCTAATGTGTCTTGGCTAATGTGTCTTGGCTAAGGTGTCTTGGCTAATGTGTCTTGGCTAATGTGTCTTGGCTAATGTGTCTTGGCTAATGTGTCTTGGCTAAGGTGTCTTGGCTAATGTGTCTTGGCTAAGGTGTCTTGGCTAAGGTGTCTTGGCTAAAGTGTTTTGGCTAATGTGTCTTGGCTAAGGTGTCTTGGCTAATGTGTCTTGGCTAAGGTGTCTTGGCTAATGTGTCTTGGCTAATGTGTCTTGGCTATGGTGTCTTGGCTAAGGTGTCTTGGCTAATGTGTTTTGGCTAATGTGTCTTGGCTAAGGTGTCTTGGCTAAGGTGTCTTGGCTAATGTGTCTTGGCTAATGTGTCTTGGCTAATGTGTCTTGGCTAATGTGTCTTGGCTAAGGTGTCTTGGCTAATGTGTCTTGGCTAATGTGTCTTGGCTAATGTGTCTTGGCTAAGGTGTCTTGGCTAATGTGTCTTGGCTAAGGTGTCTTGGCTAAGGTGTCTTGGCTAAGGTGTCTTGGCTAAGGTGTCTTGGCTAATGTGTCTTGGCTAATGTGTCTTGGCTAATGTGTCTTGGCTAAGGTGTCTTGGCTAAGGTGTCTTGGCTAATGTGTCTTGGCTAATGTGTCTTGGCTAATGTGTCTTGGCTAATGTGTCTTGGCTAAGGTGTCTTGGCTAAGGTGTCTTGGCTAATGTGTCTTGGCTAAGGTGTCTTGGCTAAAGTGTCTTGGCTAAGGTGTCTTGGCTAAGGTGTCTTGGCTAAGGTGTCTTGGCTAATGTGTCTTGGCTAATGTGTCTTGGCTAAGGTGTCTTGGCTAAGGTGTCTTGGCTAATGTGTCTTGGCTAAAGTGTTTTGGCTAATGTGTCTTGGCTAAGGTGTCTTGGCTAATGTGTCTTGGCTAAGGTGTCTTGGCTAATGTGTCTTGGCTAATGTGTCTTGGCTAAGGTGTCTTGGCTAATGTGTCTTGGCTAAGGTGTCTTGGCTAAGGTGTCTTGGCTAAGGTGTCTTGGCTAATGTTTTTTGGCTAATGTGTCTTGGCTAATGTGTCTTGGCTAAGGTGTCTTGGCTAATGTGTCTTGGCTAATGTGTCTTGGCTAATGTGTCTTGGCTAATGTGTCTTGGCTAAGGTGTCTTGGCTAATGTGTCTTGGCTAAGGTGTCTTGGCTAAGGTGTCTTGGCTAAAGTGTTTTGGCTAATGTGTCTTGGCTAAGGTGTCTTGGCTAATGTGTCTTGGCTAAGGTGTCTTGGCTAATGTGTCTTGGCTAATGTGTCTTGGCTAAGGTGTCTTGGCTAATGTGTCTTGGCTAAGGTGTCTTGGCTAAGGTGTCTTGGCTAAGGTGTCTTGGCTAATGTTTTTTGGCTAATGTTTTTTGGCTAATGTGTCTTGGCTAATGTGTCTTGGCTAAGGTGTCTTGGCTAATGTGTCTTGGCTAATGTGTCTTGGCTAATGTGTCTTGGCTAATGTGTCTTGGCTAATGTGTCTTGGCTAATGTGTCTTTTCTAATGTGTCTTGGCTAATGTGTCTTGGCTAAGGTGTCTTGGCTAATGTGTCTTGGCTAAGGTATCTTGGCTAAGGTGTCTTGGCTAATGTGTCTTGGCTAAGGTGTCTTGGCTAAGGTGTCTTGGCTAATGTGTTTTGGCTGATGTGTCTTGGCTAAGGTGTCTTGGCTAATGTGTCTTGGCTAATGTGTCTTGGCTAATGTGTCTTGGCTAATGTGTCTTGGCTAAGGTGTCTTGGCTAATGTGTCTTGGCTAATGTGTCTTGGCTAATGTGTCTTGGCTAATGTGTCTTGGCTAAGGTGTCTTGGCTAATGTGTCTTGGCTAAGGTGTCTTGGCTAAGGTGTCTTGGCTAAGGTGTCTTGGCTAAGGTGTCTTGGCTAATGTGTCTTGGCTAATGTGTCTTGGCTAATGTGTCTTGGCTAAGGTGTCTTGGCTAAGGTGTCTTGGCTAATGTGTCTTGGCTAATGTGTCTTGGCTAATGTGTCTTGGCTAATGTGTCTTGGCTAAGGTGTCTTGGCTAATGTGTCTTGGCTAATGTGTCTTGGCTAATGTGTCTTGGCTAATGTGTCTTGGCTAAGGTGTCTTGGCTAATGTGTCTTGGCTAATGTGTCTTGGCTAATGTGTCTTGGCTAAGGTGTCTTGGCTAATGTGTCTTGGCTAAGGTGTCTTGGCTAAGGTGTCTTGGCTAAGGTGTCTTGGCTAATGTGTCTTGGCTAATGTGTCTTTTCTAATGTGTCTTGGCTAATGTGTCTTGGCTAAGGTGTCTTGGCTAATGTGTCTTGGCTAAGGTGTCTTGGCTAAGGTGTCTTGGCTAAGGTGTCTTGGCTAATGTGTCTTGGCTAAGGTGTCTTGGCTAAGGTGTCTTGGCTAATGTGTTTTGGCTAATGTGTCTTGGCTAAGGTGTCTTGGCTAAGGTGTCTTGGCTAATGTGTCTTGGCTAATGTGTCTTGGCTAATGTGTCTTGGCTAATGTGTCTTGGCTAAGGTGTCTTGGCTAATGTGTCTTGGCTAATGTGTCTTGGCTAATGTGTCTTGGCTTATGTGTCTTGGCTAAGGTGTCTTGGCTAATGTGTCTTGGCTAAGGTGTCTTGGCTAAGGTGTCTTGGCTAAGGTGTCTTGGCTAATGTGTCTTGGCTAATGTGTCTTGGCTAATGTGTCTTGGCTAAGGTGTCTTGGCTAAGGTGTCTTGGCTAATGTGTCTTGGCTAAGGTGTCTTGGCTAATGTGTCTTGGCTAATGTGTCTTGGCTAATGTGTCTTGGCTAAGGTGTCTTGGCTAAGGTGTCTTGGCTAATGTGTCTTGGCTAAGGTGTCTTGGCTAAAGTGTCTTGGCTAAGGTGTCTTGGCTAAGGTGTCTTGGCTAAGGTGTCTTGGCTAATGTGTCTTGGCTAATGTGTCTTGGCTAAGGTGTCTTGGCTAAGGTGTCTTGGCTAATGTGTCTTGGCTAAGGTGTCTTGGCTAAGGTGTCTTGGCTAAAGTGTTTTGGCTAATGTGTCTTGGCTAAGGTGTCTTGGCTAATGTGTCTTGGCTAATGTGTCTTGGCTAAGGTGTCTTGGCTAATGTGTCTTGGCTAAGGTGTCTTGGCTAAGGTGTCTTGGCTAAGGTGTCTTGGCTAATGTTTTTTGGCTAATGTGTCTTGGCTAATGTGTCTTGGCTAAGGTGTCTTGGCTAATGTGTCTTGGCTAATGTGTCTTGGCTAAGGTGTCTTGGCTAATGTGTCTTGGCTAATGTGTCTTGGCTAATGTGTCTTGGCTAATGTGTCTTGGCTAAGGTGTCTTGGCTAATGTGTCTTGGCTAAGGTGTCTTGGCTAAGGTGTCTTGGCTAAGGTGTCTTGGCTAATGTGTCTTGGCTAAGGTGTCTTGGCTAAGGTGTCTTGGCTAATGTGTCTTGGCTAATGTGTCTTGGCTAATGTGTCTTGGCTAAGGTGTCTTGGCTATTGTGTCTTGGCTAATGTGTCTCGGCTAATGTGTCTTAACTAAGGTGTCTTGGCTAATGTGTCTCGGCTAATGTGTCTTGGCTAATGTGTCTTGGCTAATGTGTCTTTGCTAATGTGTCTTGGCTAATGTGTCTTGGCTAATGTGTCTTGGCTAATGTGTCTTGGCTAATGTGTCTTGTCTAATGTGTCTTGGCTAATGTGTCTTGGCTAATGTGTCTTGGCTAATGTGTTTTGCCTAATGTGTCTTGGCTAAGGTGTCTCGGCTAAGGTGTCTTGGCTAATGTGTTTTGGCTAATGTGTCTTGGCTAAGGTGTCTTGGCTAAGGTGTCTTGGCTAATGTGTCTTGGCTAATGTGTCTTGGCTAATGTGTCTTTTCTAATGTGTCTTGGCTAATGTGTCTTGGCTAAGGTGTCTTGGCTAATGTGTCTTGGCTAAGGTGTCTTGGCTAAGGTGTCTTGGCTAAGGTGTCTTGGCTAATGTGTCTTGGCTAAGGTGTCTTGGCTAAGGTGTCTTGGCTAATGTGTTTTGGCTAATGTGTCTTGGCTAAGGTGTCTTGGCTAAGGTGTCTTGGCTAATGTGTCTTGGCTAATGTGTCTTGGCTAATGTGTCTTGGCTAATGTGTCTTGGCTAAGGTGTCTTGGCTAATGTGTCTTGGCTAATGTGTCTTGGCTAATGTGTCTTGGCTTATGTGTCTTGGCTAAGGTGTCTTGGCTAATGTGTCTTGGCTAAGGTGTCTTGGCTAAGGTGTCTTGGCTAAGGTGTCTTGGCTAATGTGTCTTGGCTAATGTGTCTTGGCTAATGTGTCTTGGCTAAGGTGTCTTGGCTAAGGTGTCTTGGCTAATGTGTCTTGGCTAAGGTGTCTTGGCTAATGTGTCTTGGCTAATGTGTCTTGGCTAATGTGTCTTGGCTAAGGTGTCTTGGCTAAGGTGTCTTGGCTAATGTGTCTTGGCTAAGGTGTCTTGGCTAAAGTGTCTTGGCTAAGGTGTCTTGGCTAAGGTGTCTTGGCTAAGGTGTCTTGGCTAATGTGTCTTGGCTAATGTGTCTTGGCTAATGTGTCTTTTCTAATGTGTCTTGGCTAATGTGTCTTGGCTAAGGTGTCTTGGCTAATGTGTCTTGGCTAAGGTGTCTTGGCTAAGGTGTCTTGGCTAATGTGTCTTGGCTAATGTGTCTTGGCTAATGTGTCTTGGCTAAGGTGTCTTGGCTAAGGTGTCTTGGCTAAGGTGTCTTGGCTAATGTGTCTTGGCTAATGTGTCTTGGCTAATGTGTCTTGGCTAAGGTGTCTTGGCTAAGGTGTCTTGGCTAATGTGTCTTGGCTAAGGTGTCTTGGCTAATGTGTCTTGGCTAATGTGTCTTGGCTAATGTGTCTTGGCTAAGGTGTCTTGGCTAAGGTGTCTTGGCTAATGTGTCTTGGCTAAGGTGTCTTGGCTAAAGTGTCTTGGCTAAGGTGTCTTGGCTAAGGTGTCTTGGCTAAGGTGTCTTGGCTAATGTGTCTTGGCTAATGTGTCTTGGCTAAGGTGTCTTGGCTAAGGTGTCTTGGCTAATGTGTCTTGGCTAAGGTGTCTTGGCTAAGGTGTCTTGGCTAAAGTGTTTTGGCTAATGTGTCTTGGCTAAGGTGTCTTGGCTAATGTGTCTTGGCTAATGTGTCTTGGCTAAGGTGTCTTGGCTAATGTGTCTTGGCTAAGGTGTCTTGGCTAAGGTGTCTTGGCTAAGGTGTCTTGGCTAATGTTTTTTGGCTAATGTGTCTTGGCTAATGTGTCTTGGCTAAGGTGTCTTGGCTAATGTGTCTTGGCTAATGTGTCTTGGCTAAGGTGTCTTGGCTAATGTGTCTTGGCTAATGTGTCTTGGCTAATGTGTCTTGGCTAATGTGTCTTGGCTAAGGTGTCTTGGCTAATGTGTCTTGGCTAAGGTGTCTTGGCTAAGGTGTCTTGGCTAAGGTGTCTTGGCTAATGTGTCTTGGCTAAGGTGTCTTGGCTAAGGTGTCTTGGCTAATGTGTCTTGGCTAATGTGTCTTGGCTAATGTGTCTTGGCTAAGGTGTCTTGGCTATTGTGTCTTGGCTAATGTGTCTCGGCTAATGTGTCTTAACTAAGGTGTCTTGGCTAATGTGTCTCGGCTAATGTGTCTTGGCTAATGTGTCTTGGCTAATGTGTCTTTGCTAATGTGTCTTGGCTAATGTGTCTTGGCTAATGTGTCTTGGCTAATGTGTCTTGGCTAATGTGTCTTGTCTAATGTGTCTTGGCTAATGTGTCTTGGCTAATGTGTCTTGGCTAATGTGTTTTGCCTAATGTGTCTTGGCTAAGGTGTCTCGGCTAAGGTGTCTTGGCTAATGTGTTTTGGCTAATGTGTCTTGGCTAAGGTGTCTTGGCTAATGTTTCTTGGCTAATGTGTCTTGGCTAATGTGTCCTGGCTAAGGTGTCTTGGCTAATGTGTCTTGGCTAAGGTGTCTTGGCTAATGTTTCTTGGCTAATGTGTCTTGGCTAATGTGTCCTGGCTAATGTGTCTTGGCTAATGTGTCTTGGCTAAGGTGTCTTGGCTAAGGTGTCTTGGCTAAGGTGTCTTGGCTAATGTGTCTTGGCTAATGTGTCTTGGCTAAGGTGTCTTGGCTAAGGTGTCTTGGCAAATGTGTCTTAGCTAATGTGTCTTGGCTAATGTGTCTCGGCTAATGTGTCTTGGCTAATGTGTCTTGGCTAATGTGTCTTGGCTAAGGTGTCTTTGCTAAGGTGTCTTGGCTAATGTGTCTTGGCTAAGGTGTCTTGGCTAATGTGTCTTGGCTAATGTGTCTTGGCTAAGGTGTCTTGGCTAATGTGTCTTGGCTAAGGTGTCTTGGCTAATGTGTCTTGGCTAAGGTGTCTTGGCTAAGGTGTCTTGGCTAATGTGTCTTGGCTAAGGTGTCTTGGCTAAGGTGTCTTGGCTAATGTGTCTTGGCTTATGTGTCTCGGCTAATGTGTCTTGGCTAATGTGTCTTGGCTAAGGTGTCTTGGCTAAGGTGTCTTGGCTAAGGTGTCTTGGCTAATGTGTCTTGGCTAATGTGTCTTGGCTAATGTGTCTTGGCTAAGGTGTCTTGGCTAAGGTGTCTTGGCTAATGTGTCTTGGCTAAGGTGTCTTGGCTAAGGTGTCTTGGCTAAGGTGTCTTGGCTAAGGTGTCTTGGCTATTGTGTCTTGGCTAAGGTGTCTTGGCTAATGTGTCATGGCTAATGTGTCTTGGCTAAGGTGTCTTGGCTAATGTGTCTTGGCTAATGTGTCTTGGCTAATGTGTCTTGGCTAAGGTGTCTTGGCTAAGGTGTCTTGGCTAATGTGTCTTGGCTAAGGTGTCTTGGCTAAGGTGTCTTGGCTAAGGTGTCTTGGCTAATGTGTCTTGGCTAATGTGTCTTGGCTAATGTGTCTTGGCTAATGTGTCTTGGCTAAGGTGTCTTGGCTAATGTGTCTTGGCTAAGGTGTCTTGGCTAAGGTGTCTTGGCTAAGGTGTCTTGGCTAATGTGTCTTGGCTAAGGTGTCTTGGCTAAGGTGTCTTGGCTAATGTGTCTTGGCTAAGGTGTCTTGGCTAAGGTGTCTTGGCTAAGGTGTCTTGGCTAATGTGTCTTGGCTAATGTGTCTTGGCTAATGTGTCTTGGCTAAGGTGTCTTGGCTAATGTGTCTTGGCTAATGTGTCTTGGCTAATGTGTCTTGGCTAATGTGTCTTGGCTAATGTGTCTTGGCTAATGTGTCTCGGCTAAGGTGTCTTATCAAGTGTGTCTTGGCTAATGTGTCTTGGCTAATGTGTCTTGGCTAAGGTGTCTTGGCTAATGTGTCTTGGCTAATGTGTCTTGGCTAATGTGTCTCGGCTAAAGTGTCTTGGCTAATGTGTCTCGGCTAATGTGTCTTGGCTAAGGTGTCTTGGCTAATTTGTCTTGGCTAATGTGTCTTGGCTAAGGTGTCTTGGCTAAGGTGTCTTGGCTAAGGTGTCTTGGCTAATGTGTCTTGGCTAATGTGTCTTGGCTAATGTGTCTTGGCTAAGGTGTCTTGGCTAATGTGTCTTGGCTAATGTGTCTTGGCTAATGTGTCTTGGCTAATGTGTCTTGGCTAAGGTGTCTTGGCTAATGTGTCTTGGCTAATGTGTCTTGGCTAATGTGTCTTGGCTAATGTGTCTTGGCTAATGTGTCTTGGCTAATGTGTCTTGGCTAAGGTGTCTTGGCTAAGGTGTCTTGGCTAATGTGTCTTGGCTAAGGTGTCTTGGCTAAGGTGTCTTGGCTAAGGTGTCTTGGCTAATGTGTCTTGGCTAATGTGTCTTGGCTAAGGTGTCTTGGCAAATGTGTCTTGTCTAAGGTGTCTTGGCTAAGGTGTCTTGGCTAAATTGTCTTGGCAAAGGTGTCTTGGCTAATGTGTCTTGGCTAATGTGTCTTGGCTAATGTGTCTTGGCTAAGGTGTCTTGGCTAATGTGTCTTGGCTAAGGTGTCTTGGCTAATGTGTCTTGGCTAAGGTGTCTTGGCTAAGGTGTCTTGGCTAATGTGTCTTGGCTAATGTGTCTTGGCTAAGGTGTCTTGGCTAAGGTGTCTTGGCTAATGTGTCTTGGCTAATGTGTCTTGGCTAAGGTGTCTTGGCTAATGTGTCTTGGCTAAGGTGTCTTGGCTAATGTGTCTTGGCTAAGGTGTCTTGGCTAATGTGTCTTGGCTAAGGTGTCTTGGCTAAGGTGTCTTGGCTAAGGTGTCTTGGCTAAGGTGTCTTTGCTAATGTGTCTTGGCTAAGGTGTCTTGGCTAAGGTGTCTTGGCTAATGTGTCTTGGCTAATGTGTCTTGGCTAAGGTGTCTTGGCTAAGGTGTCTTGGCTAATGTGTCTTGGCTAATGTGTCTTGGCTAAGGTGTCTTGGCTAAGGTGTCTTGGCTAAAGTGTCTTGGCTAATGTGTCTTGGCTAAGGTGTCTTGGCTAATGTGTCTTGGCTAAGGTGTCTTGGCTAATGTGTCTTGGCTAAGGTGTCTTGGCTAAGGTGTCTTGGCTAAAGTGTCTTGGCTAAGGTGTCTTGGCTAATGTGTCTTGGCTAAGGTGTCTTGGCTAATGTGTCTTGGCTAATGTGTCTTGGCTAAGGTGTCTTGGCTAATGTGTCTTGGCTAATGTGTCTTGGCTAATGTGTCTTGGCTAAGGTGTCTTGGCTAAGGTGTCTTGGCTAATGTGTCTTGGCTAATGTGTCTTGGCTAAGGTGTCTTGGCTAATGTGTCTTGGCTAAGGTGTCTTGGCTAATGTGTCTTGGCTAAGGTGTCTTGGCTAATGTGTCTTGGCTAAGGTGTCTTGGCTAAGGTGTCTTGGCTAAGGTGTCTTGGCTAATGTGTCTTGGCTAATGTGTCTTGGCTAAGGTGTCTTGGCAAATGTGTCTTGTCTAAGGTGTCTTGGCTAAGGTGTCTTGGCTAAGGTGTCTTGGCTAATGTGTCTTGGCTAATGTGTCTTGGCTAATGTGTCTTGGCTAAGGTGTCTTGGCTAATGTGTCTTGGCTAATGTGTCTTGGCTAAGGTGTCTTGGCTAAGGTGTCTTGGCTAAGGTGTCTTGGCTAAGGTGTCTTGGCTAATGTGTCTCGGCTAATGTGTCTTGGCTAAGGTGTCTTGGCTAAAGTGTCTTGGCTAAGGTGTCTTGGCTAAGGTGTCTTGGCTAAGGTGTCTTGGCTAATGTGTCTCGGCTAAAGTGTCTTGGCTAAGGTGTCTTGGCTAAGGTGTCTTGGCTAAGGTGTCTTGGCTAATGTGTCTTGGCTAATGTGTCTCGGCTAATGTGTCTTGGCTAAGGTGTCTTGGCTAATGTGTCTTGGCTAATGTGTCTTGGCTAATGTGTCTCGGCTAAAGTGTCTTGGCTAAGGTGTCTTGGCTAAGGTGTCTTGGCTAAGGTGTCTTGGCTAATGTGTCTTGGCTAAGGTGTCTTGGCTAAGGTGTCTTGGCTAAAGTGTCTTGGCTAATGTGTCTTGGCTAAAGTGTCTTGGCTAAGGTGTCTTGGCAAATGTGTCTTGGCTAAGGTGTCTTGGCTAAGGTGTCTTGGCTAAGGTGTCTTGGCTAATGTGTCTCGGCTTAAGTGTCTTGGCTAATGTGTCTCGGCTAAGGTGTCTTGGCTAAGGTGTCTTGGCTAATGTGTCTTGGCTAAAGTGTCTTGGCTAAGGTGTCTTGGCTAATGTGTTTCGGCTAAAGTGTCTTGGCTAAGGTGTCTTGGCTAAGGTGTCTTGGCTAAGGTGTCTTGGCTAAAGTGTCTTGGCTAATGTGTCTCGGCTAAAGTGTCTTGGCTAATGTGTCTTGGCTAAGGTGTCTTGGCTAATGTGTCTCGGCTAAAGTGTCTTGGCTAATGTGTCTCGGCTAAGGTGTCTTGGCTAAGGTGTCTTGGCTAATGTGTCTTGGCTAAAGTGTCTTGGCTAAGGTGTCTTGGCTAATGTGTTTCGGCTAAAGTGTCTTGGCTAAGGTGTCTTGGCTAATGTGTCTCGGCTAAGGTGTCTTGGCTAAAGTGTCTTGGCTAATGTGTCTCGGCTAAAGTGTCTTGGCTAATGTGTCTTGGCTAAGGTGTCTTGGCTAAGGTGTCTTGGCTAAGGTGTCTTGGCTAAGGTGTCTTGGCTAAGGTGTCTTGGCTAATGTGTCTCGGCTAAAGTGTCTTGGCTTATGTGTCTCGGCTAAGGTGTCTTGGCTAAGGTGTCTTGGCTAATGTGTCTTGGCTAAAGTGTCTTGGCTAAGGTGTCTTGACTAATGTGTTTCGGCTAAAGTGTCTCGGCTAAGGTGTCTTGGCTAAGGTGTCTTGGCTAAGGTGTCTTGGCTAAGGTGTCTTGGCTAAGGTGTCTTGGCTAATGTGTCTCGGCTAAAGTGTCTTGGCTAAGGTGTCTTGGCTAAGGTGTCTTGGCTAAGGTGTCTTGGCTAAGGTGTCTTGGCTAATGTGTCTCGGCTAAGGTGTCTTGGCTAAAGTGTCTTGGCTAATGTGTCTCGGCTAAGGTGTCTTGGCTAATGTGTCTTGGCTAAGGTGTCTTGGCTAAGGTGTCTTGGCTAAGGTGTCTTGGCTAAGGTGTCTTGGCTAAGGTGTCTTGGCTAATGTGTCTTGGCTAAGGTGTCTTGGCTAATGTGTCTCGGCTAAGGTGTCTTGGCTAAGGTGTCTTGGCTAATGTGTCTTGGCTAAGGTGTCTTGGCTAATGTGTCTCGGCTAAGGTGTCTTGGCTAAGGTGTCTTGGCTAATGTGTCTTGGCTAAAGTGTCTTGGCTAAGGTGTCTTGGCTAATGTGTTTCGGCTAAAGTGTCTTGGCTAAGGTGTCTTGGCTAAGGTGTCTTGGCTAAGGTGTCTTGGCTAAGGTGTCTTGGCTAAGGTGTCTTGGCTAATGTGTCTCGGCTAAGGTGTCTTGGCTAAAGTGTCTTGGCTAATGTGTCTCGGCTAAAGTGTCTTGGCTAATGTGTCTTGGCTAAGGTGTCTTGGCTAAGGTGTCTTGGCTAAAGTGTCTTGGCTAAGGTGTCTTGGCTAATGTGTCTCGGCTAAAGTGTCTTGGCTAATGTGTCTCGGCTAAGGTGTCTTGGCTAAGGTGTCTTGGCTAATGTGTCTTGGCTAAAGTGTCTTGGCTAAGGTGTCTTGGCTAATGTGTTTCGGCTAAAGTGTCTCGGCTAAGGTGTCTTGGCTAAGGTGTCTTGGCTAAGGTGTCTTGGCTAAGGTGTCTTGGCTAAGGTGTCTTGGCTAATGTGTCTTGGCTAAGGTGTCTTGGCTAAGGTGTCTTGGCTAATGTGTCTTGGCTAAGGTGTCTTGGCTAATGTGTCTCGGCTAAGGTGTCTTGGCTAAAGTGTCTTGGCTAATGTGTCTCGGCTAAGGTGTCTTGGCTAAGGTGTCTTGGCTAAGGTGTCTTGGCTAAGGTGTCTTGGCTAAGGTGTCTTGGCTAAGGTGTCTTGGCTAATGTGTCTTGGCTAAGGTGTCTTGGCTAATGTGTCTCGGCTAAGGTGTCTTGGCTAAGGTGTCTTGGCTAATGTGTCTTGGCTAATGTGTCTTGGCTAATGTGTCTCGGCTAAGGTGTCTCGGCTAAGGTGTCTTGGCTAAGGTATCTTGGCTAAGGTGTCTTGGCTAAGGTGTCTTGGCTAAGGTGTCTTGGCTAAGGTGTCTTGGCTAATGTGTCTCGGCTAAAGTGTCTTGGCTAATGTGTCTCGGCTAAGGTGTCTTGGCTAAGGTGTCTTGGCTAATGTGTCTTGGCTAAAGTGTCTTGGCTAAGGTGTCTTGGCTAATGTGTTTCGGCTAAAGTGTCTTGGCTAAGGTGTCTTGGCTAAGGTGTCTTGGCTAAGGTGTCTTGGCTAAGGTGTCTTGGCTAATGTGTCTCGGCTAAAGTGTCTTGGCTAAAGTGTCTTGGCTTATGTGTCTCGGCTAAAGTGTCTTGGCTTATGTGTCTTGGCTAAGGTGTCTTGGCTAAGGTGTCTTGGCTAAGGTGTCTTGGCTAATGTGTCTTGGCTAATGTGTCTCGGCTAAGGTGTCTCGGCTAAGGTGTCTTGGCTAAGGTGTCTTGGCTATGGTGTCTTGGCTTATGTGTCTCGGCTAAAGTGTCTTGGCTAATGTGTCTTGGCTAAGGTGTCTTGGCTAATGTGTCTTGGCTAATGTGTCTTGGCTAATGTGTCTTTTCTAATGTGTCTTGGCTAATGTGTCTTGGCTAAGGTGTCTTGGCTAATGTGTCTTGGCTAAGGTGTCTTGGCTAAGGTGTCTTGGCTAATGTGTCTTGGCTAAGGTGTCTTGGCTAAGGTGTCTTGGCTAATGTGTTTTGGCTGATGTGTCTTGGCTAAGGTGTCTTGGCTAAGGTGTCTTGGCTAATGTGTCTTGGCTAATGTGTCTTGGCTAATGTGTCTTGGCTAATGTGTCTTGGCTAAGGTGTCTTGGCTAATGTGTCTTGGCTAATGTGTCTTGGCTAATGTGTCTTGGCTAAGGTGTCTTGGCTAAGGTGTCTTGGCTAAGGTGTCTTGGCTAAGGTGTCTTGGCTAATGTGTCTTGGCTAAGGTGTCTTGGCTAAAGTGTCTTGGCTAATGTGTCTCGGCTAAAGTGTCTTGGCTAATGTGTCTTGGCTAAGGTGTCTTGGCTAAGGTGTCTTGGCTAAGGTGTCTTGGCTAATGTGTCTCGGCTAATGTGTCTTGGCTAAGGTGTCTTGGCTAAAGTGTCTTGGCTAAGGTGTCTTGGCTAAGGTGTCTTGGCTAAGGTGTCTTGGCTAATGTGTCTCGGCTAAAGTGTCTTGGCTAAGGTGTCTTGGCTAAAGTGTCTTGGCTAATGTGTCTTGGCTAATGTGTCTTGGCTAAGGTGTCTTGGCTAAGGTGTCTTGGCTAATGTGTCTTGGCTAATGTGTCTCGGCTAAGGTGTCTTGGCTAAAGTGTCTTGGCTAATGTGTCTCGGCTAAGGTGTCTTGGCTAAGGTGTCTTGGCTAAGGTGTCTTGGCTAATGTGTCTTGGCTAATGTGTCTTTCCTAAGGTGTCTTGGCTAATGTGTCTCGGCTAATGTGTCTTGGCTAAGGTGTCTTGGCTAAGGTGTCTTGGCTAATGTGTCTTGGCTAAGGTGTCTTGGCTAAGGTGTCTTGGCTAAGGTGTCTTGGCTAAGGTGTCTTGGCTAAGGTGTCTTGGCTAATGTGTCTCGGCTAAGGTGTCTTGGCTAAAGTGTCTTGGCTAATGTGTCTCGGCTAAAGTGTCTTGGCTAATGTGTCTTGGCTAATGTGTCTCGGCTAAAGTGTTTTGGCTAATGTGTCTTGGCTAAGGTGTCTCGGCTAATGTGTCTTGGCTAAGGTGTCTTGGCTAAGGTGTCTTGGCTAAGGTGTCTTGGCTAAGGTGTCTTGGCTAAGGTGTCTTGGCTAAGGTGTCTTGGCTAAGGTGTCTTGGCTAATGTGTCTCGGCTAATGTGTCTTGGCTAATGTGTCTCGGCTAAGGTGTCTTGGCTAAGGTGTCTTGGCTAATGTGTCTTGGCTAAGGTGTCTTGGCTAAGGTGTCTTGGCTAATGTGTTTCGGCTAAAGTGTCTTGGCTAAGGTGTCTTGGCTAAGGTGTCTTGGCTAAGGTGTCTTGGCTAAGGTGTCTTGGCTAATGTGTCTCGGCTAAGGTGTCTTGGCTAAAGTGTCTTGGCTAATGTGTCTCGGCTAAAGTGTCTTGGCTAATGTGTCTTGGCTAAGGTGTCTTGGCTAAGGTGTCTTGGCTAAGGTGTCTTGGCTAATGTGTCTCGGCTAATGTGTCTTGGCTAAGGTGTCTTGGCTAAAGTGTCTTGGCTAATGTGTCTCGGCTAAGGTGTCTTGGCTAAAGTGTCTTGGCTAAGGTGTCTTGGCTAAGGTGTCTTGGCTAAGGTGTCTTGGCTAATGTGTCTCGGCTAAAGTGTCTTGGCTAATGTGTCTTGGCTAAGGTGTCTTGGCTAAAGTGTCTTGGCTAATGTGTCTCGGCTAATGTGTCTTGGCTAAGGTGTCTTGGCTAAAGTGTCTTGGCTAAGGTGTCTTGGCTAAGGTGTCTTGGCTAATGTGTCTCGGCTAAAGTGTCTTGGCTAAGGTGTCTTGGCTAAAGTGTCTTGGCTAAAGTGTCTTGGCTAAGGTGTCTTGGCTAATGTGTTTCGGCTAAAGTGTCTTGGCTAAGGTGTCTTGGCTAAGGTGTCTTGGCTAAGGTGTCTTGGCTAATGTGTCTTGGCTAAGGTGTCTTGGCTAAGGTGTCTTGGCTAATGTGTCTTGGCTAAGGTGTCTTGGCTAAGGTGTCTTGGCTAAGGTGTCTTGGCTAATGTGTCTCGGCTAATGTGTCTTGGCTAAGGTGTCTTGGCTAAAGTGTCTTGGCTAAGGTGTCTTGGCTAAGGTGTCTTGGCTAAGGTGTCTTGGCTAAGGTGTCTTGGCTAAGGTGTCTTGGCTAATGTGTCTCGGCTAAAGTGTCTTGGCTAATGTGTCTCGGCTAAGGTGTCTTGGCTAAGGTGTCTTGGCTAAAGTGTCTTGGCTAAGGTGTCTTGGCTAATGTGTCTCGGCTAAAGTGTCTTGGCTAAGGTGTCTTGGCTAAGGTGTCTTGGCTAAGGTGTCTTGGCTAAGGTGTCTTGGCTAATGTGTCTCGGCTAAGGTGTCTTGGCTAAAGTGTCTTGGCTAATGTGTCTTGGCTAAAGTGTCTTGGCTAAGGTGTCTTGGCTAAGGTGTCTTGGCTAAGGTGTCTTGGCTAATGTGTCTCGGCTAAAGTGTCTTGGCTAATGTGTCTTGGCTAAGGTGTCTTGGCTAAAGTGTCTTGGCTAATGTGTCTCGGCTAATGTGTCTTGGCTAAGGTGTCTTGGCTAAAGTGTCTTGGCTAAGGTGTCTTGGCTAAGGTGTCTTGGCTAATGTGTCTCGGCTAAAGTGTCTTGGCTAAGGTGTCTTGGCTAAAGTGTCTTGGCTAAAGTGTCTTGGCTAAGGTGTCTTGGCTAATGTGTTTCGGCTAAAGTGTCTTGGCTAAGGTGTCTTGGCTAAGGTGTCTTGGCTAAGGTGTCTTGGCTAATGTGTCTTGGCTAAGGTGTCTTGGCTAAGGTGTCTTGGCTAATGTGTCTTGGCTAAGGTGTCTTGGCTAAGGTGTCTTGGCTAAGGTGTCTTGGCTAATGTGTCTCGGCTAATGTGTCTTGGCTAAGGTGTCTTGGCTAAAGTGTCTTGGCTAAGGTGTCTTGGCTAAGGTGTCTTGGCTAAGGTGTCTTGGCTAAGGTGTCTTGGCTAAGGTGTCTTGGCTAATGTGTCTCGGCTAAAGTGTCTTGGCTAATGTGTCTCGGCTAAGGTGTCTTGGCTAAGGTGTCTTGGCTAAAGTGTCTTGGCTAAGGTGTCTTGGCTAATGTGTCTCGGCTAAAGTGTCTTGGCTAAGGTGTCTTGGCTAAGGTGTCTTGGCTAAGGTGTCTTGGCTAAGGTGTCTTGGCTAATGTGTCTCGGCTAAGGTGTCTTGGCTAAAGTGTCTTGGCTAATGTGTCTCGGCTAAAGTGTCTTGGCTAATGTGTCTTGGCTAAGGTGTCTTGGCTAAGGTGTCTTGGCTAAGGTGTCTTGGCTAATGTGTCTCGGCTAATGTGTCTTGGCTAAGGTGTCTTGGCTAAAGTGTCTTGGCTAAGGTGTCTTGGCTAAGGTGTCTTGGCTAAGGTGTCTTGGCTAACGTGTCTCGGCTAAAGTGTCTTGGCTAAGGTGTCTTGGCTAAAGTGTCTTGGCTAATGTGTCTTGGCTAATGTGTCTTGGCTAAGGTGTCTTGGCTAAGGTGTCTTGGCTAAGGTGTCTTGGCTAAGGTGTCTTGGCTAATGTGTCTTGGCTAATGTGTCTTGGCTAAGGTGTCTTGGCTAAAGTGTCTTGGCTAAGGTGTCTTGGCTAAGGTGTCTTGGCTAAGGTGTCTTGGCTAATGTGTCTCGGCTAAAGTGTCTTGGCTAAGGTGTCTTGGCTAAGGTGTCTTGGCTAATGTGTCTTGGCTAATGTGTCTTGGCTAAGGTGTCTTGGCTAAAGTGTCTTGGCTAAGGTGTCTTGGCTAATGTGTCTCGGCTAAAGTGTCTTGGCTAAGGTGTCTTGGCTAAAGTGTCTTGGCTAATGTGTCTTGGCTAATGTGTCTTGGCTAAGGTGTCTTGGCTAAGGTGTCTTGGCTAAGGTGTCTTGGCTAATGTGTCTCGGCTAAGGTGTCTTGGCTAAAGTGTCTTGGCTAATGTGTCTCGGCTAAGGTGTCTTGGCTAATGTGTCTTGGCTAAGGTGTCTTGGCTAAGGTGTCTTGGCTAAGGTGTATTGGCTAATGTGTCTCGGCTAAAGTGTCTTGGCTAATGTGTCTTGGCTAAGGTGTCTTGGCTAAGGTGTCTTGGCTAAGGTGTCTTGGCTAAAGTGTCTTGGCTAATGTGTCTCGGCTAAAGTGTCTTGGCTAATGTGTCTTGGCTAAGGTGTCTTGGCTAAGGTGTCTTGGCTAAGGTGTCTTGGCTAATGTGTCTCGGCTAATGTGTCTTGGCTAAGGTGTCTTGGCTAAAGTGTCTTGGCTAAGGTGTCTTGGCTAAGGTGTCTTGGCTAAGGTGTCTTGGCTAATGTGTCTCGGCTAAAGTGTCTTGGCTAATGTGTCTCGGCTAAGGTGTCTTGGCTAAGGTGTCTTGGCTAAGGTGTCTTGGCTAAGGTGTCTTGGCTAAAGTGTCTTGGCTAATGTGTCTCGGCTAAAGTGTCTTGGCTAATGTGTCTTGGCTAAGGTGTCTTGGCTAAGGTGTCTTGGCTAAGGTGTCTTGGCTAAGGTGTCTTGGCTAAGGTGTCTTGGCTAAGGTGTCTTGGCTAAGGTGTCTTGGCTAATGTGTCTCGGTTAATGTGTCTCGGCTAATGTGTCTTAGCTAAGGTGTCTTGGCTAAGGTGTCTTGACTAATGTGTCTTGGCTAATGTGTCTCGGCTAATGTGTCTCGGCTAATGTGTCTTGGCTAAGGTGTCTTGGCTAAGGTGTCTTGGCTAATGTGTCTTGGCTAAGGTGTCTTGGCTAAGGTGTCTTGGCTAAGGTGTCTTGGCTAAGGTGTCTTGGCTAATGTGTCTCGGCTAAGGTGTCTCGGCTAAAGTGTCTTGGCTAATGTGTCTTGGCTAAGGTGTCTTGGCTAAGGTGTCTTGGCTAAGGTGTCTTGGCTAATGTGTCTCGGCTAATGTGTCTTGGCTAAGGTGTCTTGGCTAAAGTGTCTTGGCTAATGTGTCTCGGCTAAGGTGTCTTGGCTAAAGTGTCTTGGCTAAGGTGTCTTGGCTAAGGTGTCTTGGCTAAGGTGTCTTGGCTAAAGTGTCTTGGCTAATGTGTCTCGGCTAATGTGTCTTGGCTAAGGTGTCTTGGCTAAAGTGTCTTGGCTAAGGTGTCTTGGCTAAGGTGTCTTGGCTAATGTGTCTCGGCTAAAGTGTCTTGGCTAAGGTGTCTTGGCTAAAGTGTCTTGGCTAAAGTGTCTTGGCTAAGGTGTCTTGGCTAATGTGTTTCGGCTAAAGTGTCTTGGCTAAGGTGTCTTGGCTAAGGTGTCTTGGCTAAGGTGTCTTGGCTAAGGTGTCTTGGCTAATGTGTCTCGGCTAAGGTGTCTTGGCTAATGTGTCTTGGCTAATGTGTCTCGGCTAAGGTGTCTTGGCTAATGTGTCTTGGCTAAGGTGTCTCGGCTAAGGTGTCTTGGCTAAGGTGTCTCGGCTAATGTGTCTTGGCTAAGGTGTCTTGGCTAAAGTGTCTTGGCTAATGTGTCTTGGCTAAAGTGTCTTGGCTAAGGTGTCTTGGCTAAGGTGTCTTGGCTAATGTGTCTCGGCTAAAGTGTCTTGGCTAAGGTGTCTTGGCTAAAGTGTCTTGGCTAATGTGTCTTGGCTAATGTGTCTTGGCTAAGGTGTCTTGGCTAAGGTGTCTTGGCTAAGGTGTCTTGGCTAAAGTGTCTTGGCTAATGTGTCTTGGCTAATGTGTCTTGGCTAAGGTGTCTTGGCTAAGGTGTCTTGGCTAATGTGTTTCGGCTAAAGTGTCTTGGCTAAGGTGTCTTGGCTAAGGTGTCTTGGCTAAGGTGTCTTGGCTAAGGTGTCTTGGCTAATGTGTCTCGGCTAAAGTGTCTTGGCTAAGGTGTCTTGGCTAAAGTGTCTTGGCTAATGTGTCTTGGCAAATGTGTCTTGGCTAAGGTGTCTTGGCTAAGGTGTCTTGGCTAAGGTGTCTTGGCTAATGTGTCTCGGCTAAGGTGTCTTGGCTAAAGTGTCTTGGCTAATGTGTCTTGGCTAAGGTGTCTTGGCTAAGGTGTCTTGGCTAAGGTGTCTTGGCTAAAGTGTCTTGGCTAATGTGTCTCGGCTAAAGTGTCTTGGCTAATGTGTCTTGGCTAAGGTGTCTTGGCTAAGGTGTCTTGGCTAAGGTGTCTTGGCTAATGTGTCTCGGCTAATGTGTCTTGGCTAAGGTGTCTTGGCTAAAGTGTCTTGGCTAATGTGTCTCGGCTAATGTGTCTTGGCTAAGGTGTCTTGGCTAAAGTGTCTTGGCTAAGGTGTCTTGGCTAAGGTGTCTTGGCTAATGTGTCTCGGCTAAAGTGTCTTGGCTAAGGTGTCTTGGCTAAAGTGTCTTGGCTAATGTGTCTTGGCTAATGTGTCTTGGCTAAGGTGTCTTGGCTAAGGTGTCTTGGCTAAGGTGTCTTGGCTAATGTGTCTCGGCTAAGGTGTCTTGGCTAAAGTGTCTTGGCTAAGGTGTCTTGGCTAAGGTGTCTTGGCTAAGGTGTCTTGGCTAATGTGTCTCGGCTAAAGTGTCTTGGCTAATGTGTCTTGGCTAAGGTGTCTTGGCTAAGGTGTCTTGGCTAAGGTGTCTTGGCTAATGTGTCTCGGCTAATGTGTCTTGGCTAAGGTGTCTTGGCTAAAGTGTCTTGGCTAAGGTGTCTTGGCTAAGGTGTCTTGGCTAAGGTGTCTTGGCTAAGGTGTCTTGGCTAAGGTGTCTTGGCTAATGTGTCTCGGCTAAAGTGTCTTGGCTAATGTGTCTCGGCTAAGGTGTCTTGGCTAAGGTGTCTTGGCTAAAGTGTCTTGGCTAAGGTGTCTTGGCTAATGTGTCTCGGCTTAAGTGTCTTGGCTAAGGTGTCTTGGCTAAGGTGTCTTGGCTAAGGTGTCTTGGCTAAGGTGTCTTGGCTAATGTGTCTCGGCTAAGGTGTCTTGGCTAAAGTGTCTTGGCTAATGTGTCTCGGCTAAAGTGTCTTGGCTAATGTGTCTTGGCTAAGGTGTCTTGGCTAAGGTGTCTTGGCTAAGGTGTCTTGGCTAAGGTGTCTTGGCTAAGGTGTCTTGGCTAATGTGTCTCGGCTAAAGTGTCTTGGCTAATGTGTCTCGGCTAAGGTGTCTTGGCTAAGGTGTCTTGGCTAAAGTGTCTTGGCTAAGGTGTCTTGGCTAATGTGTCTCGGCTTAAGTGTCTTGGCTAAGGTGTCTTGGCTAAGGTGTCTTGGCTAAGGTGTCTTGGCTAAGGTGTCTTGGCTAATGTGTCTTGGCTAAGGTGTCTTGGCTAATGTGTCTCGGCTAAAGTGTCTTGGCTAATGTGTCTCGGCTAAGGTGTCTTGGCTAAGGTGTCTTGGCTAAGGTGTCTTGGCTAAGGTGTCTTGGCTAAAGTGTCTTGGCTAATGTGTCTCGGCTAAAGTGTCTTGGCTAATGTGTCTTGGCTAAGGTGTCTTGGCTAAGGTGTCTTGGCTAAGGTGTCTTGGCTAAGGTGTCTTGGCTAAGGTGTCTTGGCTAAGGTGTCTTGGCTAAGGTGTCTTGGCTAATGTGTCTCGGTTAATGTGTCTCGGCTAATGTGTCTTGGCTAAGGTGTCTTGGCTAAGGTGTCTTGACTAATGTGTCTTGGCTAATGTGTCTTTCCTAAGGTGTCTTGGCTAATGTGTCTCGGCTAATGTGTCTTGGCTAAGGTGTCTTGGCTAAGGTGTCTTGGCTAATGTGTCTTGGCTAAGGTGTCTTGGCTAAGGTGTCTTGGCTAAGGTGTCTTGGCTAATGTGTCTTGGCTAATGTGTCTCGGCTAAGGTGTCTCGGCTAAAGTGTCTTGGCTAATGTGTCTTGGCTAAGGTGTCTTGGCTAAGGTGTCTTGGCTAAGGTGTCTTGGCTAATGTGTCTCGGCTAATGTGTCTTGGCTAAGGTGTCTTGGCTAAAGTGTCTTGGCTAATGTGTCTCGGCTATGGTGTCTTGGCTAAAGTGTCTTGGCTAAGGTGTCTTGGCTAAGGTGTCTTGGCTAAGGTGTCTTGGCTAAAGTGTCTTGGCTAATGTGTCTCGGCTAATGTGTCTTGGCTAAGGTGTCTTGGCTAAAGTGTCTTGGCTAAGGTGTCTTGGCTAAGGTGTCTTGGCTAATGTGTCTCGGCTAAAGTGTCTTGGCTAAGGTGTCTTGGCTAAAGTGTCTTGGCTAAAGTGTCTTGGCTAAGGTGTCTTGGCTAATGTGTTTCGGCTAAAGTGTCTTGGCTAAGGTGTCTTGGCTAAGGTGTCTTGGCTAAGGTGTCTTGGCTAAGGTGTCTTGGCTAATGTGTCTCGGCTAAGGTGTCTTGGCTAAAGTGTCTTGGCTAATGTGTCTCGGCTAAGGTGTCTTGGCTAATGTGTCTTGGCTAAGGTGTCTCGGCTAAGGTGTCTTGGCTAAGGTGTCTCGGCTAATGTGTCTTGGCTAAGGTGTCTTGGCTAAAGTGTCTTGGCTAATGTGTCTTGGCTAAAGTGTCTTGGCTAAGGTGTCTTGGCTAAAGTGTCTTGGCTAATGTGTCTTGGCTAATGTGTCTTGGCTAAGGTGTCTTGGCTAAGGTGTCTTGGCTAAGGTGTCTTGGCTAATGTGTCTCGGCTAAGGTGTCTTGGCTAAAGTGTCTTGGCTAATGTGTCTCGGCTAAGGTGTCTTGGCTAATGTGTCTTGGCTAAGGTGTCTTGGCTAAGGTGTCTTGGCTAAGGTGTATTGGCTAATGTGTCTCGGCTAAAGTGTCTTGGCTAATGTGTCTTGGCTAAGGTGTCTTGGCTAAGGTGTCTTGGCTAATGTGTCTCGGCTAAAGTGTCTTGGCTAAGGTGTCTTGGCTAAGGTGTCTTGGCTAATGTGTCTTGGCTAATGTGTCTTGGCTAAGGTGTCTTGGCTAAAGTGTCTTGGCTAAGGTGTCTTGGCTAATGTGTCTCGGCTAAAGTGTCTTGGCTAAGGTGTCTTGGCTAAAGTGTCTTGGCTAATGTGTCTTGGCTAATGTGTCTTGGCTAAGGTGTCTTGGCTAAGGTGTCTTGGCTAAGGTGTCTTGGCTAATGTGTCTCGGCTAAGGTGTCTTGGCTAAAGTGTCTTGGCTAATGTGTCTCGGCTAAGGTGTCTTGGCTAATGTGTCTTGGCTAAGGTGTCTTGGCTAAGGTGTCTTGGCTAAGGTGTATTGGCTAATGTGTCTCGGCTAAAGTGTCTTGGCTAATGTGTCTTGGCTAAGGTGTCTTGGCTAAGGTGTCTTGGCTAAGGTGTCTTGGCTAAAGTGTCTTGGCTAATGTGTCTCGGCTAAAGTGTCTTGGCTAATGTGTCTTGGCTAAGGTGTCTTGGCTAAGGTGTCTTGGCTAAGGTGTCTTGGCTAATGTGTCTCGGCTAATGTGTCTTGGCTAAGGTGTCTTGGCTAAAGTGTCTTGGCTAAGGTGTCTTGGCTAAGGTGTCTTGGCTAAGGTGTCTTGGCTAATGTGTCTCGGCTAAAGTGTCTTGGCTAATGTGTCTCGGCTAAGGTGTCTTGGCTAAGGTGTCTTGGCTAAGGTGTCTTGGCTAAGGTGTCTTGGCTAAAGTGTCTTGGCTAATGTGTCTCGGCTAAAGTGTCTTGGCTAATGTGTCTTGGCTAAGGTGTCTTGGCTAAGGTGTCTTGGCTAAGGTGTCTTGGCTAAGGTGTCTTGGCTAAGGTGTCTTGGCTAAGGTGTCTTGGCTAAGGTGTCTTGGCTAATGTGTCTCGGTTAATGTGTCTCGGCTAATGTGTCTTGGCTAAGGTGTCTTGGCTAAGGTGTCTTGACTAATGTGTCTTGGCTAATGTGTCTTTCCTAAGGTGTCTTGGCTAATGTGTCTCGGCTAATGTGTCTTGGCTAAGGTGTCTTGGCTAAGGTGTCTTGGCTAATGTGTCTTGGCTAAGGTGTCTTGGCTAAGGTGTCTTGGCTAAGGTGTCTTGGCTAAGGTGTCTTGGCTAATGTGTCTCGGCTAAGGTGTCTCGGCTAAAGTGTCTTGGCTAATGTGTCTTGGCTAAGGTGTCTTGGCTAAGGTGTCTTGGCTAAGGTGTCTTGGCTAATGTGTCTCGGCTAATGTGTCTTGGCTAAGGTGTCTTGGCTAAAGTGTCTTGGCTAATGTGTCTCGGCTAAGGTGTCTTGGCTAAAGTGTCTTGGCTAAGGTGTCTTGGCTAAGGTGTCTTGGCTAAGGTGTCTTGGCTAAAGTGTCTTGGCTAATGTGTCTCGGCTAATGTGTCTTGGCTAAGGTGTCTTGGCTAAAGTGTCTTGGCTAAGGTGTCTTGGCTAAGGTGTCTTGGCTAATGTGTCTCGGCTAAAGTGTCTTGGCTAAGGTGTCTTGGCTAAAGTGTCTTGGCTAAAGTGTCTTGGCTAAGGTGTCTTGGCTAATGTGTTTCGGCTAAAGTGTCTTGGCTAAGGTGTCTTGGCTAAGGTGTCTTGGCTAAGGTGTCTTGGCTAAGGTGTCTTGGCTAATGTGTCTCGGCTAAGGTGTCTTGGCTAAAGTGTCTTGGCTAATGTGTCTCGGCTAAGGTGTCTTGGCTAATGTGTCTTGGCTAAGGTGTCTCGGCTAAGGTGTCTTGGCTAAGGTGTCTCGGCTAATGTGTCTTGGCTAAGGTGTCTTGGCTAAAGTGTCTTGGCTAATGTGTCTTGGCTAAAGTGTCTTGGCTAAGGTGTCTTGGCTAAGGTGTCTTGGCTAATGTGTCTCGGCTAAAGTGTCTTGGCTAAGGTGTCTTGGCTAAAGTGTCTTGGCTAATGTGTCTTGGCTAATGTGTCTTGGCTAAGGTGTCTTGGCTAAGGTGTCTTGGCTAAGGTGTCTTGGCTAAAGTGTCTTGGCTAATGTGTCTTGGCTAATGTGTCTTGGCTAAGGTGTCTTGGCTAAGGTGTCTTGGCTAATGTGTTTCGGCTAAAGTGTCTTGGCTAAGGTGTCTTGGCTAAGGTGTCTTGGCTAATGTGTCTTGGCTAAGGTGTCTTGGCTAATGTGTCTCGGCTAAAGTGTCTTGGCTAAGGTGTCTTGGCTAAAGTGTCTTGGCTAATGTGTCTTGGCTAATGTGTCTTGGCTAAGGTGTCTTGGCTAAGGTGTCTTGGCTAAGGTGTCTTGGCTAATGTGTCTCGGCTAAGGTGTCTTGGCTAAAGTGTCTTGGCTAATGTGTCTTGGCTAAGGTGTCTTGGCTAAGGTGTCTTGGCTAAGGTGTCTTGGCTAAAGTGTCTTGGCTAATGTGTCTCGGCTAAAGTGTCTTGGCTAATGTGTCTTGGCTAAGGTGTCTTGGCTAAGGTGTCTTGGCTAAGGTGTCTTGGCTAATGTGTCTCGGCTAATGTGTCTTGGCTAAGGTGTCTTGGCTAAAGTGTCTTGGCTAATGTGTCTCGGCTAATGTGTCTTGGCTAAGGTGTCTTGGCTAAAGTGTCTTGGCTAAGGTGTCTTGGCTAAGGTGTCTTGGCTAATGTGTCTCGGCTAAAGTGTCTTGGCTAAGGTGTCTTGGCTAAAGTGTCTTGGCTAATGTGTCTTGGCTAATGTGTCTTGGCTAAGGTGTCTTGGCTAAGGTGTCTTGGCTAAGGTGTCTTGGCTAATGTGTCTCGGCTAAGGTGTCTTGGCTAAAGTGTCTTGGCTAAGGTGTCTTGGCTAAGGTGTCTTGGCTAAGGTGTCTTGGCTAATGTGTCTCGGCTAAAGTGTCTTGGCTAATGTGTCTTGGCTAAGGTGTCTTGGCTAAGGTGTCTTGGCTAAGGTGTCTTGGCTAATGTGTCTCGGCTAATGTGTCTTGGCTAAGGTGTCTTGGCTAAAGTGTCTTGGCTAAGGTGTCTTGGCTAAGGTGTCTTGGCTAAGGTGTCTTGGCTAAGGTGTCTTGGCTAAGGTGTCTTGGCTAATGTGTCTCGGCTAAAGTGTCTTGGCTAATGTGTCTCGGCTAAGGTGTCTTGGCTAAGGTGTCTTGGCTAAAGTGTCTTGGCTAAGGTGTCTTGGCTAATGTGTCTCGGCTTAAGTGTCTTGGCTAAGGTGTCTCGGCTAAGGTGTCTTGGCTAAGGTGTCTTGGCTAAGGTGTCTTGGCTAATGTGTCTCGGCTAAGGTGTCTTGGCTAAAGTGTCTTGGCTAATGTGTCTCGGCTAAAGTGTCTTGGCTAATGTGTCTTGGCTAAGGTGTCTTGGCTAAGGTGTCTTGGCTAAGGTGTCTTGGCTAATGTGTCTTGGCTAATGTGTCTTGGCTAAGGTGTCTTGGCTAAAGTGTCTTGGCTAAGGTGTCTTGGCTAATGTGTCTTGGCTAAGGTGTCTTGGCTAACGTGTCTCGGCTAAAGTGTCTTGGCTAAGGTGTCTTGGCTAAAGTGTCTTGGCTAATGTGTCTTGGCTAATGTGTCTTGGCTAAGGTGTCTTGGCTAAGGTGTCTTGGCTAAGGTGTCTTGGCTAAGGTGTCTTGGCTAATGTGTCTTGGCTAATGTGTCTTGGCTAAGGTGTCTTGGCTAAAGTGTCTTGGCTAAGGTGTCTTGGCTAAGGTGTCTTGGCTAAGGTGTCTTGGCTAATGTGTCTCGGCTAAAGTGTCTTGGCTAAGGTGTCTTGGCTAAGGTGTCTTGGCTAATGTGTCTTGGCTAATGTGTCTTGGCTAAGGTGTCTTGGCTAAAGTGTCTTGGCTAAGGTGTCTTGGCTAATGTGTCTCGGCTAAAGTGTCTTGGCTAAGGTGTCTTGGCTAAAGTGTCTTGGCTAATGTGTCTTGGCTAATGTGTCTTGGCTAAGGTGTCTTGGCTAAGGTGTCTTGGCTAAGGTGTCTTGGCTAATGTGTCTCGGCTAAGGTGTCTTGGCTAAAGTGTCTTGGCTAATGTGTCTCGGCTAAGGTGTCTTGGCTAATGTGTCTTGGCTAAGGTGTCTTGGCTAAGGTGTCTTGGCTAAGGTGTCTTGGCTAATGTGTCTCGGCTAAAGTGTCTTGGCTAATGTGTCTTGGCTAAGGTGTCTTGGCTAAGGTGTCTTGGCTAAGGTGTCTTGGCTAAAGTGTCTTGGCTAATGTGTCTCGGCTAAAGTGTCTTGGCTAATGTGTCTTGGCTAAGGTGTCTTGGCTAAGGTGTCTTGGCTAAGGTGTCTTGGCTAATGTGTCTCGGCTAATGTGTCTTGGCTAAGGTGTCTTGGCTAAAGTGTCTTGGCTAAGGTGTCTTGGCTAAGGTGTCTTGGCTAAGGTGTCTTGGCTAATGTGTCTCGGCTAAAGTGTCTTGGCTAATGTGTCTCGGCTAAGGTGTCTTGGCTAAGGTGTCTTGGCTAAGGTGTCTTGGCTAAGGTGTCTTGGCTAAAGTGTCTTGGCTAATGTGTCTCGGCTAAAGTGTCTTGGCTAATGTGTCTTGGCTAAGGTGTCTTGGCTAAGGTGTCTTGGCTAAGGTGTCTTGGCTAAGGTGTCTTGGCTAAGGTGTCTTGGCTAAGGTGTCTTGGCTAAGGTGTCTTGGCTAATGTGTCTCGGCTAATGTGTCTCGGCTAATGTGTCTTGGCTAAGGTGTCTTGGCTAAGGTGTCTTGACTAATGTGTCTTGGCTAATGTGTCTTTCCTAAGGTGTCTTGGCTAATGTGTCTCGGCTAATGTGTCTTGGCTAAGGTGTCTTGGCTAAGGTGTCTTGGCTAATGTGTCTTGGCTAAGGTGTCTTGGCTAAGGTGTCTTGGCTAAGGTGTCTTGGCTAATGTGTCTCGGCTAAGGTGTCTCGGCTAAAGTGTCTTGGCTAATGTGTCTTGGCTAAGGTGTCTTGGCTAAGGTGTCTTGGCTAAGGTGTCTTGGCTAATGTGTCTCGGCTAATGTGTCTTGGCTAAGGTGTCTTGGCTAAAGTGTCTTGGCTAATGTGTCTCGGCTAAGGTGTCTTGGCTAAAGTGTCTTGGCTAAGGTGTCTTGGCTAAGGTGTCTTGGCTAAGGTGTCTTGGCTAAAGTGTCTTGGCTAATGTGTCTCGGCTAATGTGTCTTGGCTAAGGTGTCTTGGCTAAAGTGTCTTGGCTAAGGTGTCTTGGCTAAGGTGTCTTGGCTAATGTGTCTCGGCTAAAGTGTCTTGGCTAAGGTGTCTTGGCTAAAGTGTCTTGGCTAAAGTGTCTTGGCTAAGGTGTCTTGGCTAATGTGTTTCGGCTAAAGTGTCTTGGCTAAGGTGTCTTGGCTAAGGTGTCTTGGCTAAGGTGTCTTGGCTAAGGTGTCTTGGCTAATGTGTCTCGGCTAAGGTGTCTTGGCTAAAGTGTCTTGGCTAATGTGTCTCGGCTAAGGTGTCTTGGCTAATGTGTCTTGGCTAAGGTGTCTTGGCTAAGGTGTCTTGGCTAAGGTGTCTCGGCTAATGTGTCTTGGCTAAGGTGTCTTGGCTAAAGTGTCTTGGCTAAGGTGTCTTGGCTAAGGTGTCTTGGCTAAGGTGTCTTGGCTAATGTGTCTCGGCTAAAGTGTCTTGGCTAAGGTGTCTTGGCTAAAGTGTCTTGGCTAATGTGTCTTGGCTAATGTGTCTTGGCTAAGGTGTCTTGGCTAAGGTGTCTTGGCTAAGGTGTCTTGGCTAATGTGTCTCGGCTAAGGTGTCTTGGCTAAAGTGTCTTGGCTAATGTGTCTTGGCTAAGGTGTCTTGGCTAAGGTGTCTTGGCTAAGGTGTCTTGGCTAAAGTGTCTTGGCTAATGTGTCTCGGCTAAAGTGTCTTGGCTAATGTGTCTTGGCTAAGGTGTCTTGGCTAAAGTGTCTTGGCTAAGGTGTCTTGGCTAATGTGTCTCGGCTAATGTGTCTTGGCTAAGGTGTCTTGGCTAAGGTGTCTTGGCTAATGTGTCTCGGCTAAGGTGTCTTGGCTAAAGTGTCTTGGCTAAGGTGTCTTGGCTAAGGTGTCTTGGCTAAGGTGTCTTGGCTAATGTGTCTCGGCTAAAGTGTCTTGGCTAATGTGTCTTGGCTAAGGTGTCTTGGCTAAGGTGTCTTGGCTAAGGTGTCTTGGCTAATGTGTCTCGGCTAATGTGTCTTGGCTAAGGTGTCTTGGCTAAAGTGTCTTGGCTAAGGTGTCTTGGCTAAGGTGTCTTGGCTAAGGTGTCTTGGCTAAGGTGTCTTGGCTAAGGTGTCTTGGCTAATGTGTCTCGGCTAAAGTGTCTTGGCTAATGTGTCTCGGCTAAGGTGTCTTGGCTAAGGTGTCTTGGCTAAAGTGTCTTGGCTAAGGTGTCTTGGCTAATGTGTCTCGGCTAAAGTGTCTTGGCTAAGGTGTCTTGGCTAAGGTGTCTTGGCTAAGGTGTCTTGGCTAAGGTGTCTTGGCTAATGTGTCTCGGCTAAAGTGTCTTGGCTAATGTGTCTTGGCTAAGGTGTCTTGGCTAAGGTGTCTTGGCTAAGGTGTCTTGGCTAATGTGTCTCGGCTAATGTGTCTTGGCTAAGGTGTCTTGGCTAAAGTGTCTTGGCTAAGGTGTCTTGGCTAAGGTGTCTTGGCTAAGGTGTCTTGGCTAACGTGTCTCGGCTAAAGTGTCTTGGCTAAGGTGTCTTGGCTAAAGTGTCTTGGCTAATGTGTCTTGGCTAATGTGTCTTGGCTAAGGTGTCTTGGCTAAGGTGTCTTGGCTAAGGTGTCTTGGCTAAGGTGTCTTGGCTAATGTGTCTTGGCTAAGGTGTCTTGGCTAAGGTGTCTTGGCTAAAGTGTCTTGGCTAAGGTGTCTTGGCTAAGGTGTCTTGGCTAAGGTGTCTTGGCTAATGTGTCTCGGCTAAAGTGTCTTGGCTAAGGTGTCTTGGCTAAGGTGTCTTGGCTAATGTGTCTTGGCTAATGTGTCTTGGCTAAGGTGTCTTGGCTAAAGTGTCTTGGCTAAGGTGTCTTGGCTAATGTGTCTCGGCTAAAGTGTCTTGGCTAAGGTGTCTTGGCTAAAGTGTCTTGGCTAATGTGTCTTGGCTAATGTGTCTTGGCTAAGGTGTCTTGGCTAAGGTGTCTTGGCTAAGGTGTCTTGGCTAATGTGTCTCGGCTAAGGTGTCTTGGCTAAAGTGTCTTGGCTAATGTGTCTCGGCTAAGGTGTCTTGGCTAAGGTGTCTTGGCTAAGGTGTCTTGGCTAAGGTGTCTTGGCTAAGGTGTCTTGGCTAATGTGTCTCGGCTAAAGTGTCTTGGCTAATGTGTCTTGGCTAAGGTGTCTTGGCTAAGGTGTCTCGGCTAATGTGTCTTGGCTAAGGTGTCTTGGCTAATGTGTCTCGGCTAAAGTGTCTTGGCTAATGTGTCTTGGCTAAGGTGTCTTGGCTAAGGTGTCTTGGCTAAGGTGTCTTGGCTAATGTGTCTCGGCTAATGTGTCTTGGCTAAGGTGTCTTGGCTAAAGTGTCTTGGCTAAGGTGTCTTGGCTAAGGTGTCTTGGCTAAGGTGTCTTGGCTAAGGTGTCTTGGCTAAGGTGTCTTGGCTAAGGTGTCTTGGCTAAGGTGTCTCGGCTAATGTGTCTTGGCTAAGGTGTCTTGGCTAATGTGTCTCGGCTAAAGTGTCTTGGCTAATGTGTCTTGGCTAAGGTGTCTTGGCTAAGGTGTCTTGGCTAAGGTGTCTTGGCTAATGTGTCTCGGCTAATGTGTCTTGGCTAAGGTGTCTTGGCTAAAGTGTCTTGGCTAAGGTGTCTTGGCTAAGGTGTCTTGGCTAAGGTGTCTTGGCTAATGTGTCTCGGCTAAAGTGTCTTGGCTAATGTGTCTCGGCTAAGGTGTCTTGGCTAAGGTGTCTTGGCTAAGGTGTCTTGGCTAAGGTGTCTTGGCTAAAGTGTCTTGGCTAATGTGTCTCGGCTAAAGTGTCTTGGCTAATGTGTCTTGGCTAAGGTGTCTTGGCTAAGGTGTCTTGGCTAAGGTGTCTTGGCTAAGGTGTCTTGGCTAAGGTGTCTTGGCTAAGGTGTCTTGGCTAAGGTGTCTTGGCTAAGGTGTCTTGGCTAATGTGTCTCGGCTAATGTGTCTCGGCTAATGTGTCTTGGCTAAGGTGTCTTGGCTAAGGTGTCTTGACTAATGTGTCTTGGCTAATGTGTCTTTCCTAAGGTGTCTTGGCTAATGTGTCTCGGCTAATGTGTCTTGGCTAAGGTGTCTTGGCTAAGGTGTCTTGGCTAATGTGTCTTGGCTAAGGTGTCTTGGCTAAGGTGTCTTGGCTAAGGTGTCTTGGCTAAGGTGTCTTGGCTAATGTGTCTCGGCTAAGGTGTCTTGGCTAAAGTGTCTTGGCTAATGTGTCTCGGCTAAAGTGTCTTGGCTAATGTGTCTTGGCTAAGGTGTCTTGGCTAAGGTGTCTTGGCTAAGGTGTCTTGGCTAATGTGTCTCGGCTAATGTGTCTTGGCTAAGGTGTCTTGGCTAAAGTGTCTTGGCTAAGGTGTCTTGGCTAAGGTGTCTTGGCTAAGGTGTCTTGGCTAAGGTGTCTTGGCTAAGGTGTCTTGGCTAATGTGTCTCGGCTAAAGTGTCTTGGCTAATGTGTCTCGGCTAAGGTGTCTTGGCTAAGGTGTCTTGGCTAATGTGTCTTGGCTAAAGTGTCTTGGCTAAGGTGTCTTGGCTAATGTGTTTCGGCTAAAGTGTCTTGGCTAAGGTGTCTTGGCTAAGGTGTCTTGGCTAAGGTGTCTTGGCTAATGTGTCTCGGCTAAGGTGTCTTGGCTAAAGTGTCTTGGCTAATGTGTCTCGGCTAAAGTGTCTTGGCTAATGTGTCTTGGCTAAGGTGTCTTGGCTAAGGTGTCTTGGCTAAGGTGTCTTGGCTAATGTGTCTCGGCTAATGTGTCTTGGCTAAGGTGTCTTGGCTAAAGTGTCTTGGCTAAGGTGTCTTGGCTAAGGTGTCTTGGCTAAGGTGTCTTGGCTAATGTGTCTCGGCTAAAGTGTCTTGGCTAAGGTGTCTTGGCTAAAGTGTCTTGGCTAATGTGTCTTGGCTAATGTGTCTTGGCTAAGGTGTCTTGGCTAAGGTGTCTTGGCTAAGGTGTCTTGGCTAATGTGTCTCGGCTAAGGTGTCTTGGCTAAGGTGTCTTGGCTAATGTGTCTCGGCTAAAGTGTCTTGGCTAAGGTGTCTTGGCTAAAGTGTCTTGGCTAATGTGTCTTGGCTAATGTGTCTTGGCTAAGGTGTCTTGGCTAAGGTGTCTTGGCTAAGGTGTCTTGGCTAATGTGTCTCGGCTAAGGTGTCTTGGCTAAAGTGTCTTGGCTAATGTGTCTTGGCTAAGGTGTCTTGGCTAAGGTGTCTTGGCTAAGGTGTCTTGGCTAAAGTGTCTTGGCTAATGTGTCTCGGCTAAGGTGTCTTGGCTAAGGTGTCTTGGCTAAGGTGTCTTGGCTAAGGTGTCTTGGCTAAGGTGTCTTGGCTAATGTGTCTCGGCTAATGTGTCTTGGCTAAGGTGTCTTGGCTAAAGTGTCTTGGCTAAGGTGTCTTGGCTAAGGTGTCTTGGCTAAGGTGTCTTGGCTAATGTGTCTCGGCTAAAGTGTCTTGGCTAAGGTGTCTTGGCTAAAGTGTCTTGGCTAATGTGTCTTGGCTAATGTGTCTTGGCTAAGGTGTCTTGGCTAAGGTGTCTTGGCTAAGGTGTCTTGGCTAATGTGTCTCGGCTAAGGTGTCTTGGCTAAGGTGTCTTGGCTAAGGTGTCTTGGCTAAGGTGTCTTGGCTAAGGTGTCTTGGCTAATGTGTCTCGGCTAAAGTGTCTTGGCTAATGTGTCTTGGCTAAGGTGTCTTGGCTAAGGTGTCTTGGCTAATGTGTCTCGGCTAAGGTGTCTTGGCTAAGGTGTCTTGGCTAAAGTGTCTTGGCTAATGTATCTTGGCTAAGGTGTCTTGGCTAAGGTGTCTTGGCTAAGGTGTCTTGGCTAAGGTGTCTTGGCTAAGGTGTCTTGGCTAATGTGTCTCGGCTAAAGTTTCTTGGCTAATGTGTCTCGGCTAAGGTGTCTTGGCTAAGGTGTCTTGGCTAAAGTGTCTTGGCTAAGGTGTCTTGGCTAATGTGTTTCGGCTAAAGTGTCTTGGCTAAGGTGTCTTGGCTAAGGTGTCTTGGCTAAGGTGTCTTGGCTAAAGTGTCTTGGCTAATGTGTCTCGGCTAAAGTGTCTTGGCTAAGGTGTCTTGGCTAAGGTGTCTTGGCTAAGGTGTCTTGGCTAAGGTGTCTTGGCTAAGGTGTCTTGGCTAATGTGTCTCGGCTAATGTGTCTCGGCTAATGTGTCTTGGCTAAGGTGTCTTGGCTAAGGTGTCTTGACTAATGTGTCTTGGCTAATGTGTCTTTCCTAAGGTGTCTTGGCTAATGTGTCTCGGCTAATGTGTCTTGGCTAAGGTGTCTTGGCTAAGGTGTCTTGGCTAATGTGTCTTGGCTAAGGTGTCTTGGCTAAGGTGTCTTGGCTAAGGTGTCTTGGCTAAGGTGTCTTGGCTAATGTGTCTTGGCTAATGTGTCTTTCCTAAGGTGTCTTGGCTAATGTGTCTCGGCTAATGTGTCTTGGCTAAGGTGTCTTGGCTAAAGTGTCTTGGCTAATGTGTCTTGGCTAAGGTGTCTTGGCTAAGGTGTCTTGGCTAAGGTGTCTTGGCTAAGCTGTCTTGGCTAAGGTGTCTTGGCTAAGCTGTCTTGGCTAAGGTGTCTTGGCTAATGTGTCTTGGCTAAGGTGTCTCGGCTAATGTGTCTTGGCTAAGGTGTCTTGGCTAAGGTGTCTTGACTAATGTGTCTTGGCTAATGTGTCTTTCCTAAGGTGTCTTGGCTAATGTGTCTCGGCTAATGTGTCTTGGCTAAGGTGTCTTGGCTAAGGTGTCTTGGCTAATGTGTCTTGGCTAAGGTGTCTTGGCTAAGGTGTCTTGGCTAAGGTGTCTTGGCTAAGGTGTCTTGGCTAATGTGTCTCGGCTAAGGTGTCTTGGCTAAGGTGTCTTGGCTAATGTGTCTTGGCTAAGGTGTCTTGGCTAATGTGTCTCGGCTAAAGTGTCTTGGCTAAGGTGTCTTGGCTAAGGTGTCTTGGCTAATGTGTCTTGGCTAAGGTGTCTTGGCTAAGGTGTCTTGGCTAAGGTGTCTTGGCTAAGGTGTCTTGGCTAAGGTGTCTTGGCTAATGTGTCTCGGCTAAGGTGTCTTGGCTAAAGTGTCTTGGCTAAGGTGTCTTGGCTAAGGTGTCTTGGCTAAGGTGTCTTGGCTAATGTGTCTCGGCTAAAGTGTCTTGGCTAATGTGTCTTGGCTAAGGTGTCTTGGCTAAGGTGTCTTGGCTAAGGTGTCTTGGCTAATGTGTCTCGGCTAATGTGTCTTGGCTAAGGTGTCTTGGCTAAAGTGTCTTGGCTAAGGTGTCTTGGCTAAGGTGTCTTGGCTAATGTGTCTCGGCTAATGTGTCTTGGCTAATGTGTCTTGGCTAATGTGTCTTGGCTAATGTGTCTTGGCTAAGGTGTCTTGGCTAAGGTGTCTTGGCTAAGGTGTCTTGGCTAAGGTGTCTTGGCTAAAGTGTCTTGGCTAATGTGTCTTGGCTAAGGTGTCTTGGCTAAGGTGTCTTGGCTAATGTGTCTCGGCTAAAGTGTCTTGGCTAAGGTGTCTTGGCTAATGTGTCTCGGCTAAGGTGTCTTGGCTAATGTGTTTTGGCTAATGTGTCTTGGCTAAAGTGTCTTGGCTAAGGTGTCTTGGCTAAGCTGTCTTGGCTAAGGTGTCTTGGCTAAGGTGTCTTGGCTAATGTGTCTTGGCTAAAGTGTCTTGGCTAATGTGTCTCGGCTAAAGTGTCTTGGCTAATGTGTCTTGGCTAAGGTGTCTTGGCTAATGTGTCTCGGCTAATGTGTCTTGGCTAAGGTGTCTTGGCTAAAGTGTCTTGGCTAAGGTGTCTTGGCTAAGGTGTCTTGGCTAAAGTGTCTTGGCTAAGGTGTCTTGGCTAAGGTGTCTTGGCTAAGGTGTCTTGGCTAATGTGTCTCGGCTAAAGTGTCTTGGCTAAGGTGTCTTGGCTAAAGTGTCTTGGCTAATGTGTCTTGGCTAATGTGTCTTGGCTAAGGTGTCTTGGCTAAGGTGTCTTGGCTAAGGTGTCTTGGCTAATGTGTCTCGGCTAAGATGTCTTGGCTAAAGTGTCTTGGCTAAGGTGTCTTGGCTAAGGTGTCTTGGCTAAGGTGTCTTGGCTAATGTGTCTCGGCTAAAGTGTCTTGGCTAATGTGTCTTGGCTAAGGTGTCTTGGCTAAGGTGTCTTGGCTAAGGTGTCTTGGCTAATGTGTCTCGGCTAATGTGTCTTGGCTAAGGTGTCTTGGCTAAAGTGTCTTGGCTAAGGTGTCTTGGCTAAGGTGTCTTGGCTAAGGTGTCTTGGCTAAGGTGTCTTGGCTAAGGTGTCTTGGCTAATGTGTCTCGGCTAAAGTGTCTTGGCTAAGGTGTCTTGGCTAAAGTGTCTTGGCTAATGTGTCTTGGCTAATGTGTCTTGGCTAAGGTGTCTTGGCTAAGGTGTCTTGGCTAAGGTGTCTTGGCTAATGTGTCTCGGCTAAGGTATCTTGGCTAAAGTGTCTTGGCTAATGTGTCTCGGCTAAGGTGTCTTGGCTAAGGTGTCTTGGCTAAGGTGTCTTGGCTAAGGTGTCTTGGCTAAGGTGTCTTGGCTAAAGTGTCTTGGCTAATGTGTCTCGGCTAAAGTGTCTTGGCTAATGTGTCTTGGCTAAGGTGTCTTGGCTAAGGTGTCTTGGCTAAGGTGTCTTGGCTAAGGTGTCTTGGCTAAGGTGTCTTGGCTAATGTGTCTCGGCTAATGTGTCTCGGCTAATGTGTCTTGGCTAAGGTGTCTTGGCTAAGGTGTCTTGGCTAATGTGTCTTGGCTAATGTGTCTTGGCTAAGGTGTCTTGGCTAATGTGTCTTGGCTAAGGTGTCTTGACTAATGTGTCTTGGCTAATGTGTCTTTCCTAAGGTGTCTTGGCTAATGTGTCTCGGCTAATGTGTCTTGGCTAAGGTGTCTTGGCTAAGGTGTCTTGGCTAATGTGTCTTGGCTAAGGTGTCTTGGCTAAGGTGTCTTGGCTAAGGTGTCTTGGCTAAGGTGTCTTGGCTAATGTGTCTCGGCTAAGGTGTCTTGGCTAAAGTGTCTTGGCTAATGTGTCTCGGCTAAAGTGTCTTGGCTAATGTGTCTTGGCTAAGGTGTCTTGGCTAAGGTGTCTTGGCTAAGGTGTCTTGGCTAAGGTGTCTTGGCTAAGGTGTCTTGGCTAAGGTGTCTTGGCTAAGGTGTCTTGGCTAAGGTGTCTTGGCTAATGTGTCTCGGCTAAAGTGTCTTGGCTAATGTGTCTCGGCTAAGGTGTCTTGGCTAAGGTGTCTTGGCTAATGTGTCTTGGCTAAAGTGTCTTGGCTAAGGTGTCTTGGCTAATGTGTTTCGGCTAAAGTGTCTTGGCTAAGGTGTCTTGGCTAAGGTGTCTTGGCTAAGGTGTCTTGGCTAAGGTGTCTTGGCTAATGTGTCTCGGCTAAGGTGTCTTGGCTAAAGTGTCTTGGCTAATGTGTCTCGGCTAATGTGTCTTGGCTAATGTGTCTTGGCTAAGGTGTCTTGGCTAAGGTGTCTTGGCTAAGGTGTCTTGGCTAATGTGTCTCGGCTAATGTGTCTTGGTTAAGGTGTCTTGGCTAAAGTGTCTTGGCTAAGGTGTCTTGGCTAAGGTGTCTTGGCTAAGGTGTCTTGGCTAATGTGTCTCGGCTAAAGTGTCTTGGCTAAGGTGTCTTGGCTAAAGTGTCTTGGCTAATGTGTCTTGGCTAATGTGTCTTGGCTAAGGTGTCTTGGCTAAGGTGTCTTGGCTAAGGTGTCTTGGCTAATGTGTCTCGGCTAAGGTGTCTTGGCTAAAGTGTCTTGGCTAATGTGTCTTGGCTAAGGTGTCTTGGCTAAGGTGTCTTGGCTAAGGTGTCTTGGCCAAAGTGTCTTGGCTAATGTGTCTCGGCTAAAGTGTCTTGGCTAATGTGTCTTGGCTAAGGTGTCTTGGCTAAGGTGTCTTGGCTAAGGTGTCTTGGCTAATGTGTCTCGGCTAATGTGTCTTGGCTAAGGTGTCTTGGCTAAAGTGTCTTGGCTAAGGTGTCTTGGCTAAGGTGTCTTGGCTAAGGTGTCTTGGCTAATGTGTCTCGCCTAAAGTGTCTTGGCTAAGGTGTCTTGGCTAAAGTGTCTTGGCTAATGTGTCTTGGCTAATGTGTCTTGGCTAAGGTGTCTTGGCTAAGGTGTCTTGGCTAAGGTGTCTTGGCTAATGTGTCTCGGCTAAGGTGTCTTGGCTAAAGTGTCTTGGCTAAGGTGTCTTGGCTAAGGTGTCTTGGCTAAGGTGTCTTGGCTAATGTGTCTCGGCTAAAGTGTCTTGGCTAATGTGTCTTGGCTAAGGTGTCTTGGCTAAGGTGTCTTGGCTAATGTGTCTTGGCTAAGGTGTCTTGGCTAAAGTGTCTTGGCTAAGGTGTCTTGGCCAATGTGTCTTGGCTAAGGTGTCTTGGCTAAGGTGTCTTGGCTAAGGTGTCTTGGCTAATGTGTCTCGGCTAAAGTGTCTTGGCTAATGTGTCTCGGCTAAGGTGTCTTGGCTAAGGTGTCTTGGCTAAAGTGTCTTGGCTAAGGTGTCTTGGCTAATGTGTTTCGGCTAAAGTGTCTTGGCTAAGGTGTCTTGGCTAAGGTGTCTTGGCTAAGGTGTCTTGGCTAAGGTGTCTTGGCTAATGTGTCTCGGCTAAGGTGTCTTGGCTAAAGTGTCTTGGCTAATGTGTCTCGGCTAAAGTGTCTTGGCTAATGTGTCTTGGCTAAGGTGTCTTGGCTAAGGTGTCTTGGCTAAGGTGTCTTGGCTAATGTGTCTCGGCTAATGTGTCTTGGCTAAGGTGTCTTGGCTAAAGTGTCTTGGCTAAGGTGTCTTGGCTAAAGTGTCTTGGCTAAGGTGTCTTGGCTAAGGTGTCTTGGCTAAGGTGTCTTGGCTAATGTGTCTCGGCTAAAGTGTCTTGGCTAATGTGTCTTGGCTAATGTGTCTTGGCTAAGGTGTCTTGGCTAAGGTGTCTTGGCTAAGGTGTCTTGGCTAATGTGTCTTGGCTAATGTGTCTTGGCTAAGGTGTCTTGGCTAAAGTGTCTTGGCTAAGGTGTCTTGGCTAAGGTGTCTTGGCTAAGGTGTCTTGGCTAAGGTGTCTTGGCTAATGTGTCTCGGCTAAAGTGTCTTGGCTAAGGTGTCTTGGCTAAAGTGTCTTGGCTAATGTGTCTTGGCTAATGTGTCTTGGCTAAGGTGTCTTGGCTAAGGTGTCTTGGCTAAGGTGTCTTGGCTAATGTGTCTCGGCTAAGGTGTCTTGGCTAAAGTGTCTTGGCTAATGTGTCTCGGCTAAGGTGTCTTGGCTAATGTGTCTTGGCTAAGGTGTCTTGGCTAAGGTGTCTTGGCTAAGGTGTCTTGGCTAATGTGTCTCGGCTAAAGTGTCTTGGCTAAGGTGTCTTGGCTAAAGTGTCTTGGCTAAGGTGTCTTGGCTAAAGTGTCTTGGCTAAGGTGTCTTGGCTAATGTGTCTCGGCTAAAGTGTCTTGGTTAAGGTGTCTTGGCTAAAGTGTCTTGGCTAAGGTGTCTTGGCTAAGGTGTCTTGGCTAAGGTGTCTTGGCTAAAGTGTCTTGGCTAAGGTGTCTTGGCTAAAGTGTCTTGGCTAAGGTGTCTTGGCTAAGGTGTCTTGGCTAAGGTGTCTTGGCTAATGTGTCTCGGCTAATGTGTCTTGGCTAAGGTGTCTTGGCTAAGGTGTCTTGGCTAAGGTGTCTTGGCTAATGTGTCTCGGCTAAAGTGTCTTGGCTAATGTGTCTTGGCTAAGGTGTCTTGGCTAAGGTGTCTTGGCTAAGGTGTCTTGGCTAAAGTGTCTTGGCTAATGTGTCTCGGCTAAAGTGTCTTGGCTAATGTGTCTTGGCTAAGGTGTCTTGGCTAAGGTGTCTTGGCTAAGGTGTCTTGGCTAAGGTGTCTTGGCTAATGTGTCTCGGCTAAAGTGTCTTGGCTAATGTGTCTTGGCTAAGGTGTCTTGGCTAAGGTGTCTTGGCTAAGGTGTCTTGGCTAATGTGTCTCGGCTAAAGTGTCTTGGCTAATGTGTCTTGGCTAAGGTGTCTTGGCTAAGGTGTCTTGGCTAAGGTGTCTTGGCTAATGTGTCTCGGCTAATGTGTCTTGGCTAAGGTGTCTTGGCTAAAGTGTCTTGGCTAAGGTGTCTTGGCTAAGGTGTCTTGGCTAAGGTGTCTTGGCTAATGTGTCTTGGCTAAGGTGTCTTGGCTAATGTGTCTCGGCTAATGTGTCTTGGCTAATGTGTCTTGGCTAAGGTGTCTTGGCTAATGTGTCTCGGCTAAGGTGTCTTGGCTAAAGTGTCTTGGCTAATGTGTCTTGGCTAAGGTGTCTTGGCTAAGGTGTCTTGGCTAAGGTGTCTTGGCCAAAGTGTCTTGGCTAATGTGTCTCGGCTAAAGTGTCTTGGCTAATGTGTCTTGGCTAAGGTGTCTTGGCTAAGGTGTCTTGGCTAAGGTGTCTTGGCTAATGTGTCTCGGCTAATGTGTCTTGGCTAAGGTGTCTTGGCTAAAGTGTCTTGGCTAAGGTGTCTTGGCTAAGGTGTCTTGGCTAAGGTGTCTTGGTTAATGTGTCTCGCCTAAAGTGTCTTGGCTAAGGTGTCTTGGCTAAAGTGTCTTGGCTAATGTGTCTTGGCTAATGTGTCTTGGCTAAGGTGTCTTGGCTAAGGTGTCTTGGCTAAGGTGTCTTGGCTAATGTGTCTCGGCTAAGGTGTCTTGGCTAAAGTGTCTTGGCTAAGGTGTCTTGGCTAAGGTGTCTTGGCTAAGGTGTCTTGGCTAATGTGTCTCGGCTAAAGTGTCTTGGCTAATGTGTCTTGGCTAAGGTGTCTTGGCTAAGGTGTCTTGGCTAATGTGTCTTGGCTAAGGTGTCTTGGCTAAAGTGTCTTGGCTAAGGTGTCTTGGCCAATGTGTCTTGGCTAAGGTGTCTTGGCTAAGGTGTCTTGGCTAAGGTGTCTTGGCTAATGTGTCTCGGCTAAAGTGTCTTGGCTAATGTGTCTCGGCTAAGGTGTCTTGGCTAAGGTGTCTTGGCTAAAGTGTCTTGGCTAAGGTGTCTTGGCTAATGTGTTTCGGCTAAAGTGTCTTGGCTAAGGTGTCTTGGCTAAGGTGTCTTGGCTAAGGTGTCTTGGCTAAGGTGTCTTGGCTAATGTGTCTCGGCTAAGGTGTCTTGGCTAAAGTGTCTTGGCTAATGTGTCTCGGCTAAAGTGTCTTGGCTAATGTGTCTTGGCTAAGGTGTCTTGGCTAAGGTGTCTTGGCTAAGGTGTCTTGGCTAATGTGTCTCGGCTAATGTGTCTTGGCTAAGGTGTCTTGGCTAAAGTGTCTTGGCTAAGGTGTCTTGGCTAAAGTGTCTTGGCTAAGGTGTCTTGGCTAAGGTGTCTTGGCTAAGGTGTCTTGGCTAATGTGTCTCGGCTAAAGTGTCTTGGCTAAGGTGTCTTGGCTAATGTGTCTTGGCTAAGGTGTCTTGGCTAAGGTGTCTTGGCTAAGGTGTCTTGGCTAATGTGTCTTGGCTAATGTGTCTTGGCTAAGGTGTCTTGGCTAAAGTGTCTTGGCTAAGGTGTCTTGGCTAAGGTGTCTTGGCTAAGGTGTCTTGGCTAAGGTGTCTTGGCTAATGTGTCTCGGCTAAAGTGTCTTGGCTAAGGTGTCTTGGCTAAGGTGTCTTGGCTAATGTGTCTCGGCTAAGGTGTCTTGGCTAAAGTGTCTTGGCTAATGTGTCTCGGCTAAGGTGTCTTGGCTAATGTGTCTTGGCTAAGGTGTCTTGGCTAAGGTGTCTTGGCTAAGGTGTCTTGGCTAATGTGTCTCGGCTAAAGTGTCTTGGCTAAGGTGTCTTGGCTAAAGTGTCTTGGCTAAGGTGTCTTGGCTAAGGTGTCTTGGCTAAGGTGTCTTGGCTAATGTGTCTCGGCTAAAGTGTCTTGGCTAAGGTGTCTTGGCTAAAGTGTCTTGGCTAATGTGTCTTGGCTAATGTGTCTTGGCTAAGGTGTCTTGGCTAAGGTGTCTTGGCTAAGGTGTCTTGGCTAATGTGTCTCGGCTAAGGTGTCTTGGCTAATGTGTCTTGGCTAATGTGTCTCGGCTAAGGTGTCTTGGCTAATGTGTCTTGGCTAAGGTGTCTTGGCTAAGGTGTCTTGGCTAAGGTGTCTTGGCTAATGTGTCTCGGCTAAAGTGTCTTGGCTAATGTGTCTTGGCTAAGGTGTCTTGGCTAAGGTGTCTTGGCTAAGGTGTCTTGGCTAAAGTGTCTTGGCTAATGTGTCTCGGCTAAAGTGTCTTGGCTAATGTGTCTTGGCTAAGGTGTCTTGGCTAAGGTGTCTTGGCTAAGGTGTCTTGGCTAAGGTGTCTTGGCTAATGTGTCTCGGCTAAAGTGTCTTGGCTAATGTGTCTTGGCTAAGGTGTCTTGGCTAAGGTGTCTTGGCTAAGGTGTCTTGGCTAATGTGTCTCGGCTAAAGTGTCTTGGCTAATGTGTCTTGGCTAAGGTGTCTTGGCTAAGGTGTCTTGGCTAAGGTGTCTTGGCTAATGTGTCTCGGCTAATGTGTCTTGGCTAAGGTGTCTTGGCTAAAGTGTCTTGGCTAAGGTGTCTTGGCTAAGGTGTCTTGGCTAAGGTGTCTTGGCTAATGTGTCTTGGCTAAGGTGTCTTGGCTAATGTGTCTCGGCTAATGTGTCTTGGCTAAGGTGTCTTGGCTAAGGTGTCTTGGCTAATGTGTCTCGGCTAAGGTGTCTTGGCTAAAGTGTCTTGGCTAATGTGTCTTGGCTAAGGTGTCTTGGCTAAGGTGTCTTGGCTAAGGTGTCTTGGTTAATGTGTCTCGGCTAATGTGTCTTGGCTAAGGTGTCTTGGCTAAAGTGTCTTGGCTAAGGTGTCTTGGCTAAGGTGTCTTGGCTAAGGTGTCTTGGCTAATGTGTCTTGGCTAAGGTGTCTTGGCTAATGTGTCTCGGCTAATGTGTCTTGGCTAAGGTGTCTTGGCTAAGGTGTCTTGGCTAATGTGTCTTGGCTAAGGTGTCTTGGCTAAGGTGTCTTGGCTAAGGTGTCTTGGCTAAGGTGTCTTGGCTAATGTGTCTCGGCTAAAGTGTCTTGGCTAAGGTGTCTTGGCTAAGGTGTCTTGGCTAAGGTGTCTTGGCTAAGGTGTCTTGGCTAAGGTGTCTTGGCTAAGGTGTCTTGGCTAATGTGTCTCGGCTAAAGTGTCTTGGCTAATGTGTCTCGGCTAAGGTGTCTTGGCTAAGGTGTCTTGGCTAATGTGTCTTGGCTAAAGTGTCTTGGCTAAAGTGTCTTGGCTAATGTGTTTCGGCTAAAGTGTCTTGGCTAAGGTGTCTTGGCTAAGGTGTCTTGGCTAAGGTGTCTTGGCTAAGGTGTCTTGGCTAATGTGTCTCGGCTAAGGTGTCTTGGCTAAAGTGTCTTGGCTAATGTGTCTCGGCTAAAGTGTCTTGGCTAATGTGTCTTGGCTAAGGTGTCTTGGCTAAGGTGTCTTGGCTAAGGTGTCTTGGCTAATGTGTCTCGGCTAAGGTGTCTTGGCTAATGTGTCTTGGCTAATGTGTCTCGGCTAAAGTGTCTTGGCTAATGTGTCTTGGCTAAGGTGTCTTGGCTAAAGTGTCTTGGCTAAGGTGTCTTGGCTAAGGTGTCTTGGCTAAGGTGTCTTGGCTAAGGTGTCTTGGCTAAGGTGTCTTGGCTAATGTGTCTCGGCTAAAGTGTCTTGGCTAATGTGTCTCGGCTAAGGTGTCTTGGCTAAGGTGTCTTGGCTAAGGTGTCTTGGCTAAAGTGTCTTGGCTAAGGTGTCTTGGCTAAGGTGTCTTGGCTAAGGTGTCTTGGCTAATGTGTCTCGGCTAAAGTGTCTTGGCTAATGTGTCTCGGCTAAGGTGTCTTGGCTAAGGTGTCTTGGCTAAGGTGTCTTGGCTAATGTGTCTTGGCTAAGGTGTCTTGGCTAAGGTGTCTTGGCTAAGGTGTCTTGGCTAATGTGTCTCGGCTAATGTGTCTCGGCTAAAGTGTCTTGGCTAATGTGTCTTGGCTAAGGTGTCTTGGCTAAGGTGTCTTGGCTAAGGTGTCTTGGCTAAGGTGTCTTGGCTAAGGTGTCTTGGCTAAGGTGTCTTGGCTAAGGTGTCTTGGCTAAGGTGTCTTGGCTAATGTGTCTCGGCTAATGTGTCTCGGCTAATGTGTCTTGGCTAAGGTGTCTTGGCTAAGGTGTCTTGACTAATGTGTCTTGGCTAATGTGTCTTTCCTAAGGTGTCTTGGCTAATGTGTCTCGGCTAATGTGTCTTGGCTAAGGTGTCTTGGCTAAGGTGTCTTGGCTAATGTGTCTTGGCTAAAGTGTCTTGGCTAATGTGTCTCGGCTAAGGTGTCTTGGCTAAGGTGTCTTGGCTAAGGTGTCTTGGCTAATGTGTCTCGGCTAAAGTGTCTTGGCTAATGTGTCTTGGCTAAGGTGTCTTGGCTAAGGTGTCTTGGCTAAGGTGTCTTGGCTAATGTGTCTCGGCTAATGTGTCTTGGCTAAGGTGTCTTGGCTAAAGTGTCTTGGCTAAGGTGTCTTGGCTAAGGTGTCTTGGCTAAGGTGTCTTGGCTAAGGTGTCTTGGCTAAGGTGTCTTGGCTAAGGTGTCTTGGCTAATGTGTCTCGGCTAAAGTGTCTTGGCTAATGTGTCTCGGCTAAGGTGTCTTGGCTAAGGTGTCTTGGCTAATGTGTCTTGGCTAAAGTGTCTTGGCTAAGGTGTCTTGGCTAATGTGTTTCGGCTAAAGTGTCTTGGCTAAGGTGTCTTGGCTAAGGTGTCTTGGCTAAGGTGTCTTGGCTAAGGTGTCTTGGCTAATGTGTCTCGGCTAAGGTGTCTTGGCTAAAGTGTCTTGGCTAATGTGTCTCGGCTAAAGTGTCTTGGCTAATGTGTCTTGGCTAAGGTGTCTTGGCTAAGGTGTCTTGGCTAAGGTGTCTTGGCTAAGGTGTCTTGGCTAATGTGTTTCGGCTAAGGTGTCTTGGCTAATGTGTCTTGGCTAATGTGTCTCGGCTAAAGTGTCTTGGCTAATGTGTCTTGGCTAAGGTGTCTTGGCTAAGGTGTCTTGGCTAAGGTGTCTTGGCTAATGTGTCTCGGCTAATGTGTCTTGGCTAAGGTGTCTTGGCTAAGGTGTCTTGGCTAAGGTGTCTTGGCTAATGTGTCTCGGCTAAAGTGTCTTGGCTAATGTGTCTCGGCTAAGGTGTCTTGGCTAAGGTGTCTTGGCTAAGGTGTCTTGGCTAAAGTGTCTTGGCTAAGGTGTCTTGGCTAAGGTGTCTTGGCTAAGGTGTCTTGGCTAATGTGTCTCGGCTAAAGTGTCTTGGCTAATGTGTCTCGGCTAAGGTGTCTTGGCTAAGGTGTCTTGGCTAAGGTGTCTTGGCTAATGTGTCTTGGCTAAGGTGTCTTGGCTAAGGTGTCTTGGCTAAGGTGTCTTGGCTAAAGTGTCTTGGCTAATGTGTCTCGGCTAAAGTGTCTTGGCTAATGTGTCTTGGCTAAGGTGTCTTGGCTAAGGTGTCTTGGCTAAGGTGTCTTGGCTAAGGTGTCTTGGCTAAGGTGTCTTGGCTAAGGTGTCTTGGCTAAGGTGTCTTGGCTAAGGTGTCTTGGCTAATGTGTCTCGGCTAATGTGTCTCGGCTAATGTGTCTTGGCTAAGGTGTCTTGGCTAAGGTGTCTTGACTAATGTGTCTTGGCTAATGTGTCTTTCCTAAGGTGTCTTGGCTAATGTGTCTCGGCTAATGTGTCTTGGCTAAGGTGTCTTGGCTAAGGTGTCTTGGCTAATGTGTCTTGGCTAAGGTGTCTTGGCTAAGGTGTCTTGGCTAAGGTGTCTTGGCTAAGGTGTCTTGGCTAATGTGTCTCGGCTAAGGTGTCTTGGCTAATGTGTCTTGGCTAATGTGTCTCGGCTAAAGTGTCTTGGCTAATGTGTCTTGGCTAAGGTGTCTTGGCTAAGGTGTCTTGGCTAAGGTGTCTTGGCTAATGTGTCTCGGCTAATGTGTCTTGGCTAAGGTGTCTTGGCTAAGGTGTCTTGGCTAAGGTGTCTTGGCTAAGGTGTCTTGGCTAATGTGTCTCGGCTAAAGTGTCTTGGCTAATGTGTCTCGGCTAAGGTGTCTTGGCTAAGGTGTCTTGGCTAATGTGTCTTGGCTAAAGTGTCTTGGCTAAGGTGTCTTGGCTAATGTGTTTCGGCTAAAGTGTCTTGGCTAAGGTGTCTTGGCTAAGGTGTCTTGCCTAAGGTGTCTTGGCTAAGGTGTCTTGGCTAATGTGTCTCGGCTAAGGTGTCTTGGCTAAAGTGTCTTGGCTAATGTGTCTCGGCTAAGGTGTCTTGGCTAATGTGTCTCGGCTAATGTGTCTTGGCTAAGGTGTCTTGGCTAAGGTGTCTTGACTAATGTGTCTTGGCTAATGTGTCTTTCCTAAGGTGTCTTGGCTAATGTGTCTCGGCTAATGTGTCTTGGCTAAGGTGTCTTGGCTAAGGTGTCTTGGCTAATGTGTCTTGGCTAAGGTGTCTTGGCTAAGGTGTCTTGGCTAAGGTGTCTTGGCTAAGGTGTCTTGGCTAATGTGTCTCGGCTAAGGTGTCTTGGCTAATGTGTCTTGGCTAATGTGTCTCGGCTAAGGTGTCTTGGCTAATGTGTCTTGGCTAAGGTGTCTTGGCTAAGGTGTCTTGGCTAAGGTGTCTTGGCTAATGTGTCTTGGCTAAGGTGTCTTGGCTAAGGTGTCTTGGCTAAGGTGTCTTGGCTAAGGTGTCTTGGCTAAGGTGTCTTGGCTAATGTGTCTCGGCTAAAGTGTCTTGGCTAATGTGTCTCGGCTAAGGTGTCTTGGCTAAGGTGTCTTGGCTAATGTGTCTTGGCTAAAGTGTCTTGGCTAAGGTGTCTTGGCTAATGTGTTTCGGCTAAAGTGTCTTGGCTAAGGTGTCTTGGCTAAGGTGTCTTGCCTAAGGTGTCTTGGCTAAAGTGTCTTGGCTAATGTGTCTCGGCTAAGGTGTCTTGGCTAAAGTGTCTTGGCTAATGTGTCTCGGCTAAAGTGTCTTGGCTAATGTGTCTTGGCTAAGGTGTCTTGGCTAAGGTGTCTTGGCTAATGTGTCTCGGCTAATGTGTCTTGGCTAAGGTGTCTTGGCTAAAGTGTCTTGGCTAAGGTGTTGTAGGGAACTGCTCGACAGCAGCAAACAATCAGCTCGATGCTATAAATTAGGAATCTGCTCGATAGCAGCACAAATTGTAAGATCCCGACACGTGGGCGTAAACACAACGCATAAGGAACTCGTCCTTATGCTCCTCGAACGAACACGACGAATAAACGCTCTCTTGCATTTAGTACATCAACCGGGTAAGACGTCTGCTTAAAAAGCCCATCCGAATATCGCGATTTCTGCCGTTCTACCGAACATCCCCAAACTGGTGACCCCGACGTGATCAGACGTGTAAAATCGGAAAACCGTGTTAAGTTGTTCGTTCCGCGAAGTGACCGTAAACTCGTTCAGTAATCGTGCCCGCGACAGTGCAAGATGAATCCCGAAACGGCCGTTCCCAAAGCAACCCATGCGGCCCCCAGCGCACCGACCGCGAGCATCAAGGCGGAAAAAGAGGAAAGACACGTGATATCTAAAATCAGCTTTCCTGATTTCGACGTGGATGACGTCGACACTTGGTTCCTGTGCCTCGAAGCTGCATTTTACGTGAACGACGTAAAATCCGACAAGCAGAAATTCAACACTGTCATCGTGGCCCTGGGCAACCGAGCCAAATACATGCACGCGGCCATCGCGAAATGCATTAAAAGTGAAAGCACGGATCGTTACCCGACGATGAAAAACGCCGTATTGGAGTATTTCCAACCCTCGGAAAACCAGCGGCTCACCAACCTTTTATCTGGAGTTTCCTTGGGCGACCAGAAGCCCAGCATGCTTCTGTCGGAAATGAGAAGGTTAGGTGGAGAAGGATGCTCCGACAGTGTCCTTTTAAACATTTGGTTGCGCGCACTTCCAAACACAGTGCGCTCAATCATCACGGCAATGCCCACTGCAACGCTCGACGAACAGGCGAGTGTAGCCGACAAAATCATGGAAGCGCCACGCACCGAAATCTCAGCGGTTCAACGAGAAGCCCCACGAACGCATCATGCATCATCACGCACATCAACGGACTACATCTCTTCACTGGAGGATCGGATCGAGAAACTCTCTCGGCGCTTAGACGAAGTGCTCTCGGTGGATCGACGCTCATCGCAGTACGCAGCACGCTCCCGTTATACAGCAAGGTCAAGGGACAGGAGGAGCCAACGACCTTTCAGCTCTTCACGTGGCAGCCGAAATCCGTCAGCATCCCGACGATGGATATGTTGGTACCATTACCGGCACGGAGCGAAAGCGGAGAAATGCGAGAAGGAGAGAGAAGGCGACAACAGCGTCCAGTGCATTTTTTTCGCGGAAGGCATACCGGTACACTCAAGGAACAAACCGTAAGTAGTTCCAACCGCAAACGTGTAACATTTTCTTTCGTAAACGATAACCAAACCCCGAAAAAAACGATTATATGCGATCCGTTTATTAAAAAGAGACAGGAACATCCTAACCCCACTTCCGGTAACACTCCGAACCACACACCCGGTAACACTCCGAATCACACACGCGGTAACACTCCGAACTCTATTTCCGGTAACACTCCGAACCACTCTAACACGACCCATGATACCACACAAGCGCCAATACATATTCGAAGAGTGCACGTAGTCGACAATAGTTCATGTAATCGCTATTTGATAGATTCAGGCGCTGAAATATCAGCCATTCCACCTACTGCGCGCGATCGATCAAACACATGTAAACGAACACTATTCGCCGCGAACAACACTAAAATAGCCACGTACGGTACCAAGCGTCTCACCGTTGATCTTGGGTTAGCACGAAAATTCACTTGGGATTTTATTGTAGCTGATGTAGGCAGTCCAATTATCGGCGCAGACTTTCTCGGTCATTTCGATCTGCTGGTGGATGTGAAAAGGAAAAGATTGGTTGACAATAAAACTAACAGTGAAATATGCGATATAAATACGACTGAGCAACCCACCATTAAGGCTTTCTCGAGTGAAGATCCATACGCGGCAATATTGCAAGAATACAGGGACATAACGAAGCTAAATCCGTTGAAAAAACCTTGCCACAAGGTTGAACATCAAATTCTCACAACTGGCCCACCAATATTCAACCGTCCGCGCAGGTTGCCATTAGATAGGATGAAGGAAGCGAAAGCCGAGTTTCAATTCCTCGTAAACCAGGGTATTTGCCGACCGTCAAAAAGCAACTGGGCAAGCCCACTCCACATGGTAAAAAAAACGAATGGCTCTTGGCGACCGTGTGGAGACTACCGAAGTCTCAACGCCGTTACAATACCCGATCGCTATCCTGTCCCGAACATCCAGGATGTGAGTAACATACTTAACGGCGCTCATGTTTTCACGTGTATCGATCTCCAGAGAGCTTACCACCAGATACCTGTAGCGAGAGACGATATACCAAAAACGGCTATAACGACCCCGTTCGGCCTTTATGAATTTATGTTCATGACGTTTGGCCTAAGAAATGCAGGACAAACGCTACAGCGGCATTTACACGCAATTTTTGGCGATCTTGACTTTGTTTTTCCTTACATTGATGATATTTGTATTGCCTCCCCAAACGCCGAAAAACATAAAGAGCATATTAGAACGGTATTCAAACGGCTACGCGACAACGGTTTAGCGATCAATGCGGAAAAATGCCAGATCGGTCAATCTAGCGTTGATTTTTTGGGACACACAATTACACCCGAAGGCATAAGCCCAAAAAAAGATAAGGTGCAGGCAATTATCGATTTCCCACAGCCTACGATGGCCAAACAGTTAAAACGATTTCTCGGTGCCATCAATTTTTACCGTCGGTTTATACCTCATGCCGCTCACAAACAGAAGATGCTACAAAGCATGATTAAAGGTAATAAAAGAAATGATACAACAAAGCTAACCTGGAGCGAAGAAACCGTAGCTGCATACGCAAAATGCAAGGACGACCTAGCAAATGCTGCAACTCTCGCGCATCCTTCATCGCACGCTAAGCTAGCACTTAATGTTGACGCATCAAACCACGCGATCGGCGGTGTGCTCCAACAGATAGGCAAACATGGTCCTGAGCCCTTAGCATTTTTTTCCAAATGCCTATCCCCGTGCTTACAGAAAGCCAGCACGTACGATAGAGAATTGTTTGCAATATATGAATCAATTCGCTATTTTAAGGACCTTTTAGAAGGACGTGAATTTTGCGTATACACCGATCACAAGCCACTGATAACCGCTTTCCAGCAACGCCCGGAAAGAGCCAATCCCACACAACAACGCCGACTCTGTTTCATTAGCGAATTCACTACGGATATTCGACATATTTCTGGCGAACAAAACACCATCGCAGATATGTTGAGCAGAGTCGACGCGATTAACACAGAAGCGATTGATTACGACCACATGGCTAAGCTCCAACGCACCGATACCGAAACACTATTATACCTAAAACATGCACCACTAAACTCGTCATTATCACTAAAGGAATTAAATATGCCCGGCACAAAAATAACACTTTTTTGCGACACATCCACTACGAAGATTAGACCATTCGTTCCCCTGCTTCTAAGGAAACGAATAATAGAAAAACTACACAACACATCGCACCCGGGAATACGAGCAACCACGCACATGGTATCCGAAAGATTCGTTTGGCCTTCCATACGCAAAGATTGCAAGCATTTCGTCACACACTGTTTAGCTTGTCAAAAAACCAAAATCTTTCGCCACAATCACACCCCAGTAAGCCACATAACCGTACCAGAACATAGGTTTTATCACGTGCACATTGACCTAATAGGCCCACTTCCACCATCTGAAGGGAACAATTATTGCCTCACAATGATAGACAAATTCACTCGTTGGCCAGAAGCGATACCACTTCCTAATATGACAGCCGAGACCGTAACCAAAGCGTTCGTTACGCACTGGATATCCAGATTCGGCGTGCCCGCGAAAGTTACAACTGACCAGGGCAGACAGTTCGAATCTGAACTATTTAAAAACATATTTAGAACATTGGGGATAGATCACTTACGAACAACACCGTATCACCCGCAAGCTAATGGCCAAATAGAAAGAGTACACCGACAATTAAAATCCGCAATAATGTGCCACAACCGTACGCGATGGACTGAAGCATTACCACTCGTATTACTAGGTTTGCGATCTACCGTAAAAAGAGACATAGGTTCAACCGTAGCAGAGTTAACGTACGGAACAACACTTCGTTTGCCCGGTGAATTTTTCGATACAAGTAGAACGCAAACAGGTGCAACACAAGAACATGTTGATAATATAAAACAAGCAATGAGCCAGATCAAAGCGACACAAACTAAGCATCATAACAAAAGCATCCCGTTTATCCAAGATGAATTAAAATCATGTACGCATGTGTGGCTACGCATCGATGCCGTGCGACCGACACTAACACCTCCTTACGACGGACCGTTTAGGATTATTAACAAAAAAGATAAGACTTTCGTTATTTGTGTTAGAAGTAGAAACGTAGAGGTATCGATCGATCGTGTGAAGGCTGCATACATAGACGCAGTGGACCAAAACATCGCGCAACAAGATCCTCTCCCAGAAAGCACTATGACAGTGACCGACAAAAAAACGTACACCACACGATTTGGTCGCGCGACCACAATACCGCAATGTTATTAATTTATTAAAGGGGGGAGTGATGTAGGGAACTGCTCGACAGCAGCAAACAATCAGCTCGATGCTATAAATTAGGAATCTGCTCGATAGCAGCACAAATTGTAAGATCCCGACACGTGGGCGTAAACACAACGCATAAGGAACTCGTCCTTATGCTCCTCGAACGAACACGACGAATAAACGCTCTCTTGCATTTAGTACATCAACCGGGTAAGACGTCTGCTTAAAAAGCCCATCCGAATATCGCGATTTCTGCCGTTCTACCGAACATCCCCAAAGTGTCTTGGCTAAGGTGTCTTGGCTAAGGTGTCTTGGCTAATGTGTCTCGACTAAAGTGTCTTGGCTAAGGTGTCTTGGCTAAAGTGGCTTGGCTAATGTGTCTTGGCTAATGTGTCTTGGCTAAGGTGTCTTGGCTAAGGTGTCTTGGCTAAGGTGTCTTGGCTAAGGTGTCTTGGCTAAGGTGTCTTGGCTAAAGTGTCTTGGCTAATGTGTCTCGGCTAAGGTGTCTTGGCTAAAGTGTCTTGGCTAATGTGTCTCGGCTAAGGTGTCTTGGCTAATGTGTCTTGGCTAAGGTGTCTTGGCTAAGGTGTCTTGGCTAAGGTGTCTTGGCTAATGTGTTTCGGCTAAAGTGTCTCGGCTAAGGTGTCTTGGCTAAGGTGTCTTGGCTAAGGTGTCTTGGCTAAGGTGTCTTGGCTAAGGTGTCTTGGCTAAAGTGTCTTGGCTAAAGTGTCTTGGCTAAGGTGTCTTGGCTAATGTGTTTCGGCTAAAGTGTCTCGGCTAAGGTGTCTTGGCTAAAGTGTCTTGGCTAATGTGTCTCGGCTAAGGTGTCTTGGCTAATGTGTCTTGGCTAAGGTGTCTTGGCTAAGGTGTCTTGGCTAAGGTGTCTTGGCTAATGTGTTTCGGCTAAAGTGTCTCGGCTAAGGTGTCTTGGCTAAGGTGTCTTGGCTAAGGTGTCTTGGCTAAGGTGTCTTGGCTAAGGTGTCTTGGCTAAAGTGTCTTGGCTAAAGTGTCTTGGCTAAGGTGTCTTGGCTAATGTGTTTCGGCTAAAGTGTCTCGGCTAAGGTGTCTTGGCTAATGTGTCTCGGCTAAAGTGTCTTGGCTAATGTGTCTCGGCTAAGGTGTCTTGGCTAAGGTGTCTTGGCTAATGTGTCTTGGCTAAAGTGTCTTGGCTAAGGTGTCTTGGCTAATGTGTTTCGGCTAAAGTGTCTTGGCTAAGGTGTCTTGGCTAAGGTGTCTTGGCTAAGGTGTCTTGGCTAAGGTGTCTTGGCTAATGTGTCTCGGCTAAGGTGTCTTGGCTAAAGTGTCTTGGCTAATGTGTCTCGGCTAAAGTGTCTTGGCTAATGTGTCTTGGCTAAGGTGTCTTGGCTAAGGTGTCTTGGCTAATGTGTCTCGGCTAATGTGTCTTGGCTAAGGTGTCTTGGCTAAAGTGTCTTGGCTAAGGTGTCTTGGCTAAGGTGTCTTGGCTAAGGTGTCTTGGCTAATGTGTCTCGACTAAAGTGTCTTGGCTAAGGTGTCTTGGCTAAAGTGTCTTGGCTAATGTGTTTCGGCTAAAGTGTCTTGGCTAAGGTGTCTTGGCTAAGGTGTCTTGGCTAAGGTGTCTTGGCTAATGTGTCTCGGCTAATGTGTCTCGGCTAATGTGTCTTGGCTAAGGTGTCTTGGCTAAGGTGTCTTGACTAATGTGTCTTGGCTAATGTGTCTTTCCTAAGGTGTCTTGGCTAATGTGTCTCGGCTAATGTGTCTTGGCTAAGGTGTCTTGGCTAAGGTGTCTTGGCTAATGTGTCTTGGCTAAGGTGTCTTGGCTAAGGTGTCTTGGCTAAGGTGTCTTGGCTAAGGTGTCTTGGCTAATGTGTCTCGGCTAAGGTGTCTTGGCTAAAGTGTCTTGGCTAATGTGTCTCGGCTAAAGTGTCTTGGCTAATGTGTCTTGGCTAAGGTGTCTTGGCTAAGGTGTCTTGGCTAATGTGTCTCGGCTAATGTGTCTTGGCTAAGGTGTCTTGGCTAAAGTGTCTTGGCTAAGGTGTCTTGGCTAAGGTGTCTTGGCTAAGGTGTCTTGGCTAAGGTGTCTTGGCTAATGTGTCTCGGCTAAAGTGTCTTGGCTAATGTGTCTCGGCTAAGGTGTCTTGGCTAAGGTGTCTTGGCTAATGTGTCTTGGCTAAAGTGTCTTGGCTAAGGTGTCTTGGCTAATGTGTTTCGGCTAAAATGTCTTGGCTAAGGTGTCTTGGCTAAGGTGTCTTGCCTAAGGTGTCTTGGCTAAGGTGTCTTGGCTAATGTGTCTCGGCTAAGGTGTCTTGGCTAAAGTGTCTTGGCTAATGTGTCTCGGCTAAAGTGTCTTGGCTAATGTGTCTTGGCTAAGGTGTCTTGGCTAAGGTGTCTTGGCTAATGTGTCTCGGCTAATGTGTCTTGGCTAAGGTGTCTTGGCTAAAGTGTCTTGGCTAAGGTGTCTTGGCTAAGGTGTCTTGGCTAAGGTGTCTTGGCTAATGTGTCTCGACTAAAGTGTCTTGGCTAAGGTGTCTTGGCTAAAGTGTCTTGGCTAATGTGTCTTGGCTAATGTGTCTTGGCTAAGGTGTCTTGGCTAAGGTGTCTTGGCTAAGGTGTCTTGGCTAAGGTGTCTTGGCTAAGGTGTCTTGGCTAAGGTGTCTTGGCTAAAGTGTCTTGGCTAATGTGTCTCGGCTAAGGTGTCTTGGCTAAAGTGTCTTGGCTAATGTGTCTCGGCTAAGGTGTCTTGGCTAATGTGTCTTGGCTAAGGTGTCTTGGCTAAGGTGTCTTGGCTAAGGTGTCTTGGCTAAAGTGTCTTGGCTAAGGTGTCTTGGCTAATGTGTTTCGGCTAAACTGTCTTGGCTAAGGTGTCTCGGCTAAGGTGTCTTGGCTAAGGTGTCTTGGCTAATGTGTCTTGGCTAAAGTGTCTTGGCTAAGGTGTCTTGGCTAATGTGTTTCGGCTAAAGTGTCTCGGCTAAGGTGTCTTGGCTAAGGTGTCTTGGCTAAGGTGTCTTGGCTAAGGTGTCTTGGCTAAGGTGTCTTGGCTAAAGTGTCTTGGCTAAAGTGTCTCGGCTAAGGTGTCTTGGCTAATGTGTTTCGGCTAAAGTGTCTCGGCTAAGGTGTCTTGGCTAATGTGTCTCGGCTAAAGTGTCTTGGCTAATGTGTCTCGGCTAAGGTGTCTTGGCTAATGTGTCTTGGCTAATGTGTCTTGGCTAAAGTGTCTTGGCTAAGGTGTCTTGGCTAATGTGTTTCGGCTAAAGTGTCTTGGCTAAGGTGTCTTGGATAAGGTGTCTTGGCTAAGGTGTCTTGGCTAAGGTGTCTTGGCTAATGTGTCTCGGCTAAGGTGTCTTGGCTAAAGTGTCTTGGCTAATGTGTCTCGGCTAAAGTGTCTTGGCTAATGTGTCTTGGCTAAGGTGTCTTGGCTAATGTGTCTCGGCTAAGGTGTCTTGGCTAAAGTGTCTTGGCTAATGTGTCTCGGCTAAGGTGTCTTGGCTAAAGTGTCTTGGCTAATGTGTCTTGGCTAAGGTGTCTTGGCTAAGGTGTCTTGGCTAAGGTGTCTTGGCTAAGGTGTCTTGGCTAAGGTGTCTTGGCTAATGTGTCTTGGCTAAGGTGTCTTGGCTAAGGTGTCTTGGCTAAGGTGTCTTGGCTAAGGTGTCTTGGCTAAAGTGTCTTGGCTAATGTGTCTTGGCTAAGGTGTCTTGGCTAAGGTGTCTTGGCTAAGGTGTCTTGGCTAAGGTGTCTTGGCTAATGTGTCTTGGCTAATGTGTCTCGGCTAATGTGTCTCGGCTAAGGTGTCTTGGCTAATGTGTCTTGGCTAAGGTGTTTTGGCTAAGGTGTCTTGGCTAAGGTGTCTTGGCTAATGTGTCTTGGCTAAGGTGTCTTGGCTAATGTGTCTCGGCTAAGGTGTCTTGGCTAAAGTGTCTTGGCTAATGTGTCTCGGCTAATGTGTCTCGGCTAATGTGTCTTGGCTAAGGTGTCTTGGCTAAAGTGTCTTGGCTAATGTGTCTTGGCTAAGGTGTCTTGGCTAAGGTGTCTTGGCTAAGGTGTCTTGGCTAAGGTGTCTTGGCTAATGTGTCTCGGCTAATGTGTCTTGGCTAAGGTGTCTTGGCTAAAGTGTCTTGGCTAATGTGTCTTGGCTAAGGTGTCTTGGCTAAGGTGTCTTGGCTAATGTGTCTTGGCTAAGGTGTCTTGGCTAAAGTGTCTTGGCTAATGTGTCTCGGCTAATGTGTCTCGGCTAAGGTGTCTTGGCTAATGTGTCTTGGCTAAGGTGTCTTTTCTAAGGTGTCTTGGCTAAGGTGTCTTGGCTAAGGTGTCTTGGCTAAGGTGTCTTGGCTAATGTGTCTTGGCTAATGTGTCTTGGCTAAAGTGTCTTGGCTAATGTGTCTCGGCTAATGTGTCTTGGCTAAGGTGTCTTGGCTAAGGTGTCTTGGCTAATGTGTCTCGGCTAAGGTGTCTTGGCTAAAGTGTCTTGGCTAATGTGTCTTGGCTAAGGTGTCTTGGCTAAGGTGTCTTGGCTAATGTGTCTTGGCTAAGGTGTCTTGGCTAAGGTGTCTTGGCTAAGGTGTCTTGGCTAAGGTGTCTTGGCTAATGTGTCTCGGCTAAGGTGTCTTGGCTAAAGTGTCTTGGCTAATGTGTCTCGGCTAAGGTGTCTTGGCTAAGGTGTCTTGGCTAAGGTGTCTTGGCTAAGGTGTCTTGGCTAAGGTGTCTTGGCTAATGTGTCTTGGCTAATGTGTCTTGGCTAAGGTGTCTTGGCTAAGGTGTCTTGGCTAAGGTGTCTTGGCTAAGGTGTCTTGGCTAATGTGTCTTGGCTAATGTGTCTTGGCTAATGTGTCTTGGCTAAGGTGTCTTGGCTAAGGTGTCTTGGCTAAAGTGTCTTGGCTAAGGTGTCTTGGCTAATGTGTCTTGGCTAAGGTGTCTTGGCTAAGGTGTCTTGGCTAAGGTGTCTTGGCTAAGGTGTCTTGGCTAAAGTGTCTTGGCTAAGGTGTCTTGGCTAATGTGTCTTGGCTAAGGTGTCTTGGCTAAGGTGTCTTGGCTAAGGTGTCTTGGCTAAGGTGTCTTGGCTAAGGTGTCTTGGCTAATGTGTCTTGGCTAAGGTGTCTTGGCTAAGGTGTCTTGGCTAATGTGTCTTGGCTAAGGTGTCTTGGCTAATGTGTCTCGGCTAATGTGTCTTGGCTAATGTGTCTCGGCTAATGTGTCTTGGCTAAGGTGTCTTGGCTAAAGTGTCTTGGCTAATGTGTCTTGGCTAAGGTGTCTTGGCTAAGGTGTCTTGGCTAAGGTGTCTTGGCTAAGTTGTCTTGGCTAAGGTGTCTTGGCTAATGTGTCTCGGCTAATGTGTCTTGGCTAAGGTGTCTTGGCTAAGGTGTCTTGGCTAATGTGTCTTGGCTAAGGTGTCTTGGCTAAGGTGTCTTGGCTAAGGTGTCTTGGCTAAGGTGTCTTGGCTAAAGTGTCTTGGCTAAGGTGTCTTGGCTAATGTGTCTTGGCTAAGGTGTCTTGGCTAAGGTGTCTTGGCTAAGGTGTCTTGGCTAAGGTGTCTTGGCTAATGTGTCTCGGCTAATGTGTCTTGGCTAATGTGTCTCGGCTAATGTGTCTTGGCTAAGGTGTCTTGGCTAAGGTGTCTTGGCTAATGTGTCTCGGCTAATGTGTCTTGGCTAATGTGTCTCGGCTAATGTGTCTTGGCTAAGGTGTCTTGGCTAAAGTGTCTTGGCTAATGTGTCTTGGCTAAGGTGTCTTGGCTAAGGTGTCTTGGCTAAGGTGTCTTGGCTAAGTTGTCTTGGCTAAGGTGTCTTGGCTAATGTGTCTCGGCTAATGTGTCTTGGCTAAGGTGTCTTGGCTAAGGTGTCTTGGCTAATGTGTCTCGGCTAATGTGTCTTGGCTAATGTGTCTCGGCTAATGTGTCTTGGCTAAGGTGTCTTGGCTAAAGTGTCTTGGCTAATGTGTCTTGGCTAAGGTGTCTTGGCTAAGGTGTCTTGGCTAAGGTGTCTTGGCTAAGGTGTCTTGGCTAAGGTGTCTTGGCTAATGTGTCTCGGCTAATGTGTCTTGGCTAAGGTGTCTTGGCTAAAGTGTCTTGGCTAATGTGTCTTGGCTAAGGTGTCTTGGCTAAGGTGTCTTGGCTAATGTGTCTTGGCTAAGGTGTCTTGGCTAAAGTGTCTTGGCTAATGTGTCTCGGCTAATGTGTCTTGGCTAAGGTGTCTCGGCTAATGTGTCTCGGCTAATGTGTCTTGGCTAAGGTGTCTTGGCTAAGGTGTCTTGGCTAAGGTGTCTTGGCTAATGTGTCTCGGCTAAGGTGTCTCGGCTAAAGTGTCTTGGCTAAGGTGTCTTGGCTAATGTGTCTTGGCTAAGGTGTCTTGGCTAAGGTGTCTTGGCTAAGGTGTCTTGGCTAATGTGTCTCGGCTAAAGTGTCTTGGCTAATGTGTCTCGGCTAAGGTGTCTTGGCTAAGGTGTCTTGGCTAATGTGTCTTGGCTAAAGTGTCTTGGCTAAGGTGTCTTGGCTAATGTGTCTCGGCTAATGTGTCTTGGCTAATGTGTCTTGGCTAAGGTGTCTTGGCTAAGGTGTCTTGGCTAAGGTGTCTTGGCTAATGTGTCTCGGCTAAGGTGTCTTGGCTAAGGTGTCTTGGCTAATGTGTCTTGGCTAAGGTGTCTTGGCTAAGGTGTCTTGGCTAAGGTGTCTTGGCTAAAGTGTCTTGGCTAATGTGTCTTGGCTAAGGTGTCTTGGCTAAGGTGTCTTGGCTAAGGTGTCTTGGCTAAGGTGTCTTGGCTAAGGTGTCTTGGCTAAGGTGTCTTGGCTAATGTGTCTCGGCTAATGTGTCTTGGCTAATGTGTCTCGGCTAATGTGTCTCGGCTAAGGTGTCTTGGCTAATGTGTCTTGGCTAAGGTGTTTTGGCTAAGGTGTCTTGGCTAAGGTGTCTTGGCTAATGTGTCTTGGCTAAGGTGTCTTGGCTAATGTGTCTCGGCTAAGGTGTCTTGGCTAAAGTGTCTTGGCTAATGTGTCTCGGCTAAGGTGTCTTGGCTAATGTGTCTTGGCTAAGGTGTCTTGGCTAAGGTGTCTTGGCTAAGGTGTCTTGGCTAAAGTGTCTTGGCTAATGTGTCTTGGCTAAGGTGTCTTGGCTAATGTGTCTTGGCTAAGGTGTCTTGGCTAAGGTGTCTTGGCTAATGTGTCTCGGCTAATGTGTCTTGGCTAAGGTGTCTTGGCTAATGTGTCTTGGCTAAGGTGTCTTGGCTAAAGTGTCTTGGCTAAGGTGTCTTGGCTAAAGTGTCTTGGCTAAGGTGTCTTGGCTAAGGTGTCTTGGCTAAGGTGTCTTGGCTAAGGTGTCTTGGCTAAGGTGTCTTGGCTAATGTGTCTCGGCTAATGTGTCTTGGCTAATGTGTCTCGGCTAATGTGTCTTGGCTAAGGTGTCTTGGCTAATGTGTATTGGCTAAGGTGTCTTGGCTAAGGTGTCTTGGCTAAGGTGTCTTGGCTAAAGTGTCTTGGCTAATGTGTCTTGGCTAAGGTGTCTTGGCTAAGGTGTCTTGGCTAAGGTGTCTTGGCTAAGGTGTCTTGGCTAAGGTGTCTTGGCTAATGTGTCTCGGCTAATGTGTCTTGGCTAATGTGTCTCGGCTAATGTGTGTCGGCTAAGGTGTCTTGGCTAATGTGTCTTGGCTAAGGTGTTTTGGCTAAGGTGTCTTGGCTAAGGTGTCTTGGCTAAGGTGTCTCGGCTAAGGTGTCTCGGCTAAAGTGTCTTGGCTAAGGTGTCTTGGCTAAGGTGTCTTGGCTAAGGTGTCTTGGCTAAGGTGTCTTGGCTAATGTGTCTCGGCTAAAGTGTCTTGGCTAAGGTGTCTTGGCTAAGGTGTCTTGGCTAAGGTGTCTTGGCTAAGGTGTCTTGGCTAAGGTGTCTTGGCTAATGTGTCTTGGCTAAGGTGTCTTGGCTAATGTGTCTCGGCTAAAGTGTCTTGGCTAAGGTGTCTTGGCTAAGGTGTCTTGGCTAAAGTGTCTTGGCTAAGGTGTCTTGGCTAAGGTGTCTTGGCTAATGTGTCTTGGCTAAGGTGTCTTGGCTAAGGTGTCTTGGCTAAGGTGTCTTGGCTAATGTGTCTCGGCTAATGTGTCTTGGCTAATGTGTCTTGGCTAAGGTGTCTTGGCTAAGGTGTCTTGGCTAAGGTGTCTTGGCTAAGGTGTCTTGGCTAAGGTGTCTTGGCTAATGTGTCTCGGCTAATGTGTCTTGGCTAATGTGTCTCGGCTAAAGTGTCTTGGCTAAGGTGTCTTGGCTAAGGTGTCTTGGCTAATGTGCCTCGGCTAATGTGTCTTGGCTAATGTGTCTTGGCTAAGGTGTCTTGGCTAAAGTGTCTTGGCTAAGGTGTCTTGGCTAAGGTGTCTTGGCTAAGGTGTCTTGGCTAAGGTGTCTTGGCTAAGGTGTCTCGGCTAAAGTATCTTGGCTAAGGTGTCTTGGCTAAAGTGTCTTGGCTAAGGTGTCTTGGCTAAGGTGTCTTGGCTAAGGTGTCTTGGCTAAGGTGTCTTGGCTAATGTGTCTCGGCTAAAGTGTCTTGGCTAAGGTGTCTTGGCTAATGTGTCTTGGCTAAGGTGTCTTGGCTAAGGTGTCTTGGCTAAGGTGTCTTGGCTAATGTGTCTTGGCTAATGTGTCTTGGCAAATGTGTCTTGCCTAATGTGTCTTGGCTAATGTGTCTCGGCTAATGTGTCTTGGCTAATGTGTCTCGGCCAAAGTGTCTTGGCTAAGGTGTCTTGGCTAAGGTGTCTTGGCTAAAGTGTCTTGGCTAAGGTGTCTTGGCTAAGGTGTCTTGGCTAATGTGTCTTGGCTAAGGTGTCTTGGCTAAGGTGTCTTGGCTAATGTGTCTCGGCTAAGGTGTCTTGGCTAATGTGTCTTGGCTAAGGTGTCTTGGCTAAGGTGTCTTGGCTAAGGTGTCTTGGCTAAGGTGTCTTGGCTAAGGTGTCTTGGCTAATGTGTCTCGGCTAATGTGTCTTGGCTAATGTGTCTCGGCTAAGGTGTCTTGGCTAATGTGTCTTGGCTAAGGTGTCTTGGCTAAGGTGTCTTGGCTAAGGTGTCTTGGCTAAGGTGTCTTGGCTAAGGTGTCTTGGCTAATGTGTCTCGGCTAAAGTGTCTTGGCTAAGGTGTCTTGGCTAAGGTGTCTTGGCTAAAGTGTCTTGGCTAAGGTGTCTTGGCTAAGGTGTCTTGGCTAATGTGTCTTGGCTAAGGTGTCTTGGCTAAGGTGTCTTGGCTAATGTGTCTCGGCTAAGGTGTCTTGGCTAATGTGTCTTGGCTAAGGTGTCTTGGCAAAGGTGTCTTGGCTAAGGTGTCTTGGCTAAGGTGTCTTGGCTAATGTGTCTCGGCTAATGTGTCTTGGCTAATGTGTCTCGGCTAAAGTGTCTTGGCTAATGTGTCTTGGCTAAGGTGTCTTGGCTAATGTGTCTCGGCTAAAGTGTCTTGGCTAAGGTGTCTTGGCTAAGGTGTCTTGGCTAATGTGCCTCGGCTAATGTGTCTTGGCTAAGGTGTCTTGGCTAAAGTGTCTTGGCTAAGGTGTCTTGGCTAAGGTGTCTTGGCTAATGTGTCTCGGCTAATGTGTCTTGGCTAATGTGTCTCGGCTAATGTGTCTCGGCTAAGGTGTCTTGGCTAATGTGTCTTGGCTAAGGTGTTTTGGCTAAGGTGTCTTGGCTAAGGTGTCTTGGCTAAGGTGTCTCGGCTAAGGTGTCTCGGCTAAAGTGTCTTGGCTAAGGTGTCTTGGCTAAGGTGTCTTGGCTAAGGTGTCTTGGCTAAGGTGTCTTGGCTAATGTGTCTCGGCTAAAGTGTCTTGGCTAAGGTGTCTTGGCTAAGGTGTCTTGGCTAAGGTGTCTTGGCTAAGGTGTCTTGGCTAAGGTGTCTTGGCTAATGTGTCTCGGCTAAAGTGTCTTGGCTAAGGTGTCTTGGCTAAGGTGTCTTGGCTAAAGTGTCTTGGCTAAGGTGTCTTGGCTAAGGTGTCTTGGCTAATGTGTCTTGGCTAAGGTGTCTTGGCTAAGGTGTCTTGGCTAAGGTGTCTTGGCTAATGTGTCTTGGCTAAGGTGTCTTGGCTAAGGTGTCTTGGCTAAGGTGTCTTGGCTAAGGTGTCTTGGCTAAGGTGTCTTGGCTAATGTGTCTCGGCTAATGTGTCTTGGCTAATGTGTCTCGGCTAAAGTGTCTTGGCTAAGGTGTCTTGGCTAAGGTGTCTTGGCTAATGTGCCTCGGCTAATGTGTCTTGGCTAATGTGTCTTGGCTAAGGTGTCTTGGCTAAAGTGTCTTGGCTAAGGTGTCTTGGCTAAGGTGTCTTGGCTAAGGTGTCTTGGCTAAGGTGTCTCGGCTAAAGTATCTTGGCTAAGGTGTCTTGGCTAAAGTGTCTTGGCTAAGGTGTCTTGGCTAAGGTGTCTTGGCTAAGGTGTCTTGGCTAAGGTGTCTTGGCTAATGTGTCTCGGCTAAAGTGTCTTGGCTAAGGTGTCTTGGCTAAGGTGTCTTGGCTAAGGTGTCTTGGCTAAGGTGTCTTGGCTAAGGTGTCTTGGCTAAAGTGTCTCGGCTAAAGTGTCTTGGCTAAGGTATCTTGGCTAAGGTGTCTTGGCTAAGGTGTCTTGGCTAAGGTGTCTTGGCTAAGGTGTCTTGGCTAATGTGTCTTGGCTAATGTGTCTTGGCTAAAGTGTCTTGGCTAAGGTGTCTTGGCTAATGTGTCTTGGCTAAGGTGTCTTGGCTAAGGTGTCTTGGCTAATCAGTCTTGGCTAAAGTGTCTTGGCTAAAGTGTCTTGGCTAATGTGTCTCGGCTAAGGTGTCTTGGCTAAGGTGTCTTGGCTAATGTGTCTTGGCTAAGGTGTCTTGGCTAAGGTGTCTTGGCTAATGTGTCTCGGCTAAGGTGTCTTGGCTAATGTGTCTTGGCTAAGGTGTCTTGGCTAAGGTGTCTTGGCTAAGGTGTCTTGGCTAAGGTGTCTTGGCTAAGGTGTCTTGGCTAATGTGTCTCGGCTAATGTGTCTTGGCTAATGTGTCTCGGCTAAGGTGTCTTGGCTAATGTGTCTTGGCTAAGGTGTCTTGGCTAAGGTGTCTTGGCTAAGGTGTCTTGGCTAAGGTGTCTTGGCTAAGGTGTCTTGGCTAAGGTGTCTTGGCTAATGTGTCTCGGCTAAAGTGTCTTGGCTAAGGTGTCTTGGCTAAGGTGTCTTGGCTAAAGTGTCTTGGCTAAGGTGTCTTGGCTAAGGTGTCTTGGCTAATGTGTCTTGGCTAAGGTGTCTTGGCTAAGGTGTCTTGGCTAATGTGTCTCGGCTAAGGTGTCTTGGCTAATGTGTCTTGGCTAAGGTGTCTTGGCAAAGGTGTCTTGGCTAAGGTGTCTTGGCTAAGGTGTCTTGGCTAATGTGTCTCGGCTAATGTGTCTTGGCTAATGTGTCTCGGCTAAAGTGTCTTGGCTAATGTGTCTTGGCTAAGGTGTCTTGGCTAATGTGTCTCGGCTAAAGTGTCTTGGCTAAGGTGTCTTGGCTAAGGTGTCTTGGCTAATGTGCCTCGGCTAATGTGTCTTGGCTAAGGTGTCTTGGCTAAAGTGTCTTGGCTAAGGTGTCTTGGCTAAGGTGTCTTGGCTAATGTGTCTTGGCTAAGGTGTCTTGGCTAAGGTGTCTTGGCTAATGTGTCTCGGCTAAGGTGTCTTGGCTAATGTGTCTTGGCTAAGGTGTCTTGGCTAAGGTGTCTTGGCTAAGGTGTCTTGGCTAAGGTGTCTTGGCTAATGTGTCTCGGCTAAAGTGTCTTGGCTAAGGTGTCTTGGCTAAGGTGTCTTGGCTAAAGTGTCTTGGCTAAGGTGTCTTGGCTAAGGTGTCTTGGCTAATGTGTCTTGGCTAAGGTGTCTTGGCTAAGGTGTCTTGGCTAATGTGTCTCGGCTAAGGTGTCTTGGCTAATGTGTCTTGGCTAAGGTGTCTTGGCTAAGGTGTCTTGGCTAAGGTGTCTTGGCTAAGGTGTCTTGGCTAATGTGTCTTGGCTAATGTGTCTTGGCTAAAGTGTCTTGGCTAAGGTGTCTTGGCTAAGGTGTCTTGGCTAAGGTGTCTTGGCTAAGGTGTCTTGGCTAAGGTGTCTCGGCTAAAGTATCTTGGCTAAGGTGTCTTGGCTAAGGTGTCTTGGCTAAGGTGTCTTGGCTAAGGTGTCTTGGCTAATGTGTCTTGGCTAAGGTGTCTTGGCTAAGGTGTCTTGGCTAATCAGTCTTGGCTAAAGTGTCTTGGCTAAGGTGTCTTGGCTAATGTGTCTCGGCTAAGGTGTCTTGGCTAATGTGTCTTGGCTAATGTGTCTTGGCTAATGTGTCTTGGCTAATGTGTCTTGGCTAAGGTGTCTTGGCTAATGTGTCTTGGCTAAAGTGTCTTGGCTAAGGTGTCTTGGCTAAGGTGTCTTGGCTAATGTGTCTTGGCTAAGGTGTCTTGGCTAAGGTGTCTTGGCTAAGGTGTCTTGGCTAAGGTGTCTTGGCTAAGGTGTCTTGGCTAAGGTGTCTTGGCTAAGGTGTCTTGGCTAAAGTGTCTCGGCTAAAGTGTCTTGGCTAAGGTATCTTGGCTAAGGTGTCTTGGCTAAGGTGTCTTGGCTAAGGTGTCTTGGCTAAGGTGTCTTGGCTAATGTGTCTTGGCTAATGTGTCTTGGCTAAAGTGTCTTGGCTAAGGTGTCTTGGCTAATGTGTCTTGGCTAAGGTGTCTTGGCTAAGGTGTCTTGGCTAATCAGTCTTGGCTAAAGTGTCTTGGCTAAAGTGTCTTGGCTAATGTGTCTCGGCTAAGGTGTCTTGGCTAATGTGTCTTGGCTAATGTGTCTTGGCTAAAGTGTCTTGGCTAAGGTGTCTTGGCTAATGTGTCTTGGCTAATGTGTCTTGGCTAATGTGTCTTGGCTAAAGTGTCTTGGCTAAGGTGTCTTGGCTAAGGTGTCTTGGCTAAGGTGTCTTGGCTAAGGTGTCTTAGCTAAGGTGTCTTGGCTAAGGTGTCTTGGCTAAGGTGTCTTGGCTAAGGTGTCTTGGCTAAGGTGTCTTGGCTTATGTGTCTTGGCTAATGTGTCTTGGCTAAGGTGTCTTGGCTAAGGTGTCTTGGCTAAGGTGTCTTAGCTAAGGTGTCTTGGCTAATGTGTTTTGGCTAAGGTGTCTTGGCTAATGTGTCTTGGCTAATGTGTCTTGGCTAATGTGTCTTGGCTAAGGTGTCTTGGCTAATGTGTCTTGGCTAAGGTGTCTTGGCTAAGGTGTCTTGGCTAAGGTGTCTTGGCTAATGTGTCTTGGCTAATGTGTCTTGGCTAAGGTGTCTTGGCTAAGGTGTCTTGGCTAAGGTGTCTTGGCTAATGTGTCTTGGCTAATGTGTCTTGGCTAAGGTGTCTTGGCTAAGGTGTCTTGGCTAAGGTGTCTTGGCTAAGGTGTCTTGGCTAAGGTGTCTTGGCTAATGTGTCTTGGCTAATGTGTCTTGGCTAATGTGTCTTGGCTAAAGTGTCTTGGCTAAGGTGTCTTGGCTAAGGTGTCTTGGCTAAGGTGTCTTGGCTAAGGTGTCTTAGCTAAGGTGTCTTGGCTAAGGTGTCTTGGCTAAGGTGTCTTGGCTAAGGTGTCTTGACTAAGGTGTCTTGGCTTATGTGTCTTGGCTAATGTGTCTTGGCTAAGGTGTCTTGGCTAATGTGTCTTGGCTAAGGTGTCTTGGCTAAGGTGTCTTGGCTAAGGTGTCTTGGCTAATGTGTCTTGGCTAATGTGTCTCGGCTAAGGTGTCTTGGCTAATGCGTCTTGGCTAAGGTGTCTTGGCTAATGTGTCTTGGCTAAGGTGTCTTGGCTAAGGTGTCTTGGCTAAGGTGTCTTGGCTAAGGTGTCTTGGCTAAGGTGTCTTGGCTAATGTGTCTCGGCTAAGGTGTCTTGGCTAATGCGTCTTGGCTAAGGTGTCTTGGCTAATGTGTCTTGGCTAAGGTGTCTTGGCTAAGGTGTCTTGGCTAATGTGTCTCGGATAATGTGTCTCGGCTAAAGTGTCTTGGCTAAGGTGTCTTGGCTAAGGTGTCTTGGCTAAGGTGTCTTGGCTAAGGTGTCTTGGCTAATGTGTCTTGGCTAAGGTGTCTTGGCTAAGGTGTCTTGGCTAAGGTGTCTTGGCTAATGTGTCTTGGCTAAGGTGTCTTGGCTAAGGTGTCTTGGCTAATGTGTCTTGGCTAAGGTGTCTTGGCTAATGTGTCTTGGCTAAGGTGTCTTGGCTAATGTGTCTTGGCTAAGATGTCTTGGCTAAGGTGTCTTGTCTGAGGTGTCTTGGCTAAGGTGTCTTGGCTAATGTGTCTCGGCTAATGTGTCTTGGCTAAGGTGTCTTGGCTAATGTGTCTTGGCTAAGGTGTCTTGGCTAAGGTGTCTTGGCTAATGTGTCTTGGCTAAGGTGTCTTGGCTAAGGTGTCTTGGCTAAGGTGTCTTGGCTAATGTGTCTTGGCTAAGGTGTCTTGGCTAAGGTGTCTTGGCTAAGGTGTCTTGGCTAATGTGTCTCGGCTAAGGTGTCTTGGCTAAGGTGTCTTGGCTAAGGTGTCTTGGCTAATGTGTCTTGGCTAAGGTGTCTTGGCTATTGTGTCTTGGTCAAGGTGTCTTGGCTAAGGTGTCTTGGCTAAGGTGTCTTGGCTAATGTGTCTCGGCTAATGTGTCTTGGCTAAGGTGTCTTGGCTAAGGTGTCTTGGCTAATGTGTCTTGGCTAAGGTGTCTTGGCTAAGGTGTCTTGGCTAAGGTGTCTTGGCTAATGTGTCTTGGCTAAGGTGTCTTGGCTAATGTGTCTCGGCTAATGTGTCTCGGCTAAGGTGTCTTGGCTAATGTGTCTCGGCTAAGGTGTCTTGGCTAATGTGTCTTGGCTAAGGTGTCTTGGCTAAGGTGTCTTGGCTAAAGTGTCTTGGCTAAGGTGTCTTGGCTAAGGTGTCTTGGCTAAGGTGTCTTGGCTAATGTGTCTTGGCTAAGGTGTCTTGGCTAAGGTGTCTTGGCTAAGGTGTCTTGGCTAATGTGTCTCGGCTAAGGTGTCTCGGCTAAGGTGTCTTGGCTAATGTGTCTCGGCTAAGGTGTCTTGGCTAATGTGTCTTGGCTAAGGTGTCTTGGCTAAGGTGTCTTGGCTAAAGTGTCTTGGCTAAGGTGTCTTGGCTAAGGTGTCTTGGCTAAGGTGTCTTGGCTAATGTGTCTTGGCTAAGGTGTCTTGGCTAAGGTGTCTTGGCTAAGGTGTCTTGGCTAATGTGTCTCGGCTAAGGTGTCTTGGCTAATGTGTCTTGGCTAAGGTGTCTTGGCTAAGGTGTCTTGGCTAAAGTGTCTTGGCTAAGGTGTCTTGGCTAAGGTGTCTTGGCTAAGGTGTCTTGGCTAAGGTGTCTTGGCTAAGGTGTCTTGGCTAATGTGTCTTGGCTAAGGTGTCTTGGCTAATGTGTCTCGGCTAAAGTGTCTTGGCTAATGTGTCTCGGCTAATGTGTCTCGGCTAAGGTGTCTTGGCTAAGGTGTCTTGCCTAAGGTGTCTTGGCTAATGTGTCTTGGCTAATGTGTCTCGGCTAAGGTGTCTTGGCTAATGCGTCTTGGCTAAGGTGTCTTGGCTAATGTGTCTTGGCTAAGGTGTCTTGGCTAAGGTGTCTTGGCTAAGGTGTCTTGGCTAAGGTGTCTTGGCTAATGTGTCTCGGCTAAGGTGTCTTGGCTAATGCGTCTTGGCTAAGGTGTCTTGGCTAATGTGTCTTGGCTAAGGTGTCTTGGCTAAGGTGTCTTGGCTAAGGTGTCTTGGCTAAGGTGTCTTGGCTAATGTGTCTCGGCTAATGTGTCTCGGCTAAAGTGTCTTGGCTAAGGTGTCTTGGCTAAGGTGTCTTGGCTAAGGTGTCTTGGCTAAGGTGTCTTGGCTAATGTGTCTTGGCTAAGGTGTCTTGGCTAAGGTGTCTTGGCTAAGGTGTCTTGGCTAATGTGTCTTGGCTAAGGTGTCTTGGCTAAGGTGTCTTGGCTAAGGTGACTTGGCTAATGTGTCTCGGCTAAGGTGTCTTGGCTAATGTGTCTTGGCTAAGATGTCTTGGCTAAGGTGTCTTGTCTGAAGTGTCTTGGCTAAGGTGTCTTGGCTAAGGTGTCTTGGCTAATGTGTCTCGGCTGATGTGTCTTGGCTAATGTGTCTTGGCTAATGTGTCTTGGCTAAGGTGTCTTGGCTAAGGTGTCTTGGCTAAGGTGTCTTGGCTAAGGTGTCTTGGCTAATGTGTCTCGGCTAATGTGTCTTGGCTAAGGTGTCTTGGCTAAGGTGTCTTGGTAATGTGTCTTGGCTAAGGTGTCTCGGCTAAGGTGTCTTGGCTAATGTGTCTCGGCTAAGGTGTCTTGGCTAATGTGTCTTGGCTAAGGTGTCTTGGCTAAGGTGTCTTGGCTAAAGTGTCTTGGCTAAGGTGTCTTGGCTAAGGTGTCTTGGCTAAGGTGTCTTAGCTAAGGTGTCTTGGCTAATGTGTTTTGGCTAAGGTGTCTTGGCTAATGTGTCTCGGCTAATGTGTCTTGGCTAAGGTGTCTTGGCTAAGGTGTCTTGGCTAATGTGTCTTGGCTAAGGTGTCTTGGCTAAGGTGTCTTGGCTAAGGTGTATTTACTAATGTGTCTTGGCTAAGGTGTCTTGGCTAAGGTGTCTTGGCTAAGGTGTCTTGGCTAATGTGTCTTGGCTAAGGTGTCTTGGCTAATGTGTCTTGGCTAATGTGTCTTGGCTAATGTGTCTTGGCTAAGGTGTCTTGGCTAATGTGTCTTGGCTAATGTGTCTTGGCTGAGGTGTCTCGGCTAAGGTGTCTTGGCTAATGTGTCTCGGCTAAGGTGTCTTGGCTAAGGTGTCTTGGCTAAGGTGTCTTGGCTAAGGTGTCTTGGCTAATGTGTCTCGGCTAATGTGTCTTGGCTAAGGTGTCTTGGCTAAGGTGTCTTGGCTAATGTGTCTTGGCTAAGGTGTCTTGGCTAAGGTGTCTTGGCTAAGGTGTCTTGGCTAATGTGTCTTGGCTAAGGTGTCTTGGCTAATGTGTCTTGGCTAATGTGTCTTGGCTAATGTTTCTCGGCTAATGTGTCTCGGCTAAGGTGTCTTGGCTAAAGTGTCTTGGCTAATGTGTCTCGGCTAAGGTGTCTTGGCTAATGTGTCTTGGCTAAGGTGTCTTGGCTAATGTGTCTTGGCTAAGGTGTCTTGGCTTATGTGTCTCGGCTAATGTGTCTTGGCTAATGTGTCTTGGCTAAGGTGTCTTGGCTAAGGTGTCTTGGCTAATGTGTCTTGGCTAATGTGTCTTGGCTAATGTGTCTCGGCTAAGGTGTCTTGGCTAAGGTGTCTTGGCTAAGGTGTCTTGGCTAATGTGTCTCGGCTAAGGTGTCTCGGCTAATGTGTCTTTGCTAAGGTGTCTTGGCTAATGTGTCTTGGCTAATGTGTCTCGGCTAAGGTGTCTTGGCTAAGGTGTCTTGGCTAAGGTGTCTTGGCTAATGTTTCTCGGCTAATGTGTCTTGGCTAAGGTGTCTTGGCTAAGGTGTCTTGGCTAATGTGTCTCGGCTAATGTGTCTTGGCTAAGGTGTCTTGGCTAAGGTGTCTCGGCTAAGGTGTCTTGGCTAATGTGTCTTGGCTAAGGTGTCTTGGCTAAGGTGTCTTGGCTAAAGTGTCTTGGCTAATGTGTCTTGGCTAAGGTGTCTTGGCTAATGTGTCTTGGCTAAGATGTCTTGGCTAAGGTGTCTTGTCTGAGGTGTCTTGGCTAAGATGCTTGGCTAATGTGTCTCGGCTAAGGTGTCTTGGCTAAGGTGTCTTGGCTAAGGTGTCTTGGCTAATGTTTCTCGGCTAATGTGTCTTGGCTAAGGTGTCTTGGCTAAGGTGTCTTGGCTAATGTGTCTCGGCTAATGTGTCTTGGCTAAGGTGTCTTGGCTAAGGTGTCTCGGCTAAGGTGTCTTGGCTAATGTGTCTTGGCTAAGGTGTCTTGGCTAAGGTGTCTTGGCTAAAGTGTCTTGGCTAATGTGTCTTGGCTAAGGTGTCTTGGCTAATGTGTCTTGGCTAAGATGTCTTGGCTAAGGTGTCTTGTCTGAGGTGTCTTGGCTAAGTTGTCTTGGCTAATGTGTCTCGGCTAATGTGTCTTGGCTAAGGTGTCTTGGCTAATGTATCTTGGCTAAGGTGTCTTGGCTAAGGTGTCTTGGCTAAGGTGTCTTGGCTAATGTGTCTTGGCTAATGTGTCTCGGCTAATGTGTCTTGGCTAAGGTGTCTTGGCTAAGGTGTCTTGGCTAATGTGTCTTGGCTAAGGTGTCTCGGCTAAGGTGTCTTGGCTAATGTGTCTCGGCTAAGGTGTCTTGGCTAATGTGTCTTGGCTAAGGTGTCTTGGCTAAGGTGTCTTGGCTAAAGTGTCTTGGCTAAGGTGTCTTGGCTAAGGTGTCTTGGCTAAGGTGTCTTGGCTAAGGTGTCTTAGCTAAGGTGTCTTGGCTAATGTGTTTTGGCTAAGGTGTCTTGGCTAATGTGTCTCGGCTAATGTGTCTTGGCTAAGGTGTCTTGGCTAAGGTGTCTTGGCTAATGTGTCTTGGCTAAGGTGTCTTGGCTAAGGTGTCTTGGCTAAGGTGTCTTGGCTAATGTGTCTTGGCTAAGGTGTCTTGGCTAAGGTGTCTTGGCTAATGTGTCTTGGCTAAGGTGTCTTGGCTAAGGTGTCTTGGCTAAGGTGTCTTGGCTAATGTGTCTTGGCTAAGGTGTCTTGGCTAAGGTGTCTTGGCTAAGGTGTCTTGGCTAATGTGTCTTGGCTAAGGTGTCTTAGCTAAGGTGTCTTGGCTAATGTGTCTTGGCTAATGTGTCTTGGCTAAGGTGTCTTGGCTAAGGTGTCTTGGCTAAGGTGTCTTGGCTAATGTGTCTTGGCTAAGGTGTCTTAGCTAATGTGTCTCGGCTAATGTGTCTCGGCTAAGGTGTCTTGGCTAATGTGTCTCGGCTAAGGTGTCTTGGCTAATGTGTCTTGGCTAAGGTGTCTTGGCTAAGGTGTCTTGGCTAATGTGTCTCGGCTAAGGTGTCTTGGCTAAGGTGTCTTGGCTAAGGTGTCTTGGCTAATGTGTCTTGGCTAAGGTGTCTCGGCTAATGTGTCTTTGCTAAGGTGTCTTGGCTAATGTGTCTTGGCTAAGGTGTCTTGGCTAAGGTGTCTTGGCTAAGGTGTCTTGGCTAAGGTGTCTTGGCTAAGGTGTCTTGGCTAATGTGTCTCGGGTAATGTGTCTCGGCTAAGGTGTCTTGGCTAATGTGTCTTGGCTAAGGTGTCTTGGCTAAGGTGTCTTGGCTAAGGTGTCTTGGCTAAGGTGTCTTGGCTAATGTGTCTTGGCTAAGGTGTCTTGGCTAAGGTGTCTTGGCTAAGGTGTCTTGGCTAATGTTTCTCGGCTAATTTGTCTCGGCTAAGGTGTCTTGGCTAAAATGTCTTGGCTAATGTGTCTCGGCTAAGATGTCTTGGCTAATGTGTCTTGGCTAAGGTGTCTTGGCTAATGTGTCTCGGCTAAGGTGTCTTGGCTAATGTGTCTCGGCTAATGTGTCTTGGCTAAGGTGTCTTGGCTAAGGTGTCTTGGCTAAGGTGTCTCGGCTAATGTGTCTTTGCTAAGGTGTCTTGGCTAATGTGTCTTGGCTAAGGTGTCTTGGCTAAGGTGTCTTGGCTAAGGTGTCTTGGCTAAGGTGTCTTGGCTAAGGTGTCTTGGCTAATGTTACTCACGGGAACAATTCGGACTTCGGTCCGCCGTTGTTTTGACTGCGCGAAGGACAGTCAAGATGAAAACTTCTAAAGCAAGTTTTCTATGCCGTTTATAGGCTATTTTCCGTAGATCGGCGATTGAGCAGTTCTGACAGTAGGCTGTGTATTGAATCTCAATATCAATTCCTAATGTGGAGTGCCGCTCGGATCGCCTACAGAAAAGACTCGTAGGTTTGGAGTTCGGATAACAAGTGAAGTTTTATTGAAAATTATCCAGCTTATATACTAACAAAGTTTAATGGTATTAGTTCTTATTCTACACGCAGTAAGTGTGTGTTAGTTTCAAGAACGTAAGGGTAAATTCCTAGTTTACCTCCTAATGTTAGTTTAGGATTCTGTAATGCGATCCGATTCGGCCTTGTTTAGTTAATTGCACCGAGCGCATAGGCGCGTGTTTCCTTACCGCTTCTGTGCGTACGTTACTCAGATGCAAGCGGTTACCCGATGGAATTGTTTTAAGGATCAATGTGCAAGTTTATTATTGCCTGCCATATGCTACGGCTTGCGGGCGTATTGCGCTTATCGCTATTTGTTTTCCTCTCGTTCGTAGATGGATGCTGTTTACCCGTTTCGGTACCTTATTGATATTAGCATTTCAAGAGGCCCTATTCCTAACTATTCCGGGTAATCGATTGTTTAAAATTTCAAGGCTCGAACAAGCCAATCCTTGTGATGTGTTTATTACTTGCTTGCCTACCGCAAGGTGCTGGCAATAGATCGCATTGTTCTTTCCTGTGGTTTCATCCTAAATAAACACATGGCTAGGGTCTGTTTTGGTGCTCTATCCTAAACCTTTTAGTTTATTTGCATCCAAGTAATTAAATGTTTATGCTATTGAAAGCAGGTCATTGTGCTGCACATGCGTTCCTTACCCTGAGTTGAACGCACTCGAGTCGGTTATTCTATTTTCCATTTTAGACCTCCTTCGCTTGACCTACGCAACGCGTGATTTAATTGCCGTAGAACAAACCTTTCCAATGTCCTTATCTAATTTGGTCTAATTCAAAACCCCATGTGACATTTTTCAATGCCATCTATTGATTAACCTCGCATGCCTCCTGCCTGGTGAAGGTAAATCTTTTTCTTTCTTATGATAGATCGAATTTTCTTACGCGTACGCTTGTGAATTTTGTCGCGTCCGTAACATTCCACCCCTGGTAAAACTACCTGTTAGTTTTACCAAATTTCGCGACATTATTCCTACTTAGTTTCACTCTTATTGAATTGATACCTGAATTGGACGCATGTTGCTGCTTTAGCTGATAAGTTGAAGAGCGGGCACACTTGTAGGATGTCGTTGCTATGATGACGCTGCTATTGAGGACTATCGATGGCGCATATGTTGGGGTATAGTTTGGTTTTGGTGTTTGGAAGACGTGGTACCTGAGTTTCTTCTTCGTCGTTCTCGTTGATTGTGACGACTTCTGGTGATTCGTTTTCATATCGCTTTTTCATCATATGGTTTCGATGCGATAACAGATTCGTCAACGAATCCCAAAATGCAGCTAAGAGCTGCCAGCCGAGGCCATAGATGTCGTACAGGATTCTACCATGAATTACGGTGTCAATGATGAATTTAACGACTCGAGTGAACATGTAGATACCAATTGCTGTAGACGTGACGTTGCCCAGCCACGTTGACCATGATACGAACTTAGACCAATATTTATCGAACACGCCGTGAATGATATTCTCGGGGATTAGAGTATCAAACGAGAAGCCTTGAAGATTCGGATGCTGGCCTGACATTATCTTATGTACGACTGAAGAAGCAATTCTTTTGTCGCTCTGCTCGTACACCATATCCTTCATCCGTTGCAGGTTTTCGTAGTCATACACACCACTTTCCATCAGACTCGGTAAGGGAGTATATGACCATTTCGTGACGACGTCCGTCGTTAGTTCTTGCGGTGGCGTCGTTTCTCTCAACCTCTGGTCTGTAGTATACCATCTTCCGCCGATGTTGAATTTAGCGGGCAGAAGTGGAGTGCATTCTATCTGGGTACCTCTTGGTTGTAACACCCTAGTTACTGGTGCGATGAACATGGAGCGGTTGTTGTATATCACCGGTATTTCTTGATAGCAGTCATCTTTCCTTTCGTAGATGACGAAGACCGGCTTGCACTCAATAATGTACAGTACCTCTGCTGCGACTACCGCCGTGTGACCTGGTCGTTTAATCAGATTGGAAACAAATTCGCTAGGGTTAAGACGTGCGAGCGTTAACTTAGTTTCCATTAAAGCTTTATCGACCTTGCACATTTCCGTCATTACTGTTGTATAGACGTCGTTTAGCTTTTGACCGAGGTAGCTTTCCACTAACGTTATTTTTGAGTTGAAATAGGTAAAGAGATCCAGGTTTCTCCCATTTACCGCCTTGCGTTTAAACGGCGATTGATAACCGTTTAACTCAAGTATAAAGATTCTTGGGTGATCTGTGTTATAGCTATCAAACCCGCAGATTTGATTGACGTCGCGAGCCCGTATAGAAAACATTTGCTCGTGTGTTATGAGAGTATACACGGCCTTTGTATCACTGCTTCCGTCGTTGTCGAAGGTCTTGTTAACTGTGCCTTCATAGATGATTTCGAAGTCGGTTCTTTCGCACAATCTTTGATGATCAACCTCCCAGGTGAGATAGCCATATTCACTATCCAAACACCAACTAACACTATATGGACATACGACGCCGTTTCGAAGTGTTACTAGATCTTCTTCGATGTCCGCTGTTGCTATGTAGTCAAGCATGCTGATCTCGTACTCGTAGTACACCAAGGCGTCTTCCCATCTACCAGATGGCGTCGTGTAGAGTCCTCCGATGCAAGATGAGCCCTTGACGCTGCCGACGATTAACGCTTGCCCCCGGGTTGTTTGATTGCGACCAATTTCCTTAACCTTTCTATCAAAAGAGATTGAAACTTCGCCTACCGTTTGAGCATGTCTACATTCGTCTGACGTAAATTCCTTGATTGCATACGCAAATCCGTTTTCATATTCGGAAGTGTGAGACCAAGCCCCGCAGTGTTTTATCGAGCGTTTAAGAATTACCTTACATTGCCGAACGTGTGTTAATGTTTTTGGGCTTCTTTGTAAAACTTGTATTTTGGTCTCTAATGTCGTTATATTCTTAAACTGAGGCACGCAAGAAGCTACTTTTGTGAGCGAATAACTTGTTATATTAATATTGTCGTGCGCACAGTCGTATGCGATTAAACCGTGTCCCGGTTTGCCCAAAGCTTGTGCTGAAAGAAAGAGCAACATCATTATTACAAGGTTCCACATATTTAATGATAATATCTTAGATTTGTTTTTCCTTTCTTGTCTGTTATATGAGGTGATGGCAGTAACATATTTCGTATTTGCCTGTAAGGTTTTTGACCCCCAATTACAAGGCCTTACCATTTTTTTCTTTTTCCCTTTTACAGGTATATTATCCATCTTCCTTTTGAGGGTTCCCTCTTGAATAATACCCAGGAAGTCATGTTCAACCTGATCTTCTTTAACTGATTGTTCAGCAATCGGTTTTTCATCGGCTACTTGTGTTTTTTCGTCTTGCTTGTTATAAACATCCAACACAGCTATGCCAGTAATTGGGCGACTGTAGGTGCCCTGCAAGGTTTTTATTTTTGCAGACCTGATTTCACCATCCTTTCCCTTATGGAGTTCTATTACGCGTCCCTTTAACCATGTTCCTATCTTATTGGTTGTATCGGTAATGACGACGATATCGTCTAGTTTAATGGGTTCCGATCGTTGGTTCCATTTTGGACGTTGAGCGATTAACGGAAGATATTGTTTCTTCCATTTTTCCCAAAATACCTTTCCGTAGTGTAACGCCAGACGCCATTGGTGTCGTTCCAAATCATGGGTTTGAAACTCTGTTGGTACAGAATAAGCTCCCGCTCTTCCTATCAGAATGTGGAAAGGTGTTAATGCTTCATCGTCCTCGTGATTAAGGGGTATGTGTGTAAGCGGTCGTGAATTTAAGATAAATTCCGCATGTATCAATGCCCCCCTTAATGTTTCAATGGTAGGTGGACGATGCGCTCTGCAATATATCATTTCCTTTAGATTGGACTTTATTATGCGGATTAACCTTTCCCAAGATCCTCCGAAGTGCGGTGCTACTGGCGGATTGAAATGCCAGCTAATATTCATTTTCATTGCCTGTCCGTTTGTCATAACGGAATTGATTTGCTTCACTAGTTGCAATAATTCATTATTTGCTCCCACGAAATTAGTTCCATTATCGCTGTAAACATGCGATACTGCTCCTCTTCTTCCTTGGAAGTTCATAAAGCAGAGCAAAAATGAATCAATGTCTAATTTTTCCGCTAGCTCTATATGACTGGCACGTGTTGTCATACATGTAAATATTGCGCCCCATCTTTTCTCGATTGAACGCTTAACGGTTACCTCAAAAGGTCCAAAGTAATCAATTCCTGTATGTGTGAACGGATAGACAAAGGCATCTGTTCGACAGGTAGGTAATGGTGCCATTATTGGCGGTATCGGCTTTGCCTTAGCGTTCTTACAATGCTGACATCTAGCCTTTACGTATCTGAATACTGTATTCAGTCCAATTATGTAATATTTTTGATGTAGAACGGATAGAACTATTTTGTCCGATTGATGGTTATACATCTCATGATACCATTGTATGATGAGGTGCGTTATGTGATGGTGTTTGGGCAGTATGATTGGTACTCTTGTTTGTTTTGGCAGATGTTCTGCATATTCCAATCTACTCTTGAATCGCATAACCCCTTTGTCGTCTAACATAGGGGTGAGTTTTGACAACGGTCCAATTGTTGTTAACTCTTTATTTTTGATAAGGTCTTCTACCTCATCAGGATAAACATCCCTTTGGGCCTTTCTATACAGTATATTTTCTGCTCTAATACGATCCTCAACCGTATAAGCCTTACTGAATGATTTACGTTTTAGCCCGTATTCGATGATTTTCATCATCATGCACACGCGAATTATCAATTTCCACCAATTGGAAAATTTCATTTCCTGTATATAATTCGGTTGTTCGCCATGCTTATTCACGAAGCTCGCTTCTTCGTGCGTTTCCGTAATGCTTGCCTTTGGCCATTCACCTTCTGCGGCCTTAAGGAATTCGGGGCCAGTTACCCATATAGATGGCCTTGATACCCTTTTGGTAGCCTCATCTGCAGGATTTTGATTTGATGGTATCCATCTCCATTGGTCCACGGTAGTCGATTCTAGTATTTCACCAATTCTATGAGCGACAAATTGCTTGTATTTACGGTGTGCGGAGTTTATCCAAGCAAGCACCGTTTTGGAATCACTCCAAAATATCGATCTAGAAATTTTCAATCTTGTCTCTTCCTTGATGGTATCGCAGAGTCTTACTCCCAATAATGCGGCTTGTAGTTCCAATCTAGGAATAGATAACCCCTTTATTGGTGCTACTCTGGCCTTAGCCACAAGAAGCTGTATATGCGGTTTTCCGCTAATTCCTTTACTTCTTGCATAGATTACTGTTGAAAATGCCTTATCAGATGCATCCACAAAAACGTGTAACTCTATTTCAGACACTGGCGCATTTAAGATCCATCTCGGAATTTTAATGTGGTTCGCTTGTTTAATACCCTCAAGGCATAAATTCCACATCTCAAATAATTTTTGCGATATCGGAGTGTCCCATTCGCTCGTTTCCTTGTGTAATTCTTGCATCAACAATTTCCCTGGAATTGTGATGTGTGAAATCAATCCCAACGGGTCAAAGAAACTCATAATGAAGGATAATACTTCTCTCTTGGTAGGTGGTCTTAGTTTATTGAACACCTCCTTCGGAAGAGCCTCCAGTCTGGATCGAAATCCTATTTTATCTTTTGCGGTATTCCAGTATATGCCTAGAATTTTGGAGGAATTTTCTTCCTGTTCATCGAGCATCCTGATAGCATCAGGTTCTACTCTTTCCGCAGGTATTGACGCAATAAGTTCCTTGCTATTGGAGCAGAACTTAGTGATGAAAAATCCACCCTCATCGTGAGCTTGAATTACTTGTTTAACAGTTTCTACTGCATCATTAAGTGAATTAAAGCTATCATTATAATCATCAACATAATGTTGATTGATTATTGGCGTGAGAGCTAACGGATATTTATCTTTCAATCGCTCAGCATTCGTATTCTTCGCTGCTTGAGCGCATGATGGTGAACATGTTGACCCGAAGGTCATTACCTGCATGACGTATATGTCTGGGTACCGATTTTGACAATCGCGCCAAATGAAACGCTGCGCGTTTTGATCTTCCTTGCGGATTCTTACCTGATGGAACATTTCCTTTATGTCCCCACAAATTGCATATTCCCCTTCACGGAATCTTACTAGAATTCCAAACAAGGAAGTTGTACTATCGGGGCCCGATAGTAGCGTGCAGTTAAGGGATTGACCCTTTACCTTAGCTGCTGCGTCGAAAACTAACCGTGGCTTGGGTGGATCCTTATTTTTATTTATTACGATGAAGTGTGGCAGATAGAACAGTGGTGATACTTCCTTTATCATTTCCACGGGTTCTAATTTTCTTGCGTAGCCTTTATCCACATAGCTCTTAAAGGTTGTTATAGCCCATTCCTTTAGAGCTGGATCCTTGGCTAGTTTATTCTCCATGTGCCTTAGTCTTGACATCGCATTGTCAAGACTCCATGGAAACTCAGGTTTATCATTTTTCCATAATAACCCTACCTCATAGCGTCCATCCACAAACTTTAAAGTGTTTTTTAGGATGGTTTTCGCACGTTTTTCATCTTCAGATTCCGGTAGTTTAGCTACTTGTTTTACTCCGAAATCTTCAGTTGAAAAATACTTTTGCATCAAGTCACGCATGTCGTCCTCTTGGACGATCATCGTGTGATCATTAATCGATTTTTCTTCACTGCTCAACTTACCGAAGACTAGCCACCCTAGTCGCGTTTTCATCCCTATAGGTTCTCCTGGCCTACCAAACCGGTGCTTGAGCCCCATCAACAGGTGATTATTGTTTAGTCCTATCAAAATGGTAGGACGAATATTACCAAATCCGTTTATTGGAAGCCCTTTTAGATGAGGATACCTTTCACTCATCTCTTCATAAGGTAATGATTGCATGGGAAGTCTTAATTCTTCAATTGTTCTAACATCCTTTAGCAAGAAACCCTTTTTGGTTGCACCTTTTACATGCAGTTGTACATGCTCGCTGGTTTCCTGAACTGCCTTTATTCCTTGAGCCCAGTTCAGTTGTAGCGGTATGTTTGGCCCAGTCAAACTTAGTTGTCGAGCGACGCTCGCTTCGATCATGGTTAAAGATGAACCAGGGTCTAAAAACGCGTAAGTGTTCAATGATTTATTCCCATTTATTAATCTGACCGGCAAGGTCTGATAATGGGTCGTCCATGTAACCTCCACATTGTGGTGGTTATTCATTTGCTCCAACTGTACTGGAGCTTCCTGCTTTACATGAAGCATCTTACTATGCTTCTGTGAGCAACCATCAATTCCACATGGAATTGCGCTCCTGCAGTCTCTTATGCTGTGTTTATTTGAGTTCAGACACCCAAAACACAATCTTTTTTCATTTGCAACTTTTAACCGTTCCGACGGTACCTTTTTCACAAATGTGTAACATTTAGTCGTCTCATGCGGCTTGTTACATATCAGACAACTTTTCCTTGCCTGTGTTACATTCTTTTTTCCTTGATTTGTGGCTGGTCCTTTTGATGTTCCCAAATCATGTAAGTGAAAATTCCCCTTTTGATTGTGAACCGTGATTGTGTTCATCATTTCTGCCGTCTTGGCATAGGGTTTGAGCCATCGACAAAATTCCTCAAGATTTTGAACACTTAGTGCTGATGATGCGGACGCCATATGTTCCGCTCTCTTCACCTGAATATTATGCGGTAACTTGCCCGTCAATTCCAGCACTAACCTGTGATCGTGCAAATATATCGATGTCCCCATTAAATTCACATTCTTGATGATGTTCTCCAGGGCACTAGTCATGTCCGAGATTATGTTTCTTGAATCTTTTCGTAATTTTTGGAGATCGCTCAGTAGCTCCAAATATACCAAATCGGGTCTTCCGAAAAGTTCATCCAAACGTTTTATAATCTCAGGTACATTTTCGGCTTCCATCATCAGCTGTTGAACGCTTTTATAAGCCGTTCCATGCAAAACCTGCTTGAGACGATTTAAGTTTTCTAAATTAGAAAACTCCCCTTCTCGGGTTGTGTCTTCAAATGTTTTCTTGAAGTTGGGCCATTGCTTAGGACTGCCATCAAACCTAGGTAGTTGCATTAGGGCCTGTCTTCTGATCAGGACCCCTATTTTGGCGGATTCTCCACCATTAGTTGCTATCAGTTTAACGAACTCCTTCGTTTGCTGTTGTTGGCTAACTATTAATTGGGAAATCATTTTCCCAAGGGATGGTTCCTGTTCTGGACCTCCTACTACTTCGGTTGATTCCTGTTCGGCAATTTCAACCTTATTTGCGCCTTCTGTTAAGGCCCTGAGCTCATCCCTGTTCTTTGCTTCTGCCTCCTGAAGCGCCTTTATTTCCTCCTTATTCTTGGCCTCTCTTTCTTGCGCAGCCTTAAGTGCGTCCTCTTTCCTATTGAGTTCGTACTTAATTTGCTGGCATTTACGGCATAACCAGCACTCTTCAGTTGATGGTTTGCGTGTTAGCTTGGCACATTTCAAGTGGAACCATCGGTCACACTCTGTACAAGCAACCATACTCTCCTCAGCGGTATCCTCCGCTGTACAGAGTCGGCAACTGCCGTTAACATTTGAAACAAACGGATAAGGCATTTTGGACGAATCAGCGATTTCCAGCCTTGCTTATAAGAATATAATTCACTTACCTGACTCCTTGGTCTGAATTTCTTTCTAAGCACCGACTGGACTCTTGGCGAAGCACAAACAACGATTCCTTGCAATCGTTGTTTTTCGGATAACTCACCAATTTTCTTTCAAAGTTTCTCAATTTTTTCTTTCGAAAATGTTTCTTTCTGTGTATGTTTTTCTTTCGGATAGTGGCACTATGATTGTCTACTCCCAGAATTGAGGTGTTTTTTTTTTTATTATACCATTTCACGCACTTAACACTCTTCCGCTTCTACAAGCACTGAAATTGCAGATGCACTATCTGAGGGTACGCATCCCTCGGAAGAATCTCGTTATTGTGGTATCTGTTGAAGAGGTCCTCGAGTTCCTCAAGGACTTCAACCGGAATCGGACGACCTTCGTCTAGCGTCTGCCTGATAGCGCTTATAGTAGTCGCTATTACTTCGTCCGTATCTTCGTAGCTGGGCTGGCGATATCGGCTGAAATAGTATTCGTCGTCGTCGTCCGAATCTACCTGATACTCCGGATAGTCGAGGATTTCTGGTTGTGGTTCTTCGTCGAACTCCGGGTTCTCCCGTTGCCGGGCAAGCTCCTCCGCGAACAGACGATCCCACTCGTCCTCGTCCCAACCACCGATGTTACAAGGTTCGCCGAGGTCCTCCGGTTCCGCGGCTGCTGGTTCCTCAGCAACTGGTTCCTCTATCACCTCGATCCACTGTTGAACGCCTCGCGGTCGAACTTCTAGGATGTGTTCTCTATCGAGCTCCTCCTGTTCACGCGGCAGACACATCTGGATGCTCACTTTCACTTTTAGTACTTTCACACACAGCTGTTCTAGGCGACAGCACACCGCACTTTGTAAGATCGTTCTTCGAGATGCAATTACTCGCTGGCTATTGCAAACTCCTCTCTGGAGCCACCATTTGTTACTCACGGGAACAATTCGGACTTCGGTCCGCCGTTGATTTGACTGCGCGAAGGACAGTCAAGATGAAAACTTCTAAAGCAAGTTTTCTATGCCGTTTATAGGCTATTTTCCGTAGATCGGCGATTGAGCAGTTCTGACAGTAGGCTGTGTATTGAATCTCAATATCAATTCCTAATGTGGAGTGCCGCTCGGATCGCCTACAGAAAAGACTCGTAGGTTTGGAGTTCGGATAACAAGTGAAGTTTTATTGAAAATTATCCAGCTTATATACTAACAAAGTTTAATGGTATTAGTTCTTATTCTACACGCAGTAAGTGTGTGTTAGTTTCAAGAACGTAAGGGTAAATTCCTAGTTTACCTCCTAATGTTAGTTTAGGATTCTGTAATGCGATCCGATTCGGCCTTGTTTAGTTAATTGCACCGAGCGCATAGGCGCGTGTTTCCTTACCGCTTCTGTGCGTACGTTACTCAGATGCAAGCGGTTACCCGATGGAATTGTTTTAAGGATCAAGTGCAAGTTTATTATTGCCTGCCATATGCTACGGCTTGCGGGCGTATTGCGCTTATCGCTATTTGTTTTCCTCTCGTTCGTAGATGGATGCTGTTTACCCGTTTCGGTACCTTATTGATATTAGCATTTCAAGAGGCCCTATTCCTAACTATTCCGGGTAATCGATTGTTTAAAATTTCAAGGCTCGAACAAGCCAATCCTTGTGATGTGTTTATTACTTGCTTGCCTACCGCAAGGTGCTGGCAATAGATCGCATTGTTCTTTCCTGTGGTTTCATCCTAAATAAACACATGGCTAGGGTCTGTTTTGGTGCTCTATCCTAAACCTTTTAGTTTATTTGCATCCAAGTAATTAAATGTTTATGCTATTGAAAGCAGGTCATTGTGCTGCACATGCGTTCCTTACCCTGAGTTGAACGCACTCGAGTCAGTTATTCTATTTTCCATTTTAGACCTCCTTCGCTTGACCTACGCAACGCGTGATTTAATTGCCGTAGAACAAACCTTTCCAATGTCCTTATCTAATTTGGTCTAATTCAAAACCCCATGTGACATTTTTCAATGCCATCTATTGATTAACCTCGCATGCCTCCTGCCTGGTGAAGGTAAATCTTTTTCTTTCTTATGATAGATCGAATTTTCTTACGCGTACGCTTGTGAATTTTGTCGCGTCCGTAACAGCTAATGTGTCTCGGCTAATGTGTCTCGGCTAAAGTGTCTTGGCTCATGTGTCTTGGCTAAGGTGTCTTGGCTAAGGTGTCTTGGCTAAGGTGTCTTGGCTAATGTGTCTTGGCTAAGGTGTCTTGGCTAAGGTGTCTTGGCTAATGTGTCTTGGCTAAGGTGTCTTGGCTAAGGTGTCTTGGCTAAGGTGTCTTGGCTAATGTGTCTTGGCTAAGGTGTCTTGGCTAAGGTGTCTTGGCTAAGGTGTCTTGGCTAATGTGTCTTGGCTAAGGTGTCTTGGCTAATGTGTCTCGGCTAATGTGTCTCGGCTAAGGTGTCTTGGCTAATGTGTCTCGGCTAAGGTGTCTTGGCTAATGTGTCTTGGCTAAGGTGTCTTGGCTAAGGTGTCTTGGCTCAAGTGTCTTGGCTAAGGTGTCTTGGCTAAGGTGTCTTGGCTAAGGTGTCTCGGCTAAAGTGTCTTGGCTAATGTGTCTTGGCTAAGGTGTCTTGGCTAAGGTGTCTTGGCTAAGGTGTCTTGGCTAATGTGTCTTGGCTAAGGTGTCTTGGCTAAGGTGTCTTGGCTAAGGTGTCTTGGCTAATGTGTCTTGGCGAAGGTGTCTTGGCTAAGGTGTCTTGGCTAAGGTGTCTTGGCTAATGTGTCTTGGCTAAGGTGTCTTGGCTAAGGTGTCTTGGCTAAGGTGTCTTGGCTAATGTGTCTTGGCTAAGGTGTCTTGGCTAATGTGTCTCGGCTAATGTGTCTCGGCTAAGGTGTCTTGGCTAATGTGTCTCGGCTAAGGTGTCTTGGCTAATGTGTCTTGGCTAAGGTGTCTTGGCTAAGGTGTCTTGGCTCAAGTGTCTTGGCTAAGGTGTCTTGGCTAAGGTGTCTTGGCTAAGGTGTCTTGGCTAATGTGTCTTGGCTAAGGTGTCTTTGCTAAGGTGTCTTGGCTAAGGTGTCTTGGCTAACGTGTCTCGGCTAAGGTGTCTTGGCTAATGTGTCTTGGCTAAGGTGTCTTGGCTAAGGTGTCTTGGCTAAGGTGTCTTGGCTAAGGTGTCTTGGCTAAGGTGTCTTGGCTAAGGTGTCTTGGCTAAGGTGTCTTGGCTAATGTGTCTCGGCTAATGTGTCTTGGCTAAGGTGTCTTGGCTAATGTGTCTTGGCTAAGGTGTCTTGGCTAAGGTGTTTTGGCTAATGTGTCTTGGCTAATGTGTCTTGGCTAATGTGTCTCGGCTAATGTGTCTTGGCTAAGGTGTCTTGACTAAGGTGTCTTGGCTAATGTGTCTTGGCTAAGGTGTCTTGGCTAAGGTGTCTTGGCTAAGGTGTCTTGGCTAAGGTGTCTTGGCTAAGGTGTCTTGGCTAATGTGTCTTGGCTAATGTGTCTTGGCTAATGTGTCTCGGCTAATGTGTCTTGGCTAAGGTGTCTTGACTAAGGTGTCTTGGCTAATGTGTCTTGGCTAATGTGTCTCGGCTAAGGTGTCTTGGCTAATGTGTCTTGGCTAAGGTGTCTTGGCTAAGGTGTCTTGGCTAAAGTGTCTTGGCTAAGGTGTCTTGGCTAAGGTGTTCTGGCTAAGGTGTCTTGGCTAAGGTGTCTTAGCTAAGGTGTCTTGGCTAATGTGTTTTGGCTTATGTGTCTTGGCTAATGTGTCTCGGCTAATGTGTCTTGGCTAAGGTGTCTTGGCTAAGGTGTCTTGGCTAATGTGTCTTGGCTAAGGTGTCTTGGCTAAGGTGTCTTGGCTAAGGTGTCTTGGCTAATGTGTCTTGGCTAAGGTGTGTTTTCCTAAGGTGTCTTGGCTAAGGTGTCTTGGCTAATGTGTCTTGGCTAAGGTGTCTTGGCTAATGTGATTCGGCTAATGTGTCTTGGCTAAGGTGTCTTGGCTAAGGTGTCTTGGCTAATGTGTCTTGGCTAAGGTGTCTTGGCTAAGGTGTCTTGGCTAAGGTGTCTTGGCTAAGGTGTCTTGGCTAAGGTGTCTTGGCTAATGTGTCTTGTCTAAGGTGTCTCGGCTAAGGTGTCTTGGCTAATGTGTCTTGGCTAAGGTTTCTTGGCTAAGGTGTCTTGGCTAAGGTGTCTTGGCTAAGGTGTCTTGGCTAAGGTGTCTTGGCTAATGTGTCTCGGCTAATGTGTCTTGGCTAAGGTGTCTTGGCTAAGGTGTCTTGGCTAATGTGTCTTGGCTAAGGTGTCTTGGCTAAGGTGTCTTGGCTAAGGTGTCTTGGCTAAGGTGTCTTGGCTAATGTGTCTTGGCTAAGGTGTCTCGGCTAAGGTGTCTTGGCTAATGTATCTCGGCTAAGGTGTCTTGGCTAATGTGTCTTGGCTAAGGTGTCTTGGCTAAGGTGTCTTGGCTAAAGTGTCTTGGCTAAGGTGTCTTGGCTAAGGTGTCTTGGCTAAGGTGTCTTGGCTAAGGTGTCTTGGCTAATGTGTCTTGGCTAAGGTGTCTTGGCTAAGGTGTCTTGGCTAAGGTGTCTTGGCTCATGTTTCTCGGCTAATGTGTCTCGGCTAAGGTGTCTTGGCTAAAGTGTCTTGGCTAATGTGTCTCGGCTAAGGTGTCTTGGCTAATGTGTCTTGGCTAAGGTGTCTTGGCTAATGTGTCTCGGCTAAGGTGTCTTGGCTAATGTGTCTCGGCTAATGTGTCTTGGCTAAGGTGTCTTGGCTAAGGTGTCTTGGCTAATGTGTCTTGGCTAATGTGTCTTGGCTAATGTGTCTCGGCTAAGGTGTCTTGGCTAAGGTGTCTTGGCTAAGGTGTCTTGGCTAATGTGTCTCGGCTAAGGTGTCTCGGCTAATGTGTCTTTGCTAAGGTGTCTTGGCTAATGTGTCTTGGCTAAGGTGTCTTGGCTAAGGTGTCTTGGCTAAGGTGTCTTGGCTAAGGTGTCTTGGCTAATGTGTCTCGGCTAAAGTGTCTTGGCTAAGGTGTCTTGGCTAAGGTGTCTTGGCTAAGGTGTCTTGGCTAATGTGTCTCGGCTAATGTGTCTTGGCTAAGGTGTCTTGGCTAAGGTGTCTTGGCTAAGGTGTCTTGGCTAAGGTGTCTTGGCTAAGGTGTCTTGGCTAATGTGTCTCGGCTAAAGTGTCTTGGCTAAGGTGTCTTGGCTAAGGTGTCTTGGCTAAGGTGTCTTGGCTAATGTGTCTTGGCTAAGGTGTCTTGGCTAAGGTGTCTTGGCTAAGGTGTCTTGGCTAATGTGTCTTGGCTAAGGTGTCTTGGCTTAGGTGTCTTGGCTTAGGTGTCTTGGCTAATGTGTCTCGGCTAAGGTGTCTTGGCTAAGGTGTCTTGGCTAAGGTGTCTTGGCTAATGTGTCTTGGCTAAGGTGTCTTGGCTAAGGTGTCTTGGCTAAGGTGTCTTGGCTAATGTGTCTCGGCTAATGTGTCTTGGCTAAGGTGTCTTGGCTAAGGTGTCTTGGCTAATGTGTCTTGGCTAAGGTGTCTTGGCTAAGGTGTCTTGGCTAAGGTGTCTTGGCTAAGGTGTCTTGGCTAAAGTGTCTTGGCTAAGGTGTCTTGGCTAAGGTGTCTTGGCTAATGTGTCTTGGCTAAGGTGTCTTGGCTAAGGTGTCTCGGCTAATGTGTCTCGGCTAATGTGTCTTGGCTAATGTGTCTCGGCTAAGGTGTCTTGGCTAATGTGTCTTGGCTAAGGTGTCTTGGCTAAGGTGTCTTGGCTAAAGTGTCTTGGCTAAGGTGTCTTGGCTAATGTGTCTTGGCTAAGGTGTCTTGGCTAAGGTGTCTTGGCTAACGTGTCTTGGCTAAGGTGTCTTGGCTAAGGTGTCTTGGCTAAGGTGTCTTGGCTAACGTGTCTCGGCTAAGGTGTCTTGGCTAAGGTGTCTTGGCTAAGGTGTCTTGGCTAAGGTGTCTTGGCTAAGGTGTCTTGGCTAAGGTGTCTTGGCTAAGGTGTCTTGGCTAATGTGTCTCGGCTAATGTGTCTTGGCTAAGGTGTCTTGGCTAATGTGTCTTGGCTAAGGTGTCTTGGCTAAGGTGTCTTGGCTAATGTGTCTTGGCTAATGTGTCTTGGCTAATGTGTCTCGGCTAATGTGTCTTGGCTAAGGTGTCTTGACTAAGGTGTCTTGGCTAATGTGTCTTGGCTAAGGTGTCTTGGCTAAGGTGTCTTGGCTAAGGTGTCTTGGCTAAGGTGTCTTGGCTAAGGTGTCTTGGCTAAGGTGTCTTGGCTAATGTGTCTTGGCTAATGTGTCTTGGCTAATGTGTCTCGGCTAATGTGTCTTGGCTAAGGTGTCTTGACTAAGGTGTCTTGGCTAATGTGTCTTGGCTAATGTGTCTCGGCTAAGGTGTCTTGGCTAATGTGTCTTGGCTAAGGTGTCTTGGCTAAGGTGTCTTGGCTAAAGTGTCTTGGCTAAGGTGTCTTGGCTAAGGTGTCTTGGCTAAGGTGTCTTGGCTAAGGTGTCTTAGCTAAGGTGTCTTGGCTAATGTGTTTTGGCTTATGTGTCTTGGCTAATGTGTCTTGGCTAATGTGTCTTGGCTAAGGTGTCTTGGCTAAGGTGTCTTGGCTAATGTGTCTTGGCTAAGGTGTCTTGGCTAAGGTGTCTTGGCTAAGGTGTCTTGGCTAATGTGTCTTGGCTAAGGTGTCTTGGCTAAGGTGTCTTGGCTAAGGTGTCTTGGCTAATGTGTCTTGGCTAAGGTGTCTTGGCTAATGTGTCTCGGCTAATGTGTCTTGGCTAAGGTGTCTTGGCTAAGGTGTCTTGGCTAATGTGTCTTGGCTAAGGTGTCTCGGCTAAGGTGTCTTGGCTCATGTGTCTCGGCTAAGGTGTCTTGGCTAATGTGTCTTGGCTAAGGTGTCTTGGCTAAGGTGTCTTGGCTAAGGTGTCTTGGCTAAGGTGTCTTGGCTAAGGTGTCTTGGCTAAGGTGTCTTGGCTAAGGTGTCTTGGCTAATGTGTCTTGGCTAAGGTGTCTTGGCTAAGGTGTCTTGGCTAAGGTGTCTTGGCTAATGTGTCTCGGCTAAGGTGTCTTGGCTAATGTGTCTTGGCTAAGGTGTCTTGGCTAATGTGTCTTGGCTAAGGTGTCTTGGCTAAGGTGTCTTGGCTAAGGTGTCTTGGCTAAGGTGTCTTGGCTAATGTGTCTCGGCTAAGGTGTCTTGGCTAATGTGTCTTGGCTAAGGTGTCTTGGCTAATGTGTCTTGGCTAAGGTGTCTTGGCTAAGGTGTCTTGGCTAAGGTGTCTTGGCTAAGGTGTCTTGGCTAAGGTGTCTTGGCTAAGGTGTCTTGGCTAATGTGTCTCGGCTAAGGTGTCTTGGCTAATGTGTCTTGGCTAAGGTGTCTTGGCTAATGTGTCTTGGCTAAGGTGTCTTGGCTAAGGTGTCTTGGCTAAGGTGTCTTGGCTAAGGTGTCTTGGCTAAGGTGTCTTGGCTAATGTGTCTCGGCTTATGTGTCTCGGCTAATGTGTCTTGGCTAAGGTGTCTTGGCTAATGTGTCTTGGCTAATGTGTCTTGGCTAAGGTGTCTTGGATAAGGTGTCTTGGCTAAGGTGTCTTGGCTAAGGTGTCTTGGCTAATGTGTCTTGGCTAAGGTGTCTCGGCTAAGGTGTCTTGGCTAAGGTGTCTTGGCTAAGGTGTCTTGGCTAATGTGTCTCGGCTAAGGTGTCTTGGCTAATGTGTCTTGGCTAATGTGTCTTGGCTAATGTGTCTTGGCTAAGGTGTCTCGGCTAATGTGTCTCGGCTAATGTGTCTTGGCTAAGGTGTCTTGGCTAAGGTATCTTGGCTAATGTGTCTTGGCTAATGTGTCTTGGCTAAGGTGTCTTGGCTAATGTGTCTCGGCTAATGTGTCTCGGCTAAAGTGTCTTGGCTAAGGTGTCTTGGCTAAGGTGTCTTGGCTAATGTGTCTTGGCTAATGTGTCTTGGCTAAGGTGTCTTGGCTAATGTGTCTCGGCTAATGTGTCTTGGCTAAGGTGTCTTGGCTAATGTGTCTTGGCTAATGTGTCTTGGCTAAAGTGTCTTGGCTAAGGTGTCTTGGCTAATGTGACTTGGCTAATGTGTCTTGGCTAAGGTGTCTTGGCTAAGGTGTCTTGGCTAAGGTGTCTTGGCTAATGTGTCTTGGCTAATGTGTCTTGGCTAAGGTGTCTTGGCTAAGGTGTCTTGGCTAATGTGTCTTGGCTAATGTGTCTCGGCTAAGGTGTCTTGGCTAAGGTGTCTTGGCTAAGGTGTCTTGGCTAATGTGTCTTGGCTAAGGTGTCTTGGCTAAAGTATCTTGGCTAAGGTGTCTTGGCTAATGTGTCTTGGCTAATGTGTCTTGGCTAAGGTGTCTTGGCTAAGGTGTCTTGGCTAATGTGTCTTGGCTAATGTGTCTCGGCTAAGGTGTCTTGGCTAAGGTGTCTTGGCTAAGGTGTCTTGGCTAATGTGTCTCGGCTAAGGAGTCTCGGCTAATGTGTCTTGGCTAATGTGTCTTGGCTAATGTGTCTTGGCTAAGGTGTCTCGGCTAATGTGTCTCGGCTAAGGTGTCTTGGCTAAGGTGTCTTGGCTAAGGTGTCTTGGCTAATGTGTCTCGGCTAAGGTGTCTTGGCTAATGTGTCTTGGCTAAGGTGTCTTGGCTAAGGTGTCTTGGCTAAGGTGTCTTGGCTAAGGTGTCTTGGCTAATGTGTCTCGGCTAAGGTGTCTCGGCTAATGTGTCTTGGCTAATGTGTCTTGGCTAATGTGTCTTGGCTAAGGTGTCTCGGCTAATGTGTCTCGGCTAAGGTGTCTTGGCTAAGGTGTCTTGGCTAAGGTGTCTTGGCTAAGGTGTCTTGGCTAAGGTGTCTTGGCTAATGTGTCTTGGCTAAGGTGTCTTGGCTAAGGTGTCTTGGCTAATGTGTCTTGGCTAATGTGTCTTGGCTAAGGTGTCTTGGCTAATGTGTCTCGGCTAATGTGTCTCGGCTAAAGTGTCTTGGCTAATGTGTCTTGGCTAATGTGTCTTGGCTAAGGTGTCTTGGCTAATGTGTCTCGGCTAATGTGTCTCGGCTAAAGTGTCTTGGCTAAGGTGTCTTGGCTAATGTGTCTTGGCTAAGGTGTCTTGGCTAAAGTGTCTTGGCTAAGGTGTCTTGGCTAAGGTGTCTTGGCTAATGTGTCTTGGCTAAAGTGTCTTGGCTAAGGTGTCTTGGCTAAGGTGTCTTGGCTAATGTGTCTTGGCTAAGGTGTCTTGGCTAATGTGTCTTGGCTAATGTGTCTCGGCTTATGTGTCTTGGCTAATGTGTCTTGGCTAAAGTGTCTTGGCTAAGGTGTCTTGGCTAATGTGTCTTGGCTAAGGTGTCTTGGCTAAAGTGTCTTGGCTAAGGTGTCTTGGCTAAGGTGTCTCGGCTAATGTGTCTTGGCTAAGGTGTCTTGGCTAAAGTGTCTTGGCTAAGGTGTCTTGGCTAAGGTGTCTTGGCTAAGGTGTCTTGGCTAATGTGTCTTGGCTAAGGTGTCTTGGCTAAGGTGTCTTGGCTAAGGTGTCTTGGCTAAGGTGTCTTGGCTAATGTGTCTCGGCTAAGGTGTCTCGGCTAATGTGTCTCGGCTAATGTGTCTTGGCTAAGGTGTCTTGGCTAAGGTGTCTCGGCTAATGTGTCTCGGCTAAGGTGTCTTGGCTAAGGTGTCTTGGCTAAGGTGTCTTGGCTAAGGTGTCTCGGCTAATGTGTCTCGGCTAATGTGTCTCGGCTAAGGTGTCTCGGCTAATGTGTCTTGGCTAAGGTGTCTTGGCTAAAGTGTCTTGGCTAAGGTGTCTTGGCTAAGGTGTCTTGGCTAAGGTGTCTTGGCTTAGGTGTCTTGGCTAAGGTGTCTTGGCTAATGTGTCTCGGCTAAGGTGTCTCGGCTAATGTGTCTTGGCTAAGGTGTCTTGGCTAAGGTGTCTCGGCTTATGTGTCATGGCTAATGTGTCTTGGCTAAGGTGTCTTGGCTAATGTGTCTTGGCTAATGTGTCTTGGCTAAGGTGTCTCGGCTAATGTGTCTCGGCTAAGGTGTCTTGGCTAAGGTGTCTTGGCTAAGGTGTCTTGGCTAAGGTGTCTTGGCTAATGTGTCTCGGCTAAGGTGTCTTGGCTAATGTGTCTTGGCTAAGGTGTCTTGGCTAAGGTGTCTTGGCTAATGTGTCTTGGCTAATGTGTCTTGGCTAAGGTGTCTTGGCTAATGTGTCTCGGCTAATGTGTCTCGGCTAAAGTGTCTTGGCTAATGTGTCTCGGCTAAAGTGTCTTGGCTAAGGCGTCTTGGCTAATGTGTCTCGGCTAAGGTGTCTCGGCTAATGTGTCTTGGCTAATGTGTCTTGGCTAATGTGTCTTGGCTAAGGTGTCTTGGCTTAGGTGTCTTGGCTAAGGTGTCTTGGCTAATGTGTCTCGGCTAAGGTGTCTTGGCTATTGTGTCTTGGCTAAGGTGTCTTGGCTAAGGTGTCTTGGCTAATGTGTCTTGGCTAATGTGTCTTGGCTAAGGTGTCTTGGCTAATGTGTCTCGGCTAATGTGTCTCGGCTAAAGTGTCTTGGCTAATGTGTCTCGGCTAAAGTGTCTTGGCTAAGGCGTCTTGGCTAATGTGTCTCGGCTAAGGTGTCTCGGCTAATGTGTCTTGGCTAATGTGTCTTGGCTAATGTGTCTTGGCTAATGTGTCTCGGCTAATGTGTCTCGGCTAAGGTGTCTTGGCTAAGGTGTCTTGGCTAAGGTGTCTTGGCTAATGTGTCTTGGCTAAGGTGTCTTGGCTAATGTGTCTTGGCTAAGGTGTCTTGGCTAAGGTGTCTTGGCTAATGTGTCTTGGCTAATGTGTCTTGGCTAAGGTGTCTTGGCTAATGTGTCTCGGCTAATGTGTCTCGGCTAAAGTGTCTTGGCTAAGTTGTCTTGGCTAATGTGTCTTGGCTAATGTGTCTCGGCTAAGGTGTCTTGGCTAATGTGTCTTGGCTAATGTGTCTTGGCTAATGTGTCTTGGCTAAGGTGTCTCGGCTAATGTGTCTCGGCTAAGGTGTCTTGGCTAAGGTGTCTTGGCTAAGGTGTCTTGGCTAATGTGTCTCGGCTAAGGTGTCTTGGCTAATGTGTCTTGGCTAATGTGTCTTGGCTAATGTGTCTTGGCTAAGGTGTCTCGGCTAATGTGTCTCGGCTAATGTGTCTTGGCTAAGGTGTCTTGGCTAAGGTGTCTTGGCTAAGGTGTCTTGGCTAATGTGTCTTGGCTAATGTGTCTTGGCTAAGGTGTCTTGGCTAATGTGTCTCGGCTAATGTGTCTCGGCTAAAGTGTCTTGGCTAAGGTGTCTTGGCTAATGTGTCTTGGCTAATGTGTCTTGGCTAAGGTGTCTTGGCTAAGGTGTCTTGGCTAAGGTGTCTTGGCTAATGTGTCTCGGCTAAGGTGTCTCGGCTAATGTGTCTCGGCTAAGGTGTCTTGGCTAAGGTGTCTTGGCTAAGGTGTCTTGGCTAAGGTGTCTTGGCTAAGGTGTCTTGGCTAAGGTGTCTTGGCTAATGTGTCTTGGCTAAGGTGTCTTGGCTAAGGTGTCTTGGCTAAGGTGTCTTGGCTAATGTGTCTTGGCTAATGTGTCTTGGCTAAGGTGTCTTGGCTAATGTGTCTCGGCTAATGTGTCTCGGCTAAAGTGTCTTGGCTAAGGTGTCTTGGCTAATGTGTCTTGGCTAATGTGTCTTGGCTAAGGTGTCTTGGCTAAGGTGTCTTGGCTAAGGTGTCTTGGCTAATGTGTCTCGGCTAAGGTGTCTCGGCTAATGTGTCTCGGCTAAGGTGTCTTGGCTAAGGTGTCTTGGCTAAGGTGTCTTGGCTAAGGTGTCTTGGCTAAGGTGTCTTGGCTAAGGTGTCTTGGCTAATGTGTCTTGGCTAAGGTGTCTTGGCTAAGGTGTCTTGGCTAATGTGTCTTGGCTAAGGTGTCTTGGCTAAGGTGTCTTGGCTAAGGTGTCTTGGCTAAGGTGTCTTGGCTAAGGTGTCTCGGCTAATGTGTCTCGGCTAATGTGTCTTGGCTAATGTGTCTCGGCTAAGGTGTCTTGGCTAAGGTGTCTTGGCTAAGGTGTCTTGGCTAATGTGTCTCGGCTAAGGTGTCTTGGCTAATGTGTCTTGGCTAAGGTGTCTTGGCTAAGGTGTCTTGGCTAATGTGTCTTGGCTAATGTGTCTTGGCTAAGGTGTCTTGGCTAATGTGTCTCGGCTAAGGTGTCTTGGCTAATGTGTCTTATCTAATGTGTCCCGGCTAATGTGTCTTGGCTAAGGTGTCTTGGCTAATGTGTCTTGGCTAATGTGTCTTGGCTAAGGTGTCTTGGCTAAGGTGTCTTGGCTAAGGTGTCTTGGCTAAGGTGTCTTGGCTAATGTGTCTTGGCTAATGTGTCTCGGCTAAAGTGTCTTGGCTAAGGTGTCTTGGCTAATGTGTCTCGGCTAAGGTGTCTCGGCTAATGTGTCTTGGCTAATGTGTCTTGGCTAAGGTGTCTTGGCTAATGTGTCTCGGCTAATGTGTCTCGGCTAAAGTGTCTTGGCTAATGTGTCTCGGCTAAAGTGTCTTGGCTAAGGCGTCTTGGCTAATGTGTCTCGGCTAAGGTGTCTCGGCTAATGTGTCTTGGCTAATGTGTCTTGGCTAATGTGTCTTGGCTAAGGTGTCTTGGCTTAGGTGTCTTGGCTAAGGTGTCTTGGCTAATGTGTCTCGGCTAAGGTGTCTTGGCTATTGTGTCTTGGCTAAGGTGTCTTGGCTAAGGTGTCTTGGCTAATGTGTCTTGGCTAATGTGTCTTGGCTAAGGTGTCTTGGCTAATGTGTCTCGGCTAATGTGTCTCGGCTAAAGTGTCTTGGCTAATGTGTCTCGGCTAAAGTGTCTTGGCTAAGGCGTCTTGGCTAATGTGTCTCGGCTAAGGTGTCTCGGCTAATGTGTCTTGGCTAATGTGTCTTGGCTAATGTGTCTTGGCTAATGTGTCTCGGCTAATGTGTCTCGGCTAAGGTGTCTTGGCTAAGGTGTCTTGGCTAAGGTGTCTTGGCTAATGTGTCTTGGCTAAGGTGTCTTGGCTAATGTGTCTTGGCTAAGGTGTCTTGGCTAAGGTGTCTTGGCTAATGTGTCTTGGCTAATGTGTCTTGGCTAAGGTGTCTTGGCTAATGTGTCTCGGCTAATGTGTCTCGGCTAAAGTGTCTTGGCTAAGTTGTCTTGGCTAATGTGTCTTGGCTAATGTGTCTCGGCTAAGGTGTCTTGGCTAATGTGTCTTGGCTAATGTGTCTTGGCTAATGTGTCTTGGCTAAGGTGTCTCGGCTAATGTGTCTCGGCTAAGGTGTCTTGGCTAAGGTGTCTTGGCTAAGGTGTCTTGGCTAATGTGTCTCGGCTAAGGTGTCTTGGCTAATGTGTCTTGGCTAATGTGTCTTGGCTAATGTGTCTTGGCTAAGGTGTCTCGGCTAATGTGTCTCGGCTAATGTGTCTTGGCTAAGGTGTCTTGGCTAAGGTGTCTTGGCTAAGGTGTCTTGGCTAATGTGTCTTGGCTAATGTGTCTTGGCTAAGGTGTCTTGGCTAATGTGTCTCGGCTAATGTGTCTCGGCTAAAGTGTCTTGGCTAAGGTGTCTTGGCTAATGTGTCTTGGCTAATGTGTCTTGGCTAAGGTGTCTTGGCTAAGGTGTCTTGGCTAAGGTGTCTTGGCTAATGTGTCTCGGCTAAGGTGTCTCGGCTAATGTGTCTCGGCTAAGGTGTCTTGGCTAAGGTGTCTTGGCTAAGGTGTCTTGGCTAAGGTGTCTTGGCTAAGGTGTCTTGGCTAATGTGTCTTGGCTAAGGTGTCTTGGCTAAGGTGTCTTGGCTAAGGTGTCTTGGCTAATGTGTCTTGGCTAATGTGTCTTGGCTAAGGTGTCTTGGCTAATGTGTCTCGGCTAATGTGTCTCGGCTAAAGTGTCTTGGCTAAGGTGTCTTGGCTAATGTGTCTTGGCTAATGTGTCTTGGCTAAGGTGTCTTGGCTAAGGTGTCTTGGCTAAGGTGTCTTGGCTAATGTGTCTCGGCTAAGGTGTCTCGGCTAATGTGTCTCGGCTAAGGTGTCTTGGCTAAGGTGTCTTGGCTAAGGTGTCTTGGCTAAGGTGTCTTGGCTAAGGTGTCTTGGCTAAGGTGTCTTGGCTAATGTGTCTTGGCTAAGGTGTCTTGGCTAAGGTGTCTTGGCTAATGTGTCTTGGCTAAGGTGTCTTGGCTAAGGTGTCTTGGCTAAGGTGTCTTGGCTAAGGTGTCTTGGCTAAGGTGTCTCGGCTAATGTGTCTCGGCTAATGTGTGTTGGCTAAGGTGTCTTGGCTAAGGTGTCTTGGCTAATGTGTCTTGGCTAATGTGTCTTGGCTAATGTGTCTCGGCTAAGGTGTCTTGGCTAAGGTGTCTTGGCTAAGGTGTCTTGGCTAATGTGTCTCGGCTAAGGTGTCTTGGCTAATGTGTCTTGGCTAAGGTGTCTTGGCTAAGGTGTCTTGGCTAATGTGTCTTGGCTAATGTGTCTTGGCTAAGGTGTCTTGGCTAATGTGTCTCGGCTAAGGTGTCTTGGCTAATGTGTCTTATCTAATGTGTCCCGGCTAATGTGTCTTGGCTAAGGTGTCTTGGCTAATGTGTCTTGGCTAATGTGTCTTGGCTAAGGTGTCTTGGCTAAGGTGTCTTGGCTAAGGTGTCTTGGCTAAGGTGTCTTGGCTAATGTGTCTTGGCTAATGTGTCTCGGCTAAAGTGTCTTGGCTAAGGTGTCTTGGCTAATGTGTCTCGGCTAAGGTGTCTCGGCTAATGTGTCTTGGCTAATGTGTCTTGGCTAATGTGTCTTGGCTAAGGTGTCTCGGCTAATGTGTCTCGGCTATGGTGTCTTGGCTAAGGTGTCTTGGCTAAGGTGTCTTGGCTAAGGTGTCTCGGCTAATGTGTCTCGGCTAAAGTGTCTTGGCTAAGGTGTCTTGGCTAATGTGTCTCGGCTAAGGTGTCTTGGCTAATGTGTCTTATCTAATGTGTCCTGGCTAATGTGTCTTGGCTAAAGTGTCTTGGCTAAGGTGTCTTGGCTAAGGTGTCTTGGCTAATGTGTCTTGGCTAAGGTGTCTCGGCTAAGGTGTCTTGGCTAAGGTGTCTTGGCTAAGGTGTCTTGGCTAATGTGTCTCGGCTAAGGTGTCTCGGCTAATGTGTCTCGGCTAAGGTGTCTTGGCTAATGTGTCTTGGCTAAGGTGTCTCGGCTAATGTGTCTCGGCTAAGGTGTCTTGGCTAAGGTGTCTTGGCTAAGGTGTCTTGGCTAAGGTGTCTTGGCTAAGGTGTCTTGGCTAATGTGTCTCGGCTAAGGTGTCTTGGCTAATGTGTCTTGGCTAAGGTGTCTTGGCTAAGGTGTCTTGGCTAATGTGTCTTGGCTAAGGTGTCTTGGCTAATGTGTCTCGGCTAAGGTGTCTCGGCTAATGTGTCTTGGCTAATGTGTCTTGGTTAATGTGTCTTGGCTAAGGTGTCTTGGCTAAGGTGTCTTGGCTAATGTGTCTTGGCTAATGTGTCTTGGCTAAGGTGTCTTGGCTAAGGTGTCTCGGCTAAAGTGTCTTGGCTAATGTGTCTTGGCTAATGTGTCTTGGCTAATGTGTCTCGGCTAAAGTGTCTTGGCTAAGGTGTCTTGGCTAATGTGTCTCGGCTAAGGTGTCTCGGCTAATGTGTCTTGGCTAATGTGTCTTGGCTAATGTGTCTTGGCTAAGGTGTCTCGGCTAATGTGTCTCGGCTATGGTGTCTTGGCTAAGGTGTCTTGGCTAAGGTGTCTTGGCTAAGGTGTCTCGGCTAATGTGTCTCGGCTAATGTGTCTTGGCTAAGGTGTCTTGGCTAAGGTGTCTTGGCTAATGTGTTTTGGCTAAGGTGTCTTGGCTAAGGTGTCTTGGCTAAGGTGTCTTGGCTAATGTGTCTTGGCTAAGGTGTCTTGGCTAAGGTGTCTTGGCTAAGGTGTCTTGGCTAAGGTGTCTTGGCTAATGTGTCTCGGCTAAGGTGTCTCGGCTAATGTGTCTTGGCTAATGTGTCTTGGCTAATGTGTCTTGGCTAAGGTGTCTCGGCTAATGTGTCTCGGCTAAGGTGTCTTGGCTAAGGTGTCTTGGCTAAGGTGTCTTGGCTAATGTGTCTCGGCTAAGGTGTCTTGGCTAATGTGTCTTGGCTAATGTGTCTTGGCTAAGGTGTCTTGGCTAATGTGTCTCGGCTAATGTGTCTCGGCTAAAGTGTCTTGGCTAAGGTGTCTTGGCTAATGTGTCTTGGCTAATGTGTCTTGGCTAAGGTGTCTTGGCTAAGGTGTCTTGGCTAAGGTGTCTTGGCTAATGTGTCTCGGCTAAGGTGTCTTGGCTAATGTGTCTTGGCTAATGTGTCTTGGCTAAGGTGTCTTGGCTAATGTGTCTCGGCTAATGTGTCTCGGCTAAAGTGTCTTGGCTAAGGTGTCTTGGCTAATGTGTCTTGGCTAATGTGTCTTGGCTAAGGTGTCTTGGCTAAGGTGTCTTGGCTAAGGTGTCTTGGCTAATGTGTCTCGGCTAAGGTGTCTCGGCTAATGTGTCTCGGCTAAGGTGTCTTGGCTAAGGTGTCTTGGCTAAGGTGTCTTGGCTAAGGTGTCTTGGCTAAGGTGTCTTGGCTAAGGTGTCTTGGCTAATGTGTCTTGGCTAAGGTGTCTTGGCTAAGGTGTCTTGGCTAAGGTGTCTTGGCTAATGTGTCTTGGCTAATGTGTCTTGGCTAAGGTGTCTTGGCTAATGTGTCTCGGCTAATGTGTCTCGGCTAAAGTGTCTTGGCTAAGGTGTCTTGGCTAATGTGTCTTGGCTAATGTGTCTTGGCTAAGGTGTCTTGGCTAAGGTGTCTTGGCTAAGGTGTCTTGGCTAATGTGTCTCGGCTAAGGTGTCTCGGCTAATGTGTCTCGGCTAAGGTGTCTTGGCTAAGGTGTCTTGGCTAAGGTGTCTTGGCTAAGGTGTCTTGGCTAAGGTGTCTTGGCTAATGTGTCTTGGCTAAGGTGTCTTGGCTAAGGTGTCTTGGCTAATGTGTCTTGGCTAAGGTGTCTTGGCTAAGGTGTCTTGGCTAAGGTGTCTTGGCTAAGGTGTCTTGGCTAAGGTGTCTCGGCTAATGTGTCTCGGCTAATGTGTCTTGGCTAAGGTGTCTTGGCTAAGGTGTCTTGGCTAATGTGTCTTGGCTAATGTGTCTTGGCTAATGTGTCTCGGCTAAGGTGTCTTGGCTAAGGTGTCTTGGCTAAGGTGTCTTGGCTAATGTGTCTCGGCTAAGGTGTCTTGGCTAATGTGTCTTGGCTAAGGTGTCTTGGCTAAGGTGTCTTGGCTAATGTGTCTTGGCTAATGTGTCTTGGCTAAGGTGTCTTGGCTAATGTGTCTCGGCTAAGGTGTCTTGGCTAATGTGTCTTATCTAATGTGTCCCGGCTAATGTGTCTTGGCTAAGGTGTCTTGGCTAATGTGTCTTGGCTAATGTGTCTTGGCTAAGGTGTCTTGGCTAAGGTGTCTTGGCTAAGGTGTCTTGGCTAAGGTGTCTTGGCTAATGTGTCTTGGCTAATGTGTCTCGGCTAAAGTGTCTTGGCTAAGGTGTCTTGGCTAATGTGTCTCGGCTAAGGTGTCTCGGCTAATGTGTCTTGGCTAATGTGTCTTGGCTAATGTGTCTTGGCTAAGGTGTCTCGGCTAATGTGTCTCGGCTATGGTGTCTTGGCTAAGGTGTCTTGGCTAAGGTGTCTTGGCTAAGGTGTCTCGGCTAATGTGTCTCGGCTAAAGTGTCTTGGCTAAGGTGTCTTGGCTAATGTGTCTCGGCTAAGGTGTCTTGGCTAATGTGTCTTATCTAATGTGTCCTGGCTAATGTGTCTTGGCTAAAGTGTCTTGGCTAAGGTGTCTTGGCTAAGGTGTCTGGGCTAATGTGTCTTGGCTAAGGTGTCTCGGCTAAGGTGTCTTGGCTAAGGTGTCTTGGCTAAGGTGTCTTGGCTAATGTGTCTCGGCTAAGGTGTCTCGGCTAATGTGTCTCGGCTAAGGTGTCTTGGCTAATGTGTCTTGGCTAAGGTGTCTCGGCTAATGTGTCTCGGCTAAGGTGTCTTGGCTAAGGTGTCTTGGCTAAGGTGTCTTGGCTAAGGTGTCTTGGCTAAGGTGTCTTGGCTAATGTGTCTCGGCTAAGGTGTCTTGGCTAATGTGTCTTGGCTAAGGTGTCTTGGCTAAGGTGTCTTGGCTAATGTGTCTTGGCTAAGGTGTCTTGGCTAATGTGTCTCGGCTAAGGTGTCTCGGCTAATGTGTCTTGGCTAATGTGTCTTGGTTAATGTGTCTTGGCTAAGGTGTCTTGGCTAAGGTGTCTTGGCTAATGTGTCTTGGCTAATGTGTCTTGGCTAAGGTGTCTTGGCTAAGGTGTCTCGGCTAAAGTGTCTTGGCTAATGTGTCTTGGCTAATGTGTCTTGGCTAATGTGTCTCGGCTAAAGTGTCTTGGCTAAGGTGTCTTGGCTAATGTGTCTCGGCTAAGGTGTCTCGGCTAATGTGTCTTGGCTAATGTGTCTTGGCTAATGTGTCTTGGCTAAGGTGTCTCGGCTAATGTGTCTCGGCTATGGTGTCTTGGCTAAGGTGTCTTGGCTAAGGTGTCTTGGCTAAGGTGTCTCGGCTAATGTGTCTCGGCTAATGTGTCTTGGCTAAGGTGTCTTGGCTAAGGTGTCTTGGCTAATGTGTTTTGGCTAAGGTGTCTTGGCTAAGGTGTCTTGGCTAAGGTGTCTTGGCTAATGTGTCTTGGCTAAGGTGTCTTGGCTAAGGTGTCTTGGCTAAGGTGTCTTGGCTAAGGTGTCTTGGCTAATGTGTCTCGGCTAAGGTGTCTCGGCTAATGTGTCTTGGCTAAGGTGTCTTGGCTAATGTGTCTTGGCTAAGGTGTCTCGGCTAATGTGTCTCGGCTAAGGTGTCTTGGCTAAGGTGTCTTGGCTAAGGTGTCTTGGCTAATGTGTCTCGGCTAAGGTGTCTTGGCTAATGTGTCTTGGCTAAGGTGTCTTGGCTAAGGTGTCTTGGCTAATGTGTCTTGGCTAATGTGTCTTGGCTAAGGTGTCTTGGCTAATGTGTCTCGGCTAAGGTGTCTTGGCTAATGTGTCTCGGCTAATGTGTCTCGGCTAAAGTGTCTTGGCTAATGTGTCTTGGCTAATGTGTCTTGGCTAAGGTGTCTTGGCTAATGTGTCTCGGCTAATGTGTCTCGGCTAAAGTGTCTTGGCTAAGGTGTCTTGGCTAATGTGTCTTGGCTAAGGTGTCTTGGCTAAAGTGTCTTGGCTAAGGTGTCTTGGCTAAGGTGTCTTGGCTAATGTGTCTTGGCTAAAGTGTCTTGGCTAAGGTGTCTTGGCTAAGGTGTCTTGGCTAATGTGTCTTGGCTAAGGTGTCTTGGCTAATGTGTCTTGGCTAATGTGTCTCGGCTTATGTGTCTTGGCTAATGTGTCTTGGCTAAAGTGTCTTGGCTAAGGTGTCTTGGCTAATGTGTCTTGGCTTAGGTGTCTTGGCTAATGTGTCTTGGCTAAGGTGTCTTCGCTAAGGTGTCTTGGATAATGTGTCTCGGCTAATGTGTCTTGGCTAAAGTGTCTTGGCTAAGGTGTCTTGGCTAAGGTGTCTTGGCTTATGTGTCTTGGCTAAGGTGTCTCGGCTAAGGTGTCTTGGCTAAGGTGTCTTGGCTAAGGTGTCTTGGCTAATGTGTCTCGGCTAAGGTGTCTCGGCTAATGTGTCTTGGCTAATGTGTCTTGGCTAATGTGTCTTGGCTAAGGTGTCTCGGCTAATGTGTCTCGGCTAAGGTGTCTTGGCTAAGGTGTCTTGGCTAAGGTGTCTTGGCTAATGTGTCTCGGCTAAGGTGTCTCGGCTAATGTGTCTTGGCTAATGTGTCTTGGCTAATGTGTCTTGGCTAATGTGTCTCGGCTAATGTGTCTCGGCTAAGGTGTCTTGGCTAAGGTGTCTTGACTAAGGTGTCTTGGCTAAGGTGTCTCGGCTAATGTGTCTCGGCTAATGTGTCTTGGCTAAGGTGTCTTGGCTAAGGTGTCTTGGCTAATGTGTCTTGGCTAATGTGTCTTGGCTAAGGTGTCTTGGCTTATGTGTCTCGGCTAATGTGTCTCGGCTAAAGTGTCTTGGCTAAGGTGTCTTGGCTAATGTGTCTTGGCTAATGTGTCTCGGCTAAGGTGTCTTGGCTAATGTGTCTTGGCTAATGTGTCTTGGCTAATGTGTCTTGGCTAAGGTGTCTCGGCTAATGTGTCTCGGCTAATGTGTCTTGGCTAAGGTGTCTTGGCTAAGGTGTCTTGGCTAATGTGTCTCGGCTAAGGTGTCTTGGCTAATGTGTCTTGGCTAATGTGTCTTGGCTAATGTGTCTTGGCTAATGTGTTTGGCTAATGTGTCTCGGCTAATGTGTCTTGGCTAAGGTGTCTTGGCTAAGGTGTCTTGGCTAAGGTGTCTTGGCTAATGTGTCTTGGCTAATGTGTCTTGGCTAAGGTGTCTTGGCTAATGTGTCTCGGCTAAGGTGTCTTGGCTAAGGTGTCTTGGCTAATGTGTATTGGCTAAGGTGTCTTGGCTTAGGTGTCTTGGCTAAGGTGTCTTGGCTAAGGTGTCTTGGCTAAGGTGTCTCGGCTAATGTGTCTCGGCTAATGTGTCTTGGCTAAGGTGTCTTGGCTAAGGTGTCTTGGCTAAGGTGTCTTGGCTAATGTGTCTCGGCTAAGGTGTCTTGTCTAAGGTGTCTTGGCTAAGGTGTCTTGGCTAATGTGTCTCGGCTAAGGTGTCTTGGCTAATGTGTCTTGGCTAAGGTGTCTTGGCTAAGGTGTCTTGGCTAATGTGTCTTGGCTAATGTGTCTTGGCTAAGGTGTCTTGGCTAATGTGTCTCGGCTAATGTGTCTCGGCTAAAGTGTCTTGGCTAATGTGTCTTGGCTAATGTGTCTTGGCTAATGTGTCTCGGCTAAAGTGTCTTGGCTAAGGTGTCTTGGCTAATGTGTCTCGGCTAAGGTGTCTCGGCTAATGTGTCTTGGCCAATGTGTCTTGGCTAATGTGTCTTGGCTAAGGTGTCTCGGCTAATGTGTCTCGGCTATGGTGTCTTGGCTAAGGTGTCTTGGCTAATGTGTCTTGGCTAAGGTGTCTTGGCTAAGGTGTCTTGGCTAAGGTGTCTTGGCTAAGGTGTCTTGGCTAAGGTGTCTTGGCTAATGTGTCTTGGCTAAGGTGTCTTGGCTAAGGTGTCTTGGCTAAGGTGTCTTGGCTAAGGTGTCTTGGCTAAGGTGTCTTGGCTAAGGTGTCTTGGCTAATGTGTCTTGGCTAAGGTGTCTTGGCTAAGGTGTCTTGGCTAAGGTGTCTTGGCTAAGGTGTCTTGGCTAAGGTGTCTTGGCTAATGTGTCTTGGCTAAGGTGTCTTGGCTAAGGTGTCTTGGCTAAGGTGTCTTGGCTAAGGTGTCTTGGCTAATGTGTCTTGGCTAAGGTGTCTTGGCTAATGTGTCTTGGCTAAGGTGTCTTGGCTAAGGTGTCTTGGCTAAGGTGTCTTGGCTAAGGTGTCTTGGCTAAGGTGTCTTGGCTAAGGTGTCTTGGCTGAGGTGTCTTGGCTAAGGTGTCTTGGCTAATGTGTCTTGGCTAAGGTGTTTTGACTAAGGTGTCTTGGCTAATGTGTCTTGGCTAAGGTGTTTTGACTAAGGTGTCTTGGCTAATGTGTCTTGGCTAAGGTGTCTTGGCTAAGGTGTCTTGGCTAATGTGTCTTGGCTAATGTGTCTTGGCTAAGGTGTCTTGGCTAAGGTGTCTTGGCTAAGGTGTCTTGGCTAAGGTGTCTTGGCTAAGGTGTCTTGGCTAAGGTGTCTTGGCTAAGGTGTCTTGGCTAAGGTGTCTTGGCTAAGGTGTCTTGGCTAAGGTGTCTTGGCTAAGGTGTCTTGGCTTATGTGTCTTGGCTAAGGTGTCTTGGCTAAGGTGTCTTGGCTAAGGTGTCTTGGCTAAGGTGTCTTGGCTAAGGTGTCTTGGCTAAGGTGTCTTGGCTAATGTGTCTTGGCTAAGGTGTCTTGGCTAAGGTGTCTTGGCTAAGGTGTCTTGGCTAAGGTGTCTTGGCTAATGTGTCTTGGCTAAGGTGTCTTGGCTAAGGTGTCTTGGCTAATGTGTCTTGGCTAAGATGTCTTGGCTAAGGTGTCTTGGCTAAGGTGTCTTGGCTAAGGTGTCTTGGCTAATGTGTCTTGGCTAAGGTGTCTTGGCTAAGGTGTCTTGGCTAAGGTGTCTTGGCTAATGTGTCTTGGCTAAGGTGTCTTGGCTAAGGTTTTTTTTTTTTTTTTTTTTTTTTTTCAAGGAGAGATAAAATCTTCTTAGACACCACCAACGGTGACATGGGATTTTTACCCAGTAAAAAAACTCTCCTTGGCCACGTAGTGTTGCTGCCACCACCCACGGGATCACCTCGCGGTATAACTTCACGGGTGGGGCTCTACAATGGACTTAGTCCACACCTTAACTTAACACCATAGACTATTCAACGGGACGAGACGTACATTCAGGGTTCAGTTCAAGACTTGCAGTATCCACAAGTACTCACCGACACTCAAACACACACTGACACATAAAGCACATGAAGCAAAACACATCACACGTAACTCCCTTCACACTCGGCCAAGTCTTTGGTCCACCCTCCAGGCGTGCTGAAGTTTTGTGGCGATCAATCGCATAGCTAATGCCACGGCATCCCACTTTCTGCAGTCCTCGATCATTAGCTCGACCAGGTTGCCTTTGTTGATTGTTGAACCACACTTTTCACTGGCTTCATGCCGTTCGTCGACAAATCTGGGGCAGTTGAAGAGCACGTGTTCGGCTGTTTCATCTACGGTCACGCATACTGGGCACCTCGAGGAACTCGTGTGCTGGTACTTGTGAAGGTAACTCCTGAAGCACCCATGGCCAGTAAGGAATTGGGTCACAAAGAAATTCACTTCTCCATGCTTCCTATCAATCCATACCGCTAAGTTCGGGATTATTGCATGTGTCCAACGTCCTTTGGTGGAGAGGTCCCATTCTGCCTGCCACTTCGCCCTGGATATAGTCCTAGCGGAGGATCTGGACATTCTCGCTCCGATAATGCCGCTACCTCCGGAACACTCACAGTCTTCTGCCAAGATGATGCAAATAGGCATCATATTAGCCACCACACATGCCGCCGAGTACGAAGTTGTCCTATAGGCGCAGATCACTCTCAGCGCTAGCAACCGGTACACCCTATTTACAACACGCTGATTCGCCTTAACCGCCAGAATATGCGCCCAGTTTCCGGCATTGTATCTCAGGCGTGTAGTAGCTATATCGGCGAGAAGTCGTCTGCTACTACTCTTGGGACCACCAGTGTTTGGCATGATCGACATCAACGTATTTGCAGCCTTGGTGGCATTGCTGCAGGCGTACTCGAGATGCTTCCGGAAGCTAAGACGATCGTCGATGACCACTCCCAGGTACTTCAGTTGCCGTACGGAAGCAATGAGCTCCGTGCCCACGCGAAAGCGCGCTGTTTTAAACACCTTATGGCTGCTGATCAACAGGAACTCCGTCTTGTTATGCGCAATGTCTAGTTTAGCTGTCTAGTCTTGGCTAAGGTGTCTTGGCTAAGGTGTCTTGGCTAAGGTGTCTTGGCTAAGGTGTCTTGGCTAATGTGTCTTGGCTAAGGTGTCTTGGCTAAGGTGTCTTGGCTAATGTGTCTTGGCTAAGGTGTCTTGGCTAATGTGTCTTGGCTAAGGTGTCTTGGCTAAGGTGTCTTGGCTAAGGTGTCTTGGCTAAGGTGTCTTGGCTAAGGTGTCTTGGCTAAGGTGTCTTGGCTAAGGTGTCTTGGCTAAGGTGTCTTGGCTAAGGTGTCTTGGCTAATGTGTCTTGGCCAAGGTGTCTTGGCTAATGTGTCTTGGCTAAGCTGTCTTGGCTAAGGTGTCTTGGCTAAGGTGTCTTGGCTAAGGTGTCTTGGCTAATGTGTCTTGGCTAAGGTGTTTTGGCTAAGGTGTCTTGGCTAATGCATCTTGGCTAAGGTGTCTTGGCTAAGGTGTCTTGGCTAATGTGTCTTGGCTAAGGTGTCTTGGCTAAGGTGTCTTGGCTAAGGTGTCTTGGCTAAGGTGTCTTGGCTAAGGTGTCTTGGCTAATGTGTCTTGGCTAAGGTGTATTGGCTAATGTGTCTTGGCTAAAGTGTCTTGGCTAATGTGTCTTGGCTAAGGTGTCTTGGCTAATGTGTCTTGGCTAAGGTGTCTTGGCTAAGGTGTCTTGGCTAAGGTGTCTTGGCTAAGGTGTCTTGGCTAAGGTGTCTTGGCTAAGGTGTCTTGGCTAAGGTGTCTTGGCTAAGGTGTCTTGGCTTATGTGTCTTGGCTAAGGTGTCTTGGCTAAGGTGTCTTGGCTAAGGTGTCTTGGCTAAGGTGTCTTGGCTAAGGTGTCTTGGCTAAGGTGTCTTGGCTAAGGTGTCTTGGCTAAGGTGTCTTGGCTAATGTGTCTTGGCCAAGGTGTCTTGGCTAAGGTGTCTTGGCTAAGGTGTCTTGGCTAATGTGTCTTGGCTAAGGTGTCTTGGCTAAGGTGTCTTGGCTAAGGTGTCTTGGCTAAGTTGTCTTGGCTAATGTGTCTTGGCTAAGGTGTCTTGGCTAAGGTGTCTTGGCTAAAGTGTCTTGGCTAAGGTGTCTTGGCTAATGTGTTTTGGCTAATGTGTCTTGGCTAAGGTGTCTTGGCTAAGGTGTCTTGGCTAAGGTGTCTTGGCTAAGGTGTCTTGGCTAATGTGTCTTGGCTAATGTGTCTTGGCTAAGGTGTCTTGGCTAAGGTGTCTTGGCTAAGGTGTCTTGGCTAAGGTGTCTTGGCTAAGGTGTCTTGGCTAAGGTGTCTTGGCTAATGTGTCTTGGCTAATGTGTCTTGGCTAAGGTGTCTTGGCTAATGTGTCTTGGCTAAGGTGTCTTGGCTAAGGTGTCTTGGCTAAGGTGTCTTGGCTAAGGTGTCTTGGCTAATGTGTCTTGGCTAAGGTGTCTTGGCTAAGGTGTCTTGGCTAAGGTGTCTTGGCTAAGGTGTCTTGGCTAAAGTGTCTTGGCTAAGGTGTCTTGGCTAATGTGTCTTGGCTAAGGTGTCTTGGCTAAGGTGTCTTGGCTAAGGTGTCTTGGCTAAGGTGTCTTGGCTAAGGTGTCTTGGCTAATGTGTCTTGGCTAAGGTGTCTTGGCTAAGGTGTCTTGGCTAATGTGTCTTGGCTAAGGTGTCTTGGCTAAGGTGTCTTGGCTAAGGTGTCTTGGCTAAGGTGTCTTGGCTAAGGTGTCTTGGCTAATGTGTCTTGGCCAAGGTGTCTTGGCTAAGGTGTCTTGGCTAAGGTGTCTTGGCTAATGTGTCTTGGCTAAGGTGTCTTGGCTAAGGTGTCTTGGCTAAGGTGTCTTGGCTAAGGTGTCTTGGCTAAGGTGTCTTGGCTAAGGTGTCTTGGCTAAGGTGTCTTGGCTAATGTGTCTTGGCTAAGGTGTTTTGGCTAAGGTGTCTTGGCTAATGTGTCTTGGCTAAGGTGTCTTGGCTAAGGTGTCTTGGCTAAGGTGTCTTGGCTAATGTGTCTTGGCTAATGTGTCTTGGCTAAGGTGTCTTGGCTAAGGTGTCTTGGCTAAGGTGTCTTGGCTAAGGTGTCTTGGCTAATGTGTCTTGGCTAAGGTGTCTTGGCTAAGGTGTCTTGGCTAAGGTGTCTTGGCTAAGGTGTCTTGGCTAATGTGTCTTGGCTAAGGTGTCTTGGCTAAGGTGTCTTGGCTAAGGTGTCTTGGCTAAGGTGTCTTGGCTAATGTGTCTTGGCTAAGGTGTCTTGGCTAATGTGTCTTGGCTAAGGTGTCTTGGCTAAGGTGTCTTGGCTAATGTGTCTTGGCTAAGGTGTCTTGGCTAAGGTGTCTTGGCTAAGGTGTCTTGGCTAAGGTGTCTTGGCTAATGTGTCTTGGCTAATGTGTCTTGGCTAAGGTGTCTTGGCTAAGGTGTCTTGGCTAAGGTGTCTTGGCTAAGGTGTCTTGGCTAAGGTGTCTTGGCTAATGTGTCTTGGCTAATGTGTCTTGGCTAAGGTGTCTTGGCTAATGTGTCTTGGCTAAGGTGTCTTGGCTAAGGTGTCTTGGCTAAGGTGTCTTGGCTAAGGTGTCTTGGCTAATGTGTCTTGGCTAAGGTGTCTTGGCTAATGTGTCTTGGCTAATGTGTCTTGGCTAATGTGTCTTGGCTAAGGTGTCTTGGCTAAGGTGTCTTGGCTAAGGTGTCTTGGCTAAGGTGTCTTGGCTAAGGTGTCTTGGCTAAGGTGTCTTGGCTAAGGTGTCTTGGCTAAGGTGTCTTGGCTAAGGTGTCTTGGCTAAGGTGTCTTGGCTAAGGTGTCTTGGCTAATGTGTCTTGGCCAAGGTGTCTTGGCTAATGTGTCTTGGCTAAGGTGTCTTGGCTAAGGTGTCTTGGCTAAGGTGTCTTGGCTAAGGTGTCTTGGCTAATGTGTCTTGGCTAAGGTGTTTTGGCTAAGGTGTCTTGGCTAATGCATCTTGGCTAAGGTGTCTTGGCTAAGGTGTCTTGGCTAAGGTGTCTTGGCTAATGTGTCTTGGCTAATGTGTCTTGGCTAAGGTGTCTTGGCTAAGGTGTCTTGGCTAAGGTGTCTTGGCTAAGGTGTCTTGGCTAAGGTGTCTTGGCTAATGTGTCTTGGCTAAGGTGTCTTGGCTAAGGTGTCTTGGCTAAAGTGTCTTGGCTAAGGTGTCTTGGCTAATGTGTCTTGGCTAATGTGTCTTGGCTAAGGTGTCTTGGCTAAGGTGTCTTGGCTAAGGTGTCTTGGCTAAGGTGTCTTGGCTAATGTGTCTTGGCTAATGTGTCTTGGCTAAGGTGTCTTGGCTAAGGTGTCTTGGCTAAGGTGTCTTGGCTAAGGTGTCTTGGCTAAGGTGTCTTGGCTAAGGTGTCTTGGCTAAGGTGTCTTGGCTAATGTGTCTTGGCTAAGGTGTCTTGGCTAAGGTGTCTTGGCTAATGTGTCTTGGCTAATGTGTCTTGGCTAAGGTGTCTTGGCTAAGGTGTCTTGGCTAAGGTGTCTTGGCTAAGGTGTCTTGGCTAATGTGTCTTGGCTAATGTGTCTTGGCTAAGGTGTCTTGGCTAAGGTGTCTTGGCTAAGGTGTCTTGGCTAATGTGTCTTGGCTAATGTGTCTTGGCTAAGGTGTCTTGGCTAAGGTGTCTTGGCTAAGGTGTCTTGGCTAAGGTGTCTTGGCTAATGTGTCTTGGCTAATGTGTCTTGGCTAAGGTGTCTTGGCTAATGTGTCTTGGCTAAGGTGTCTTGGCTAATGTGTCTTGGCTAAGGTGTCTTGGCTAAGGTGTCTTGGCTAAGGTGTCTTGACTAAGGTGTCTTGGCTATGGTGTCTTGGCTAAGGTGTCTTGGCTAAGGTGTCTTGGCTAAGGTGTCTTGGCTAAGGTGTCTTGGCTAATGTGTCTTGGCTAAGGTGTCTTGGCTAATGTGTCTTGGCTAAGGTGTCTTGGCTAAGGTGTCTTGGCTAAGGTGTCTTGGCTAAGGTGTCTTGGCTAAGGTGTCTTGGCTAAGGTGTCTTGGCTAAGGTGTCTTGGCTAAGGTGTCTTGGCTTATGTGTCTTGGCTAAGGTGTCTTGGCTAAGGTGTCTTGGCTAAGGTGTCTTGGCTAAGGTGTCTTGGCTAAGGTGTCTTGGCTAAGGTGTCTTGGCTAAGGTGTCTTGGCTAATGTGTCTTGGCCAAGGTGTCTTGGCTAAGGTGTCTTGGCTAAGGTGTCTTGGCTAATGTGTCTTGGCTAAGGTGTCTTGGCTAAGGTGTCTTGGCTAAGGTGTCTTGGCTAAGTTGTCTTGGCTAATGTGTCTTGGCTAAGGTGTCTTGGCTAAGGTGTCTTGGCTAAAGTGTCTTGGCTAAGGTGTCTTGGCTAATGTGTTTTGGCTAATGTGTCTTGGCTAAGGTGTCTTGGCTAAGGTGTCTTGGCTAAGGTGTCTTGGCTAAGGTGTCTTGGCTAATGTGTCTTGGCTAATGTGTCTTGGCTAAGGTGTCTTGGCTAAGGTGTCTTGGCTAAGGTGTCTTGGCTAAGGTGTCTTGGCTAAGGTGTCTTGGCTAAGGTGTCTTGGCTAAGGTGTCTTGGCTAATGTGTCTTGGCTAATGTGTCTTGGCTAAGGTGTCTTGGCTAATGTGTCTTGGCTAAGGTGTCTTGGCTAAGGTGTCTTGGCTAAGGTGTCTTGGCTAAGGTGTCTTGGCTAATGTGTCTTGGCTAAGGTGTCTTGGCTAAGGTGTCTTGGCTAAGGTGTCTTGGCTAAGGTGTCTTGGCTAAAGTGTCTTGGCTAAGGTGTCTTGGCTAATGTGTCTTGGCTAAGGTGTCTTGGCTAAGGTGTCTTGGCTAAGGTGTCTTGGCTAAGGTGTCTTGGCTAAGGTGTCTTGGCTAAGGTGTCTTGGCTAAGGTGTCTTGGCTAATGTGTCTTGGCTAAGGTGTCTTGGCTAAGGTGTCTTGGCTAAAGTGTCTTGGCTAAGGTGTCTTGGCTAATGTGTCTTGGCTAAGGTGTCTTGGCTAAGGTGTCTTGGCTAAGGTGTCTTGGCTAAGGTGTCTTGGCTAAGGTGTCTTGGCTAAGGTGTCTTGGCTAATGTGTCTTGGCTAAGGTGTCTTGGCTAAGGTGTCTTGGCTAAAGTGTCTTGGCTAAGGTGTCTTGGCTAATGTGTCTTGGCTAATGTGTCTTGGCTAAGGTGTCTTGGCTAAGGTGTCTTGGCTAAGGTGTCTTGGCTAATGTGTCTTGGCTAATGTGTCTTGGCTAAGGTGTCTTGGCTAAGGTGTCTTGGCTAAGGTGTCTTGGCTAAGGTGTCTTGGCTAAGGTGTCTTGGCTAAGGTGTCTTGGCTAAGGTGTCTTGGCTAATGTGTCTTGGCTAATGTGTCTTGGCTAAGGTGTCTTGGCTAATGTGTCTTGGCTAAGGTGTCTTGGCTAAGGTGTCTTGGCTAAGGTGTCTTGGCTAAGGTGTCTTGGCTAAGGTGTCTTGGCTAAGGTGTCTTGGCTAAGGTGTCTTGGCTAAGGTGTCTTGGCTTATGTGTCTTGGCTAAGGTGTCTTGGCTAAGGTGTCTTGGCTAAGGTGTCTTGGCTAAGGTGTCTTGGCTAAGGTGTCTTGGCTAAGGTGTCTTGGCTAAGGTGTCTTGGCTAAGGTGTCTTGGCTAAGGTGTCTTGGCTAATGTGTCTTGGCCAAGGTGTCTTGGCTAAGGTGTCTTGGCTAAGGTGTCTTGGCTAATGTGTCTTGGCTAAGGTGTCTTGGCTAAGGTGTCTTGGCTAAGGTGTCTTGGCTAAGTTGTCTTGGCTAATGTGTCTTGGCTAAGGTGTCTTGGCTAAGGTGTCTTGGCTAAAGTGTCTTGGCTAAGGTGTCTTGGCTAATGTGTTTTGGCTAATGTGTCTTGGCTAAGGTGTCTTGGCTAAGGTGTCTTGGCTAAGGTGTCTTGGCTAAGGTGTCTTGGCTAATGTGTCTTGGCTAATGTGTCTTGGCTAAGGTGTCTTGGCTAAGGTGTCTTGGCTAAGGTGTCTTGGCTAAGGTGTCTTGGCTAAGGTGTCTTGGCTAAGGTGTCTTGGCTAAGGTGTCTTGGCTAATGTGTCTTGGCTAATGTGTCTTGGCTAAGGTGTCTTGGCTAATGTGTCTTGGCTAAGGTGTCTTGGCTAAGGTGTCTTGGCTAAGGTGTCTTGGCTAAGGTGTCTTGGCTAATGTGTCTTGGCTAAGGTGTCTTGGCTAAGGTGTCTTGGCTAAGGTGTCTTGGCTAATGTGTCTTGGCTAAGGTGTCTTGGCTAAGGTGTCTTGGCTAAGGTGTCTTGGCTAAGGTGTCTTGGCTAATGTGTCTTGGCTAAGGTGTCTTGGCTAAGGTGTCTTGGCTAAGGTGTCTTGGCTAAGGTGTCTTGGCTAATGTGTCTTGGCTAAGGTGTCTTGGCTAATGTGTCTTGGCTAAGGTGTCTTGGCTAAGGTGTCTTGGCTAATGTGTCTTGGCTAAGGTGTCTTGGCTAAGGTGTCTTGGCTAAGGTGTCTTGGCTAAGGTGTCTTGGCTAATGTGTCTTGGCTAATGTGTCTTGGCTAAGGTGTCTTGGCTAAGGTGTCTTGGCTAAGGTGTCTTGGCTAAGGTGTCTTGGCTAAGGTGTCTTGGCTAAGGTGTCTTGGCTAATGTGTCTTGGCTAATGTGTCTTGGCTAAGGTGTCTTGGCTAATGTGTCTTGGCTAAGGTGTCTTGGCTAAGGTGTCTTGGCTAAGGTGTCTTGGCTAAGGTGTCTTGGCTAATGTGTCTTGGCTAAGGTGTCTTGGCTAAGGTGTCTTGGCTAAGGTGTCTTGGCTAATGTGTCTTGGCTAATGTGTCTTGGCTAATGTGTCTTGGCTAATGTGTCTTGGCTAAGGTGTCTTGGCTAAGGTGTCTTGGCTAAGGTGTCTTGGCTAAGGTGTCTTGGCTAAGGTGTCTTGGCTAAGGTGTCTTGGCTAATGTGTCTTGGCTAATGTGTCTTGGCTAAGGTGTCTTGGCTAAGGTGTCTTGGCTAAGGTGTCTTGGCTAAGGTGTCTTGGCTAATGTGTCTTGGCTAATGTGTCTTGGCTAATGTGTCTTGGCTAAGGTGTCTTGGCTAAGGTGTCTTGGCTAAAGTGTCTTGGCTAAGGTGTCTTGGCTAATGTGTCTTGGCTAATGTGTCTTGGCTAAGGTGTCTTGGCTAAGGTGTCTTGGCTAAGGTGTCTTGGCTAATGTGTCTTGGCTAATGTGTCTTGGCTAATGTGTCTTGGCTAAGGTGTCTTGGCTAAGGTGTCTTGGCTAAGGTGTCTTGGCTAAGGTGTCTTGGCTAAGGTGTCTTGGCTAATGTGTCTTGGCTAATGTGTCTTGGCTAAGGTGTCTTGGCTAAGGTGTCTTGGCTAATGTGTCTTGGCTAAAGTGTCTTGGCTAAGGTGTCTTGGCTAATGTGTCTTGGCTAAGGTGTCTTGGCTAAGGTGTCTTGGCTAAGGTGTCTTGGCTAAGGTGTCTTGGCTAAGGTGTCTTGGCTAATGTGTCTTGGCTAATGTGTCTTGGCTAAGGTGTCTTGGCTAAGGTGTCTTGGCTAAGGTGTCTTGGCTAAGGTGTCTTGGCTAATGTGTCTTGGCTAATGTGTCTTGGCTAATGTGTCTTGGCTAAGGTGTCTTGGCTAAGGTGTCTTGGCTAAAGTGTCTTGGCTAAGGTGTCTTGGCTAATGTGTCTTGGCTAATGTGTCTTGGCTAAGGTGTCTTGGCTAAGGTGTCTTGGCTAAGGTGTCTTGGCTAATGTGTCTTGGCTAATGTGTCTTGGCTAATGTGTCTTGGCTAAGGTGTCTTGGCTAAGGTGTCTTGGCTAAGGTGTCTTGGCTAAGGTGTCTTGGCTAAGGTGTCTTGGCTAATGTGTCTTGGCTAATGTGTCTTGGCTAAGGTGTCTTGGCTAAGGTGTCTTGGCTAATGTGTCTTGGCTAAAGTGTCTTGGCTAAGGTGTCTTGGCTAATGTGTCTTGGCTAAGGTGTCTTGGCTAAGGTGTCTTGGCTAAGGTGTCTTGGCTAAGGTGTCTTGGCTAATGTGTCTTGGCTAAGGTGTCTTGGCTAAGGTGTCTTGGCTAATGTGTCTTGGCTAAGGTGTCTTGGCTAAGGTGTCTTGGCTAAGGTGTCTTGGCTAATGTGTCTTGGCTAATGTGTCTTGGCTAAGGTGTCTTGGCTAATGTGTCTTGGCTAATGTGTCTTGGCTAAGGTGTCTTGGCTAAGGTGTCTTGGCTAAGGTGTCTTGGCTAAGGTGTCTTGGCTAAGGTGTCTTGGCTAAGGTGTCTTGGCTAATGTGTCTTGGCTAAGGTGTCTTGGCTAAGGTGTCTTGGCTAAGGTGTCTTGGCTAAGGTGTCTTGGCTAATGTGTCTTGGCTAAGGTGTCTTGGCTAAGGTGTCTTGGCTAATGTGTCTTGGCTAATGTGTCTTGGCTAGGGTGTCTTGGCTAATGTGTCTTGGCTAAGGTGTCTTGGCTAATGTGTCTTGGCTAATGTGTCTTGGCTAAGGTGTCTTGGCTAAGGTGTCTTGGCTAAGGTGTCTTGGCTAATGTGTCTTGGCTAGGGTGTCTTGGCTAAGGTGTCTTGGCTAATGTGTCTTGGCTAAGGTGTCTTGGCTAAGGTGTCTTGGCTAATGTGTCTTGGCTAAGGTGTCTTGGCTAAGGTGTCTTGGCTAATGTGTCTTGGCTAAGGTGTCTTGGCTAAGGTGTCTTGGCTAAGGTGTCTTGGCTAATGTGTCTTGGCTAAGGTGTCTTGGCTAAGGTGTCTTGGCTAATGTGTCTTGGCTAAGGTGTCTTGGCTAATGTGTCTTGGCTAATGTGTCTTGGCTAGGGTGTCTTGGCTAAGGTGTCTTGGCTAATGTGTCTTGGCTAAGGTGTCTTGGCTAAGGTGTCTTGGCTAATGTGTCTTGGCTAAGGTGTCTTGGCTAAGGTGTCTTGGCTAAGGTGTCTTGGCTAATGTGTCTTGGCTTATGTGTCTTGGCAAAGGTGTCTTGGCTAATGTGTCTTGGCTAATGTGTCTTGGCTAAGGTGTCTTGGCTAATGTGTCTTGGCTAAGGTGTCTTGGCTAAGGTGTCTTGGCTAAGGTGTCTTGGCTAATGTGTCTTGGCTAATGTGTCTTGGCTAGGGTGTCTTGGCTAATGTGTCTTGGCTAAGGTGTCTTGGCTAAGGTGTCTTGGCTAAGGTGTCTTGGCTAAGGTGTCTTGGCTAAGGTGTCTTGGCTAAGGTGTCTTGGCTAATGTGTCTTGGCTAGGGTGTCTTGGCTAAGGTGTCTTGGCTAATGTGTCTTGGCTAAGGTGTCTTGGCTAAGGTGTCTTGGCTAAGGTGTCTTGGCTAATGTGTCTTGGCGAAGGTGTCTTGGCTAAGGTGTCTTGGCTAAGGTGTCTTGGCTAAGGTGTCTTGGCTAAGGTGTCTTGGCTAAGGTGTCTTGGCTAATGTGTCTTGGCTAAGGTGTCTTGGCTAAGGTGTCTTGGCTAATGTGTCTTGGCTAAGGTGTCTTGGCTAAGGTGTCTTGGCTAATGTGTCTTGGCTAAGGTGTCTTGGCTAAGGTGTCTTGGCTAAGGTGTCTTGGCTAAGGTGTCTTGGCTAAGGTGTCTTGGCTAAGGTGTCTTGGCTAAGGTGTCTTGGCTAAGGTGTCTTGGCTTAGGTGTCTTGGCTAATGTGTCTTGGCTAAGGTGTCTTGGCTAAGGTGTCTTGGCTAAGGTGTCTTGGCTAAGGTGTCTTGGCTAAGGTGTCTTGGCTAATGTGTCTTGGCCAAGGTGTCTTGGCTAAGGTGTCTTGGCTAAGGTGTCTTGGCTAATGTGTCTTGGCTAAGGTGTCTTGGCTAAGGTGTCTTGGCTAAGGTGTCTTGGCTAAGGTGTCTTGGCTAAGGTGTCTTGGCTAATGTGTCTTGGCTAAGGTGTTTTGGCTAAGGTGTCTTGGCTAATGTGTCTTGGCTAAGGTGTCTTGGCTAAGGTGTCTTGGCTAAGGTGTCTTGGCTAATGTGTCTTGGCTAATGTGTCTTGGCTAAGGTGTCTTGGCTAATGTGTCTTGGCTAAGGTGTCTTGGCTAATGTGTCTTGGCTAAGGTGTCTTGGCTAAGGTGTCTTGGCTAAGGTGTCTTGGCTAAGGTGTCTTGGCTAATGTGTCTTGGCTAAGGTGTCTTGGCTAAGGTGTCTTGGCTAAGGTGTCTTGGCTAAAGTGTCTTGGCTAAGGTGTCTTGGCTAATGTGTCTTGGCTAAGGTGTCTTGGCTAAGGTGTCTTGGCTAAGGTGTCTTGGCTAAGGTGTCTTGGCTAAGGTGTCTTGGCTAATGTGTCTTGGCTAAGGTGTCTTGGCTAAGGTGTCTTGGCTAAGGTGTCTTGGCTAAGGTGTCTTGGCTAATGTGTCTTGGCTAATGTGTCTTGGCTAAGGTGTCTTGGCTAAGGTGTCTTGGCTAAGGTGTCTTGGCTAAGGTGTCTTGGCTAATGTGTCTTGGCTAATGTGTCTTGGCTAAGGTGTCTTGGCTAAGGTGTCTTGGCTAAGGTGTCTTGGCTAAGGTGTCTTGGCTAAGGTGTCTTGGCTAAGGTGTCTTGGCTAAGGTGTCTTGGCTAATGTGTCTTGGCTAAGGTGTCTTGGCTAATGTGTCTTGGCTAAGGTGTCTTGGCTAAGGTGTCTTGGCAAAGGTGTCTTGGCTAATGTGTCTTGGCTAAGGTGTCTTGGCTAAGGTGTCTTGGCTAATGTGTCTTGGCTAATGTGTCTTGGCTAAGGTGTCTTGGCTAAGGTGTCTTGGCTAAGGTGTCTTGGCTAATGTGTCTTGGCTAAGGTGTCTTGGCTAAGGTGTCTTGGCTAAGGTGTCTTGGCTAAGGTGTCTTGGCTAAGGTGTCTTGGCTAATGTGTCTTGGCTAAGGTGTCTTGGCTAAGGTGTCTTGGCTAATGTGTCTTGGCTAAGGTGTCTTGGCTAAGGTGTCTTGGCTAAGGTGTCTTGGCTAAGGTGTCTTGGCTAATGTGTCTTGGCTAATGTGTCTTGGCTAATGTGTCTTGGCTAAGGTGTCTTGGCTAAGGTGTCTTGGCTAAGGTGTCTTGGCTAAGGTGTCTTGGCTAAGGTGTCTTGGCTAATGTGTCTTGGCTAATGTGTCTTGGCTAAGGTGTCTTGGCTAAGGTGTCTTGGCTAAGGTGTCTTGGCTAATGTGTCTTGGCTAATGTGTCTTGGCTAAGGTGTCTTGGCTAAGGTGTCTTGGCTAAGGTGTCTTGGCTAATGTGTCTTGGCTAATGTGTCTTGGCTAATGTGTCTTGGCTAAGGTGTCTTGGCTAAGGTGTCTTGGCTAAGGTGTCTTGGCTAAGGTGTCTTGGCTAAGGTGTCTTGGCTAATGTGTCTTGGCTAAGGTGTCTTGGCTAATGTGTCTTGGCTAATGTGTCTTGGCTAATGTGTCTTGGCTAAGGTGTCTTGGCTAAGGTGTCTTGGCTAAGGTGTCTTGGCTAAGGTGTCTTGGCTAAGGTGTCTTGGCTAAGGTGTCTTGGCTAAGGTGTCTTGGCTAAGGTGTCTTGGCTAATGTGTCTTGGCTAATGTGTCTTGGCTAAGGTGTCTTGGCTAAGGTGTCTTGGCTAATGTGTCTTGGCTAAGGTGTCTTGGCTAAGGTGTCTTGGCTAAGGTGTCTTGGCTAAGGTGTCTTGGCTGAAGTGTCTTGGCTTAGGTGTCTTGGCTAATGTGTCTTGGCTAAGGTGTCTTGGCTAAGGTGTCTTGGCTAAGGTGTCTTGGCTAAGGTGTCTTGGCTAAGGTGTCTTGGCTAATGTGTCTTGGCTAATGTGTCTTGGCTAAGGTGTCTTGGCTAATGTGTCTTGGCTAATGTGTCTTGGCTAAGGTGTCTTGGCTAAGGTGTCTTGGCTAAGGTGTCTTGGCTAAGGTGTCTTGGCTAATGTGTCTTGGCTAATGTGTCTTGGCTAATGTGTCTTGGCTAAGGTGTCTTGGCTAAAGTGTCTTGGCTAAGGTGTCTTGGCTAAGGTGTCTTGGCTAAGGTGTCTTGGCTAAGGTGTCTTGGCTAAGGTGTCTTGGCTAAGGTGTCTTGGCTAATGTGTCTTGGCTAAGGTGTCTTGGCTAATGTGTCTTGGCTAAGGTGTCTTGGCTAAGGTGTCTTGGCTAATGTGTCTTGGCTAAGGTGTCTTGGCTAAGGTGTCTTGGCTAAGGTGTCTTGGCTAAGGTGTCTTGGCTAATGTGTCTTGGCTAAGGTGTCTTGGCTAATGTGTCTTGGCTAAGGTGTCTTGGCTAAGGTGTCTTGGC